>NC_079498.1:41800271-42400271 GCF_030052815.1 Hevea brasiliensis
GAGGGATCGGAAGGCAAAAAGAATAAGAAAAATCCTCAAATAACCGTCGTAAATCGAGAATGCGAGGTAGTTAAAGCGTGGCGACGAGATCTCCACCGCACGCCTAAGAATTGCCGCAATCTTGTGAGTGCCGGAGTATGTCATGGCGATCCTGTACATCCCAATCTCCACCGTTGATCTCACTTGTAAGGACAAACCCGGAACCCTTGGATCAAGAGAGAAGACGACAAGACCAGCGTCTTTCGCTCTTAGCCCTCAGATCGTTCCGGACAAGAGGATTTAAGACCGTCAGATTGAAAGCAGAAAAGGACAAATATTCTGAAGAATAATCTCAGCCATTCATTTTGATTCTCTTTAATTCCTGAACATCCGATCATGTCCTTCGAAATCTTGACCCTCCATCTCCCTCAAAATGAATCCTGACCCTTCATGGGGAGCACCCGATTCCTATAAATACCTGCATGAAAAACTGTTCAAGGGACGGGCAAAAAAAAAGAGAGGTAGTTATTATAGCGGAAGAACTCTGAAACTTGATTCAGTTTGTTACTCTGATACTTTGAAGTTTTGATTAGAAAACTGAAGTGTTTTCTTGAAAAGGATTCTGAATACTGAAACTCTACATTTTCAGTTTGTTCATTATCTGGTCACACTCTCACTTTCAGCCTTTTATTATTTCTGCCTTCATTCCCATTATCCAAGCTCAGTTTCATTTCATTCGGTTTTTATCTTAATCTGATTGCATTTTAGCTAAGCACCCTTCAGTTCACAACGAACATCAGCCCTCAAGCTAATTAGTCTGCTGTCTTATTACTATTTGTCACCCCGTAGTCATTTCAATAGATTTGGCTCCTTACAGGTAAGAGCTCATATTGCCATTTTGTTAAGTGTTTACGTTTACTTTTCGCATTTTCTTTGCTTTTTTATGCATGTGATTTTCTCCAAGTTCATTTAGTGCCAAAGAACCTTAAAGAATGTTACTCTCGAGTTTATTTCTTTAGTGATCAGTCTATCATTTTATTAACCTTCGCCGTTTCTGAATACAAATTTTCTAGTTCCTAGTAGCGTGTAAGTGGTTGGGTAAAACGTAGATGACTGCAACTTAAGGGTCTCTTTTAAGAGAGAGAGCCTGAATAACACGTCAGGAAAATAGCCAAACTATTAGGCTGACGTAAACGGCAATTCGGCAATATGCCATAAAGTGGAATAAAACCAAAGTAAACGAAACAGAATAGATCGGACATTAATAGGTACTGGTAAAGTGACCTTAGGGAAGTCGACAAAATTCATCCGACTTCTCTTATTTAGTCACAAAATATCAATTAGAAGCCTTACCCCCCCCCCCCCCAACACCTTAGAACGTCAGAATCCTTAGCTTTAGGACCTTATGACATGTAGCTGAAATTAAAATTTGGGAGATTGGAAAGATCCCATTAAGGTTCCTGTTAATTTAAAAAGAGATCGGAAGAGGGTTCTTATCCGATTCTCAACTCAAAACTTTAATTAAATAGAGATCGGAGGAGAGTTCTTATCCGGTCTCAAATCAAAATTTAAATAAATACTTAATAGAGATCGGAAGAGAGTTCTTATCCGATTCTCAACTCAAAATTCAAAATAAATAGAAATCGGAGGAGAGTTCTTATCCGGTCTCAACTCAAAATTTTAATAAATATTAAATAGAGATCGGAGGAGAGTTCTTATCCGGTCTCAACTCAAAATTTTAATAAACATTAAATAGAAATTGGAGGAAAATTCTTATCCGATCCCTGAGCTAAAATTTTAATGAATACTTAAAAGAGATCGGAGGAGAGTTCTTATCCGATCCTCAATCCTAAATTTTAAATACCCCAAAAGAGACCGGAGGAGGATTCTTATCCGATCTCCTCTCAGAATTTAAGAGAGATCGGAGGAGAGTTCTTATCCGATTCTCACACCTAATTTTAACCTACACGCAAAACAAACCCAAAACCAAAAATGATATGCGACGTCAATTCACTAAGGTTGTCTCATTTACTTATGTATCTGGGTGATCCAAATTTAGTGAAAAATCAAATGTTCCTTTAGTCAAAAGGATTAACATGCCCATTCAAGCCCTTCTAACTAACGCAAAGTTAAATCTACTTACCCTTATTAAGGGACGAGGTGGGGTGCCTAACACCTTTCCCACCTGTTTACGGACCCCGAACCTAGAATCTCTGTCTTGAAGTGGTTTCATTTCAATTTATTTTCACAAATGGTTTTCTTTAGTTTCCCTCAAAACTAAGGTGGCGACTCCTCACTCATTCCCACTTCGGTGAGGGTTCGTTCAGGCGACCACAAAATCTCCTGCGACAGCTTGGCGACTCCACTGGGGAGGTACAAAGACTGACTTAACCCCGGTCTAGTGGTCCAAAAGTAGATTTAATTTTGTCCGATCAAATTATAGTTAGATGGGCTCATTTAGCGATGTTTTATACGTTAATTATTGTTATTGCGGCTAACTATTTTGCTTGTTTTGCCTGTTTTATTTCCTACAGTGCTCTTTGTTTCAAAAAAAAATGAAAAAAGGGAAAAATGGAAAAATAAAATCCCCCTGAGTTGGGAAGAGGTAAAGGTGTCCCTTCACACACTGAACACTCACACGATGTCCTCACACACTTTGGCCCTATACCCGGGCTTTCTTACCCTTTTAGGAAAGTAGGAGGGAGTCATGTAGCGGTACCCGTGGGTTCTACCCCGTTAGTATCCGTGAAGGCTTCTGCTCAAATTGAAACTTGTTCTATTCACTGTGATACTCGTGGAATTTTCCCGATAATATCATGGTTATAGAATGGGGCCCTCTTGTTCTGATGAGGGCAATTTGGGAACCTGTGGCTTTTAGAAAATTAGATCCTGAGCTAAACTATCATGATAGCTGAAAGCCGTAGTAAGCTACCTTGTAAGATAGAACTATCCAAATAGGTAGCGCTCGTCCGATATCAGGAGTCTCCCTATTATAGGACAAAAGGGGCATACTTACTCTTATCCTTTTCTGCTTTAATTTCCTTTTGTTCATTTTTGTGAGGGTAATCTTGAATTCTACTAAAACGCCTACACATTTTCCTACTTTGATAAATGTGTACATGTCATCCTGTCAACAGTATGATTCAAAATTACCCTAATTTATCTTGCTAACGAGTTTTCCCGCAGGCATTACCAAACCAAGAGTCTATAAAAGGATAGGCATCATATTTATCATGGCATCCTCGAGTCAGTCGGCAGAAGAAGTTCAGAATGCTGAACTTTGGTCCAAATCGATTCATACTCCAGTACCCCCACAAAATGATGTTTCCAAGGCACATGCTAGCTTACTACCTTCATTAGATCTGAATAAAATTGAAGTCAGAATGAACAGCCTCGAGGGTCTGTCTAATGGATGGAGGTCGCTTCCCGATCCGGTCAAGGCACGATTTGAAGAGAAGTATGGGAGGATTGCAACCTTAATGCGAGTCAGGGTCCAAATCCCGGCATTAAAGGCCATGTTGTCGGT
This sequence comes from Hevea brasiliensis, assembly GCF_030052815.1. Lineage (NCBI taxonomy): Eukaryota > Viridiplantae > Streptophyta > Magnoliopsida > Malpighiales > Euphorbiaceae > Hevea > Hevea brasiliensis. The sequence continues at coordinate 41,803,777 of NC_079498.1, forward strand.
TTGGAACCCTAAGTACGGGGTATTCTCTTTCAATGATATTGATACAGTTCCCACTATGGAAGAATATCAGGCATTATTAGGGATTCCTTATTCAACACAGAATCGGATCTACCTACACCTTGAGCATAGGCAGACCTAGAAACAATTAACACATTTGTTGGGCATCCCTTCGGAGGAGGCAAAGTCAAAAGAAACTGTCAAAGGAAACACACATGGTTGGTATTGGACATATCTCCAGAAGTGGTTAGATCAGTACCTCCAAGAGAAACAGTGGAATCAAGCTTCAGTGGCACTCGCCTTGGGAATCTATGGTCTGATTTTGTTCTCGGGACCATTGGGAATCGTAACTTGCAGCGCGGTAGAAGTATTATGGACGGTAGAAAGGCAGGAGATCAATCCGATACCGGCAATTCTTGCGGAAACCTTGTTAACCCTAACCTACTACAGACAACAGGGGAAAGGGTCCATTAAGTGTTGTTCTCAGTTGCTATACCTCTAGATTATCAGTCACATGTGTCCTGTGGAGACAAAGGGATTAACTTGGTACCTTGACCAGCCTCCCATCGAGAAGATGACCCGGTTAGTAATCAGTCCGAAGAATGAACAGCAGTGGTGGGAATGGATTTTGAGTTTCAATAGCCATGATTACTGTTGGAGGAAGCTGTGGACGTCAGGCCAACCCGTTTTGATCGGTACGAGAGGTAATCAGTTGGTATCCCTAATCGGAGTAACCGGATATACAAGTTACACTCCGGCATTGGTAATGAGGCAGTTTGGCTCAACGCAGTCCATGATCAACATTGAAGAATACCACCAAGGTCACTTCTACCATGAGCTCAAGGAAGAGGAAGGATTGAAACTGGCTCGCAAGTCTTGGGAAAACATTACTCTGATGGAGAGATCGCCTAAAGGCCCAAGTGCCTCGAGCGATTATCTTAAATGGAGAGCTGACAGGGACCGAGAACACTCAACTACAGAATTCGAGGACAGCAACCCTCGCCAAAACGTCCTATTAGAAGAAGCTGATAATCGTCTGCTTGACTCACTACAAAAAGCAAACACCGAGAACTCACAACTGCAAGAAAAAATAAAACAGTTGGAGGACCAACAGCAGAAACTTAAAAGAAAAGTGAGAAGGCTCAAGGAAGAGGCAAGGGCCGAAAGGATGGGGTTCGAAGAGCAAGAGGAACAGTGGGAAAAGGAAAAAGACTCTCTCCAAGCTGAGGTGAAAGAAGTGAAAGTGCAAAATAGTAAGCTTCAGGAAAAGATGAAATACCAAGAGGTGCTCGTTGAAGAGTATAAATAGGAAAACAAAAAGAAGAAGCTCGAATTGAAAGAACAGGCACTACTCATCAACGATATCTTGAAAGAGTGTGCTAAGGAAAGGAAAGAGAAAGAAAAACAAGCTGCTCTCTATGGATTGAAAGAGAATGTTGACCAGCTGGAAAGAACGATAGCACAGGGAAAACAAGAACTATTACTTGAATCCGAATATGCTCTCAAAGCATTCGACCCTGCCAAACAAGAAGAAAGGTTATATGAGTATCTTAGGAAATGTCATCTCATTATAAAGAACCTTCCAGAGCCTAGGCCAATGTAAAGAGTACGAATTATTCGGTTAATGAAATGATTTTTGGACCATTGTTTAGCAAATTTGTGAATGAATAATATGACTCCCGTAGGAACTCCCTCGCTAGGGTTATGTGAAAAATTGAATGCGCTATATGGACAGGTATCATAAATGCGCATTCAATCCAGTCATTCACAGTCAGACTATCGAACGATGCCATGATAAAATTGATGCGATTATCCTTTTACAGATTTCAACCTGGCTCTCAAATGCCACTGTATCCTTCGTCCAGACCAGGACTTTTAGTTTCTTTGCAAAATTCAAAGTTCATTTAAAATTTTCTTTTTTGGCTCCTTACAGGAAATCAATATTGCTTCAAACAAGGCAAGTCTGACCAAGCACACGGTTCAGCCCAAGCGAGTGTACTTAACAAGATCTCGGACAAAGAAGATAATGGAAGATCAGGAATAAGTACAGAACCTACAGGGGCAAGTTTCCGAATTGAAAGATCAGGTCTCAGAACTTATGAGACTAATGAGGGAAATGTCCCAGAATAAACCCACAACAGAGCCTAGCCTACCACTACCTCCTCCACCTCCTACAACAAATGATCCTCACCAAGCTTCAACTTATTTTACCTTTCAGTCTCCCATCCCGGACCCGACAATCACTGTCAATCCGGTTACCACAAATAATGACCTACCTTACTCTCATTACCCAACCGTTCCAAACACCGACCCATACCCTTCAAATATAATCTCTCCCATTCACTTCACCCCTCATCTCCCAACTGGGGGAGTATTCCACGCAGTGGGAGGAGAAAATAAGTCAAAAGAAAGTGAGAAACTATCTGCTCTAGAAGAGAGATTGAGAGCAATTGAAGGGCTGAATATGTATGGTTCAGTCGACGTGGCATCGCTTAGATTGGTTCCCGATGTGGTGGTGCCTCCCAAGTTCAAGGTCCCTGATTTCGACAAGTACACAGGGAATTCAGATCCTCGCATTCACTTGGCCACCTATATCGCCAAGATGTCTGCTCTGACAGAGGACGATAGACTGCTGGTCCACTTCTTTCATGAGAGCCTCTCAGGGGCAGCTTTGAGGTGGTGTATTCAGTTGGACAGGAGCAAACTGCGCTCCTAGAAGGATTTAGCTGATGCCTTCTTAAAGCAGTACAAATTTAACTGCGATGTGGCCCCCACAAGGAGGGACCTCCAGAACCTGGTACAGAAAGACAGAGAAAGCTTCAAGGAATATGCCCAGAGATGGAGAGAAAAGGCATCAGCTATGCTCCCCCGGTGACCGACAATGAGCTATGCTCTCTGTTTATCGAAACTTTGAAGGCCCCTTACTTCAACTTGATGATTGGGAACACTTCCAACAGCTTCTCTGACATCATACAGGCTGGTGAAAGAATAGAGGTCAACCTAAGAATGGGACGATTGCAGGAGTTGGTTGAGAACCCTGCAAAGAAAACTGCCAATTTTGGCAAGAAAAAGGAGGGTGATGTCCATTCAATCACCCGGCAGAATAATTACTCTCCACTACCTCAAAACAATTATCGGCCATATCCTCCCCCTCATGGGCAGACAGTTGCAAACATTCCACCTCCTTTCCCTAATTATCCACACCCACGCCCACAATACCCTCCACCTACAAATTACTAACCAAGACCATCTCTTCCTCTCGCTCAATCAAGACCACCACTAAACAACCCAAGACCCCCAAGAAACCCTGATCCACCTCTAGTGAAATATACCGATACCTTGTCGGTATAAACCAAATCGTACCAGTCCCCCTAGATCCAATTCAGCCTCCATACCCCAGGTGGTATGATACCACTGCCCGTTGTGAGTATCATGGAGGGGCACAAGGGCACTCAACCGATAACTGCGGGGCACTCAGGAGGAGAGTGCACGCTTTAATCAGAAACGGGTGGTTGAAGATTGAGGGAAATGGTTCCCTCCCCAATGTTACCTCAAACCCACTGCCTAACCATAATGCAGGCAGTGGTGTAAATATGATAGAGCCTGATGAAGGAGGATCAACGCTGGAAGTAGACAAGCTGGTTCCTTACTTTAAGGAAATTTTTGCTCTGGCAATGAGGGAAGGCTACCTCTGCCCTTAGGTAGCGGGATTGGAAGAGAGTACGGGGTGTCCTTATCATGGAGGCGGTGATCACGAGTGCGAGTGTGAGGATTCGAGCAAGAGGTTCGAAACTTATTGTCTCTCAAGGTTCTGAGATGCCAGAAAAGGTCGAAGATGGAAGAGGGAGTGAATACCACTAGATATAGCCAAAATGCTCCCCCCCCCTAAACCCAGAATCACTTTCTCACCCCCGGTAGCCTCACCACCGGTAACGGTTATCCGAGCCCCATCTCAGCTCCCTGTTACCAACACCCACGCCATACCTTGGAACTACAATTTCCAAGTCTTCACTCAAGGAGCGTCAAGCAGTATACCGGCTCCTAGCCTTGCTTCACCTCCGGCACCTCCTAAGCCATGTTTCACTCCTCATGCACACTTTCAGATGACTTATGCTGGACCTACCACTAGTGCTACTCCCCAGATCGATCCCCAACCCGTCACTGCCACAAAGCCCTCCTCCCTTGAGCAAGAGGTCGAGTTCATAACTCGAAGTGGGAGGTGTTACAGTAATGAAGAAAAAGAAAAGAGAAAAGGGAAAGTAAAGGTGGGAGAGTCATGGAAGAATGCAGAAGAGGATGTAGAGAAGACAGAGGAAGCAGTGCCTACTGAGCATAAAGAAGAGGAGGAGTTGTTACTCCAAATAATGAAGCAAAGTGAGTATGATGTGGTGGAACAGTTGAGGAAGACGCTTTGCCACAATTTCACTGCATCACCGATCTTGAGCTCAGAGGTGCACCGTCAAGCCTGCAGAGAATGCAGATCGGGCCTTTGTGAGCCCAGATCATCACCAGGCAGTTTGAAAAGATAGTGGGGCAAATCCAGGCATCCAGTTTTGTCACTTTCTCGGAGGATGAGATAGATCCTGCGGGTTTAAGGCACACTAAAGCTCTGCATGTAACAGTAAAGTGTAAGGGTTGTATAGTAGCCAAGGTACTTATTGATAACGGGTCAGCTCTCAATGTACTCCCTAGCACTACCTTAGCTAGGTTGCCAGTTGACCAATCGGACATACGTCAAAGTGCTATGGTGGTAAGAGCCTTCGACGGTACCAGAAGAGAAGTGTTGGGAGATATTGACTTGCCGCTTCAGATTGGCGCATGCACTTTCAACGTCACATTCCAGGTGATGAACATTGAGCCTGCCTATACTATGCTGCTGGGGAGGCCTTGGATCCATTCCGCGAATGCCGTTCCATCAACTCTGCACCAGAAAATAAAATACATCATGGACGGCAAAATCGTCACAGTAAAAGGAGAGGAGGCCTTGCTAGTCACCAAGCCACAATCACTTCCTTATGTGGAGGCAGCTGAGGAGTCATTGGAAAGCTCCTTCCAAGCCCTCGAGTTACAAGAAACCATCTCAGGAAATGGAGGGGCTATGGCTATGGTAGCCAAAATAATGACAAGGAGTGGGCACAAAGAAGGCAAAGGCCTAGGCGCCACATTACAGGGAATCGTTAAACCCATACCGGCTATCCAGAAGGTAGGCCGCTGCGGTTTGGGTTATGAGGAAGATGCCCTTATGGATGGGCATTTCTGGATGAGGAAAATGCTCTGGGATCAAAGGTTCGATCGGAAAATGGGAAAGATGGAAGTAGACCCGAGAATTACGGAGATCTTCACTAAACCGGTCATTCAACATCCGGCAAATACAGAAGAATCACCCGATGATCCATCCATAGATGTCATCCAACTGGATTCCTTGTATGAGGCCCTAGTCTCGCCAATGACTGAGGGGCAAGAGCTGAACAACTGGACGACCGAGGACATCCCTGTACTCAATTTCGAGTAAAGTACCTTTGGTTATCTACACTTGATCATTTTGTCCATGGTGGCAAGTGTAATATTGTAAATGGACCTTTTTCTTATGGCATAAATATTAATGAATTAATAGCGCATTTTAAATCCAATTCTCTTTTCCTTTCCTTTTGAATTCCATCCTTATAATATGTTCTATTTTCATTCATTTAGGACCATTCATCAATTAACACCTAATAATCCAATAGACTCAGAAATTCCTCTGGTTAATTTTGAAATCCCCATAACTGCCATTACTTCAAGTGATTCTGAGGAAGACCTTACAGAAGAAAGCAATGAAAAGGATGAACCCTCCCTAGTGCCTTGTGGAGACGAAACGCACACCATAAATTTAGGCACAGAAGAAATAAAAAGGGAACTTAAGGTAGTGGAGAGTGAAGAATTGGGAGATATGATCGGTTTGCTCAAAGAATTCCTCGACGTATTTTCCTGGAGCTATGATAATATGGTGGGTTTGGACCCTCAGATAGTGACACACAAAATTCCCCTAATTCCGGGGACAGTCCCAGTAAAGCAGAAGTTAAGGAGAATCAATCCCGACACACTGCTCAAAGTTCGGGATGAAGTCAAGAAACAATATGATGCTGGGTTCCTGGAAGTGGTCAAATATCCCCAATGGGTGGCTAACGTCGTCCCGGTAATGAAGAAGGACGGGAGAGTCAGGGTGTGCGTTGACTACAGGGATCTTAATAAAGCAAGCTTGAAAGATGATTTCCCTCTCCCCCACATTGATGTGTTGGTAGATAATGCTGCGGGATTGGGCAGGTGCTCATGCATTGATGGGGCATCTGGGTACAATCAAATCCCAATGGATGAGGAAGACAAAGAAAAAACCGCTTTCATCACTCAATGGGGAGTCTTTTGCTATCGGGTCATGCCTTTCGGGTTGAAGAATGCCGGTGCTACTTACCAGTGCGCAATGGTCACATTATTCCACGATATGATGCATAAAGAAGTGGAGGTGTATGTGGATGATATGATCATTAAATCCAGGGGAGAAGAAAGCCACGTACAGGTGATGAGAAAAGTATTCGAAAGGCTCAGGAAATACCAGCTGAAACTGAACCCTGCCAAATGCATATTCGAAGCGAGATCGGGAAAGTTGTTGGGATTCATAGTAAGCGAGAGGGGAATAGAGGTTGATCCAGACAAGGTTCGAGCTATTCAAGAAATGCCAACCCCAAAAACAGAAAGGGAGGTGCGCAGTTTTCTGGGAAAGTTAAACTACATTTCGAGATTTATTTCTAATCTCACTGCCAAAGCTGAGCCTATTTTCAGACTACTCCGGAAGAATAATTCCACCCAATGGGATTCAGTTTGTCAAAAGGCTTTCGAGACAATCAAGCAGTATTTGTCAAACCCACCAGTGTTGGTTCCACCCGTGGCGGGGAGGCCTCTTATCCTGTATATGGCAGTCCAGCAGAATTCGATGGGATGTGTTTTGGGACAACATGATGATACCGGCCGAAAAGAGAGGATCATTTATTACTTGAGCAAGAAATTCAATGAATGTGAGTCAAGGTACTCTTTCTTAGAAAAGACTTGCTGCGCGTTAGCCTAGACAGCAAATCGCCTCAAGCACTACATGTTGAATCACAAGACATGGCTCATCTCCAGGATGGATCCTATCAAGTACGTATTCGAAAGCCCATTCGTGCCGGGTAGGATAGCCAAGTGGCAGGTTATACTCTCCCAATACGACATAGTCTACATGACCCGGAAAGCGGTGAAAGGTAGCGTGATCGCTGACCTCCTAGCAGAAAATCCTATCCAAGATTATGAAGCTCTGGATTTTGAATTCCCTGATGAGCATATTAATGAAATAGACTGCGAAGAAGAGGGGCCAGCTGATGTATGGGAAATGTATTTCTACGGAGCTGTCAATTTGTCCGGTAATGGAATTGGAGCTGTATTGATATCCCCAGATGGAAAGCACTTCCCGATAGCCATTAAGTTGAGATTTGACTGCACCAACAACGTCACAGAATATGAAGCTTGTGTGAGGGGTCTACAGGCTGCAATCAAAATGAAAATCAAGAAGTTGGAGGTATATGGAGACTCAGCCCTGATTATATACCAAGCCAAGGGAGAATGGTAAACCAAGGATCCCAAGCTAATCCCATATCAGAAGTACTTACTGGAGCTGATTAAGAAATTCGAAGAGATCTCTTTCACTCACCTTAGTAGAGACAAGAATCAATTTGCTGATGCTTTAGCTACTCTAGCTGTTATGGCTCAAATCGAAGAGGGTCAGATGATTCAGACATTGAAGATTAAAGCAAGAAATGAGCCAGCATATTGCTTCATGATTGAAGAAGAGCCCGATGGTAAACCTTGGTATCATGACATCCTGGTCTACTGCGAGAACTGCAGAATTCCTCGAGGGCAAACCGAAACGAAAAGAGGATGCTTCGGAGATTAGCGTTGGGATACTTCCCCAGTGGTGAAACCCTATACAAGAGAAGCTCCAGCGACGAATTGTTAAGGTGTGTGGACGCAAAAGAGGCGAAGAAAATCCTTTTTGAGACTCATGAGGGAAACTGTGCAACCCATGCCAATGGGAACATTATGGCTAAGCAAATCATGCGACGGGGATATTTTTGGACTACAATGGAAAAGGACTACATCGAATATTTCCGGAAATGCCATAAGTGTCAGATCTACGCAGATCCGATAAATGTGCCACCTCACAAATTGTTCAACCTCGTCTCACCATGGCCTTTCGCAATGTGGGGCATTGATGTGATTGGTCCCATCAATCCCAAGGCATCCAATGGGCACAGATTCATCCTTGTAGCAATCGACTATTTCTCCAAGTGGGTCGAAGCCACGTCATACGCCCATATCACGCAAAACACGTTCCTCAAATTCCTCAGAAATAATATCATCTGCCGGCATGGTCTCCCCAATGAAATCGTCACTGACAATGCCAAGAATCTGAATGGTCCGAAGATCCAGAAATTGTGTGATCAATACAAAATCCGACACCTCAATTCCTCCCCATACCGTCCCCAGATGAATGGAGCGGTGGAGGCTGCGAACAAAAATCTCAAGAGGATAATCCGGAAAATGACAGTCACATATAGGGATTGGCACGATATGCTTCCTTACGCTCTCCACGCATATCGAACTTCTGTAAGAACCTCAATGGGGGCAACTCCATACTCACTGGTTTACGGGATGGAAGCGGTATCACCTATTGAAGTTGAAATTCCTTCCCTAAGGATTCTGAAGGAGTCAGGAATTGATGAGTCAGAATGGATCCAGTCAAGGTTAGATCAGTTAAACTTGCTTGACGAGAAAAGGTTAGCAGCAGTATGTCATGGGCAGTTATACCAGATGAGAATGGCTAGAGCATTTGACAAAAATGTTCGCCCGCGTGAATTCCAACCCGGGGACCTAGTTACAAGAAAGTCTTTGTCGAATCAAAAGCGACCCGGGGCAAATGGTCACCAACCTACGAGGGACCCTATGTGGTTAAAAAGGCATTTTCTGGAGGAGCCTTGATCTTGACCCACATGGACGGTGAAGAGTTTCCGAGACCTGTGAATGCTGACACCGTCAAGAGATACTATGCCTAAAAAAAAAAAAAAAAAAAAAGTAGGAGCGAAAACCCGAAAGGGCGCTCCTAGCAAAATGTGTAAAAGAAGGCGAAAACCCCGAAGGGCGCTTTCTGTAAAATGAGTGAAGGATGAAAACCCGAAGAGGCATCCTGAAAAAGTGAGTAATCCAAAAAAAAAAAAAAATCTAGGGGTGAAAACCCGAAAGGGCATCCCGAGAACAAAAAGGGAGAAATAAGGAATGGGGGGGGCATGAAACCAGGATGAAGAGGGAACTGTCACGGCATGAGGCTTTAGAGAACTTGAAATAATGGCATTTAAGGGATTTCAAAATCAGCCACAGGGAATATGTGAGATCTATCCTTGTACCCTTCTTCTTTGAAACTTCTTCTCTGTTTATATTAAACCGTAATAAAATCACACTTCATTCCCCATGTTTCTATCTTTCCCTTATATTTATCTTTCTGCAATCTCGTTATTTAATGCGCTATTTAAATCAGTTAAAATTTTTGCCATAAGATTAAGATTTGACAATTGATAACCTCATGTACTTTACTATGAGATTTGCAGGGAATGACAAAAAAAAAAAAAAAAAAAAAACTAGAGGTGAAAACCTGAAAGGGCATTTCTAGTCATATACACGAAGGGGAAGTGAAAACCCGCAAGGGCGCTTTTTCGGAGAAAGAAAAAACAGAAATGGGGCATTTGAAGAAGGAGGCCATAGGTCAAGTCTTGCAACTCGTCCTCCATTCGTCATTGCTCTTCGGGATTCTGTTAAGTACACTTCATTGGGGAAGAACTTCTTGTGTCCGGATCAGGTTTGCTTTGTGAGTGCAATTTAAATTTCCCGCCGATTTTAATTTCTTGCAATTTAAATTTCCTGTTATAATTTCTTGCAATTTACATTTCCTGTTATCAACCTCTGGTTCTTTGATCTAAGTTGATTTTAATTTCCTGCATTTAAATTTCTCGTTATCAACCTCTGGTTCCTTGATCTAAGTTGATTTTAATTTCCTGCATTTTAATTTCCCGTTATCAACCTCTGGTTCCTTGATCTAAGTTGATTTTAATTTCCCGCATTTAAATTTCCCGTTATCAACCTCTAGTTCCTTGATCTAAGTTGATTTTAATTTCTCGCATTTAAATTTCCTGTTATCAACCTCTGGTTCCTTGATCTAAGTTGATTTTAATTTCCCGCATTTAAATTTTCTGTTATCAACCTCTGGTTCCTTGATCTAAGTTGATTTTAATTTCCTGCATTTAAATTTCCCGTTATCAACCTTTGGTTCCTTGATCTAAGTTGATTTTAATTTCCTGCATTTAAATTTCCCGTTATCAACCTCTGGTTCCTTGATCTAAGTTGATTTTAATTTCCTACATTTAAATTTCCTGTTGTCGACCTCTGGTTCCTTGATCTAAGTTGATTTTAATTTCCGGCAATTTAAATTTCCTGTTATCAACCTCTGGTTCCTTGATCTAAGTTGATTTTAATTTCCTGCAATTTAAATTTCCTGTTATCAACCTCTGGTTCCTTGATCTAAGTTGATTTTAATTTCCTGCATTTAAATTTCCTGTTATCAACCTCTGGTTCCTTGATCTAAGTTGATTTTAATTTCCTGCATTTAAATTTCCCGTTATCAACCTCTGGTTCCTTGATCTTAGTTGATTTTAATTTCTGGCAATTTAAATTTCTTGTTATCAACCTCTGGTTCCTTGATCTAAGTCGATTTTAATTTCTAGCAATTTACATTTCCTGTTGTCGACCTCTGGTTCCTTGATCCAAGTTGATTTTAATTTTTTAGTCTTTTAACTTCTGTTGCCTATCTCTAGGTCACTGATTTAGGTATGCATTAGTTCCCTAACTTCGAGCACTTAATCGTCCAAAATATGGGTCTGAATCTTTACATAATTCTTACACGGGAAATCCTTTTCCCTTTGATAAAAATTATGTAAAGAGGGGCAGCTGTCGACACCATATTTTGGCCGATCCCCAGAATCAACAAGCTTCGAAACCGATCCCTAGCACTAAGTCTCTCCTTGCCATCTAACCACGGTCCCGATCTCTCTTCACAGAAAGTTGAGTCAATGCTAAGTCCTCATATCAGTCAAAGCCTTACCGGTCTCTCAAATCATTCACCGATCTCTCAAGCCCATTGTCAAATATCCTGACCAGTTAACTACATTCCCGATCTCTCTTGTCAGACGAAATTGAACTAACACTAGAACCTTGCTGCCAGTATTCATGGTCGACCTCCCTTTTAAAAGTTTAGGAATAATCGAGCTAAGCTTCTAATTCGGTTTAATGAAGATCCCGATCTTAGATGTTCAAGCCAAATTTTCAATTAAGTTCTGTTTAACGTTGGCTCTTTACCAATCTCATGCATATTGTGTTTTCCGATCTCTCATACTTAGGATAATAATCGCTTCCAGTTATTTCAATGTACTCAGACAGACAAGGGTTTAGAAATTTTCCGATCACAACCATTCATCGAACAAAAAGGCATTCTATTTCATTTCATTGCAAAATTTGTAGAAGTTATTCGGCTGGAGGATCACCCCCAGCCTGATCTACATTTCGCTCATCCTCTCCCTCCTCTTCACTATCCTCACCCTCGCCCCCGGGAGCCAGGTCGGCCATCCAAGAGAAGTCCTCGTCCGGGTAACGCTTCTGGAGTTCGGCCAAGAGGTCCTTGTGAGCATTCACATAGGCACCAGCTATCCCTGTCACCATTTCTTCGTCTTTCGCCTTAAGCTCCTCGATAAGTTGAGCGACCTGAGAAGCTTCGTTGGCCCGGAGCGCCCGGACTTCCTCGAGAGCACGATCCCTTTTAGCCAGAATATGATTCTGTTCGGCCAGCCTGTCTTCATAGAACTTCGCCCACCCCTCAACTTGAGATATGTAATCCTGAGCGGATGTGAGTTGGGATCGGAGGGAAGTCACTTCCTGATTCTTCTTCTTGACCTCCTTGCCCAGGCGATGAGCCTTCTCCCGAACTATGGTCTGGTTCACCAGACACTCCACATTCAGGCTCATGGATCGAGTCAAGATATCGTCAAGGCTGTCCGGGGATAGCCTATCCCGATCCTCCCGAAGGCAGATGGAAGACCCCAAGACTTTAGCAAAACCGGGGTTCTCCCGAACAGTCCGATTATTCTTCAGGGACTCGATCAACGTTTGAGCGCCACGAGAAGAGGCTCTCATAGAAGATTGAGAAGGACCCCTTTCTGCGCTTGGAGCAACTGGAGGAGGTGGAGCCGGCTCTTCCTGTTGAGGAGGAGATCGGACAGCTTCAGTGATCGGCGGCCCCGAAGGTCGGGACGGGCCTCCTTGCGTCTCCCCTGGTTCATGGCCGGGAGTTCGAAGCATTTCCGAACGCTTCATCTCCTTTACTTTCCGGGAGATCTCTCTTTCTTTCTTCCGCTTCCTAGAACCCTCATCACCCTCCATACCTGCACAAAGAAGAGGTCAGTGAGATCGCTAAGGTCCTGAGATCTGAGATGTAGAAAATACCGATCTTAGGTCAGAGAGCGGAAGTTCGCGATCTTGGCCGGTGAGCAGCTGTATGGTCCAATGGTGCAGCTCGGCGGTCACCGCATCTAAACAGGAATACTTTTGAGTGGCAGCCTGATTCTTCAGATCCATCACTATTAAGCTTTCCTCCTGGTTCAGGTTAATGCGCTTCGGAAGCAAGGGCCCCTGGTGCCACCAGCTACGGGGGAAGTCCTCAAAACAGGTCGGATTTTTGCTCCTCAGAATAAAGAAGCCGTTCTTCCAATTTTTAAGGGAGGAGGGCATATCGGTGAAGAGCCCGCAATGAGGCTTCGCCTGAAAGAACCAGTGCTCGTCGTCCTTTCGGCGAGTTAGCCTGTGCAGTTCGGCGAACACCTTAGCCGTAGGTCTGATTCTCTTAGCTCGGCATAGGCCTCGAAAGGCTACTAAGATCCGCCACGAGTTAGGGTGAACTTGAGCAATGCACACTCGGTGAAGTTTTAGGACCTCCTTGAAGAAGTCATCCAGAGGGAACCGGAGACCGGCCTTTAACTGTTCCTTGTATACCATAACCATGTCATTCTCTTCAAAGAAGTGATCGGCTCGATGATCGCCGTGACACTGGATAAGTTCGTACGAATCAGGACTAATATTGTACTCCTGGCTAAATGATTGCAGATCGGACTCTTGCAAGATCGATGGCAGCTCGACCATAGGGAGATTCTCCCTCCCTGAAGAAGGTGCATGCCTTGATGGTGCGATCCGCCCCCGAGCTGGAACGGAGACCCTAGTAGGTTCTGGTTGCGCGCTTGGCCCGACCACCTCTTCTTCATCAGACAACCACGAGAACTGAATGGAAGGAGGGCTCGCCGCTCTCTGACCCTCGGCACCGCTCATTTTCAAAGGAAATAAAGAACTTAAGCTAAAAAGAATATCAAAGCCCTTACCAGAGTCTGATCGGCGTCGGAAGAACTTGAGCAAACGAGAGAACTTTGAGGTTGTGAGCGAGAGATTGAAAATGACATACGAGAGCAAATGGCTAAACCCTCACCCCTATTTATACTCGTCCGAGCATTTAATGCTCACGAGGTTCCAGGCAGCGCATCGATTAGTGGGACTCACCAGCTGTTCTGACACGTCTCATGAATATTCCCAAGATTCCATAAAGAGATCGGTTAATTATAGAGCGGTAGATCCAGGTGTTTCGAATTACAGATCGGATAAGTGTCATTCAGGTAAAGAATTACAGATCGGATAATCATATTAGAGCTCGAAAAATAATTAATAAGATAATAATTGACAAAATAAAATCTTTATTTCCAAAAGATCGGATTACATCATTTGGGCGATCTCAAGAGATCGGAGCACATTTCCAAAAATCAGATTACATCATTTGGGCGATCTCAAGATCGGATTACATCTGATTACATCAAAAGGCCGACCTCTAAAGATCAGCGGAACATCCTATCTAAAGAAGCCTATGTCAATAGCCAACATTGTGACTGATCCACAGGGTGTCACCGATCGGAGCTTAACCCGCTGTCGGAACACCCAATGTGGAGGGAAACCGCTGTCGGAACACCCAATGTGGTGAGAAGCTGAATAAGCTCAGAAGGGCGATCGCCAGGGATCGGCCGAACATTAGCAATCAGCTCACCCGAAATCGATTCGCTGATTATTCCAGTTGAGCGACTCGAGATCGGCACGATCGAAGTCCGCAACCCAGATCCGTCAATCGATTCAGTTCTCTCACCATAATCAGTTAAGGTTTTCACGATTGCTCGATCACCGGGATCGTAAATTTTCAGTCGGTGGATAAAGAAGCCCATCGGAAAAAGATCAAAAGCCACAGTCGTAGCCGGAATCACTGCCGGAACAGTTAAAACAAGAAAGAAAAAGCAAGAAAGGAAAATCGAATGAGGGGGGTTTCCTTCTGTCAGGGGTATATATAGGGGAAAATCGGGCATTTATTGCTAAGCAGAAAACGAAGCGGACGTTTCGGGAATCGAGAGGAATTAATGCTTCGACCGGACCAGGGCTGATTAAGGGATCTGAAGAATAGAGATCGGAAAATGGGGGATCAGCAAGAGAGATCGGGATAGGAGCATGGGAGGGATCGGAAGGCAAAAAGAATAAGACAAATCCCCAAATAACCGTCGTCAGAATCAGAGCCGAGGTAGTTAAAGCGTGGCAGACGAGATCTCCACCGCACGCCTAAGAATCGCCCGCAATGCTGACAGGTGCCAGGGTATGTCATGACAGTCCTGTACATCCCAATCTCCACCGTTGATCTCACTTGTAAGGACAAACCCGGAACCCTTGGATCAAGAGAGAAGACGACAAGACCAGCGTCTTTCGCTCTTAGCCCTCAGATCGTTCCGGACAAGAGGATTTAAGACCGCCGTCAGTTGAAGCGAGAAAGGACAAATATTCTGAAGAATAATCTCAGCCATTCATTTTGATTCTCTTTAATTCCTGAACATCCGATCATGTCCTTCGAAATCTTGACCCTCCATCTCCCTCAAAATAAATCCTGACCCTTCATGGGGAGCACCCGATTCCTATAAATACCTGCATGAAAAACTGTTCAAGGGACGGGCAAAAAAAAAAGAGAGGTAGTTATTATAGCGGAAGAACTCTGAAACTTGATTCAGTTTGTTACTCTACTACTTTGATGTTTTGATTAGAAAGACTTTTGAAACTAGTTTTCTGAAGTGTTTTCTTGAAAAGGATTCTGAATACTGAAACTCTACATTTTCAGTTTGTTCATTATCTGGTCACACTCTCACTTTCAGCCTTTTATTATCTCTGTCTTCATTCCCATTATCCAAGCTCAATTTCATTTCATTCGGTTTTTATCTTAATCTGATTGCATTTTAGCTAAGCACCCTTCAGTTCACAACGAACATCAGCCCTCAAGCTAATCAGTCTGCTGTCTTATTACTATTTGTCACCCCGTAGTCATTTCAATAGATTTGGCTCCTTACAGGTAAGAGCTCATATTGCCGTTTTGTTAAGTGTTTACGTTTACTTTTCGCATTTTCTTTGCTTTTTTATGCATGTGATTTTCTCCAAGTTCATTTAGTGCCAAAGAACCTTAAAGAATGTTACTCTTGAGTTTATTTCTTTAGTGATCAGTCTATCATTTTATTAACCTTCGCCGTTTCTGAATACAAATTTTCTAGTTCCTAGTAGCGTGTAAGTGGTTGGGTAAAACGTAGATAACTGCAACTTAAGGGTCTCTTTTAAGAGAGAGAGCCTGAATAACACGTCAGGAAAATAGCCAAACTATTAGGCTGACATAAACGGCAATTCGGCAAGATGCCATAAAGTGGAATAAAACCAAAGTAAACGAAACAGAATAGATCAGACATTAATAGGTACTGGTAAAGTGACCTTAGGGGAAGTCAGCAAAATTCACCCAAATTTTCTCTTATTTAGTCACAAAATATCAATTAGAAGCCTTACCCCCCCAACACCTTAGAACGTCAGAATCTTTAGCTTTAGGACCTTATGACATGTAGCTGAAATTAAAATTTGGGAGATCGGAAAGATCCCATTAAGGTTCCTGTTAATTTAAAAAGAGATCGGAAGAGGGTTCTTATCCGATTCTCAACTCAAAACTTTAATTAAATAGAGATCGGAGGAGAGTTCTTATCCGATCTCAAATCAAAATTTAAATAAATACTTAATAGAGATCGGAAGAGAGTTCTTATCCGATTCTCAACTCAAAATTCAAAATAAATAGAGATCGGAGGAGAGTTCTTATCCGGTCTCAACTCAAAATTTTAATAAATATTAAATAGAGATCGGAGGAGAGTTCTTATCCGGTCTCAACTCAAAATTTTAATAAACATTAAATAGAAATTGGAGGAAAATTCTTATCCGATCCCTGAGCTAAAATTTTAATGAATACTTAAAAGAGATCGGAGGAGAGTTCTTATCCGATCCTCAATCCTAAATTTTAAATATCCCAAAAGAGACCGGAGGAGGATTCTTATCCGATCTCCTCTCAGAATTTAAGAGAGATCGGAGGAGAGTTCTTATCCGATTCTCACACCTAATTTTAACCTACACGCAAAACAAACCCAAAACCAAAAATGATATGCGACGTCAATTCACTAAGGTTGTCTCATTTACTTATGTATCTGGGTGATCCAAATTTAGTGAAAAATCAAATGTTCCTTTAGTCAAAAGGATTAACATGCCCATTCAAGCCCTTCTAACTAATGCAAAGTTAAATCTACTTACCCTTATTAAGGGACGAGGTGGGGTGCCTAACACCTTCCCCACCCGTTTACGGACCCCGAACCTAGAATCTCTGTCTTGAAGTGGTTTCATTTCAATTTATTTTCACAAATGGTTTTCTTTAGTTTCTCTCAAAACTAAGGTGGCGACTCCTCACTCATTTCCACTTCGGTGAGGGTTCGTTCAGGCGACCGCAAAATCCCCTGCGACATATTAGTTAGTTAATTGATTGTTTGAATGCAATTGGTTGTAACTTTTAATGACATCACATTATGTCATAATTTGCTTTTCATTTCATTTTTCTTTTCTTTTCATCACTACTCATTTTCAATTTAATTTTTAGTAATGTTTATTCATATTTTATGTCATATTAATTATTTACTCAACTGGACAAGTCGGCCAAAAATCACCTCTGAAGGCGAAATGACCAAAATGCCCTCCGTTTGGCTTAACGAGTCAAAATTGTCTATACCGATTGAAAAATTTTTCTAGGTATTTTCTTGGCATTCTAATGCCATAGGAACCTCAATGACCCTTCTCTGGAGTCCCAAAAATTATTTTATGAATTTTCTCTCGGGTCTAGGGCTCCTAGTTGCGAGAACCGCAACTTCCCTCTGGGTTACCCATCGCTAGGGCACCGGCTCGATTAACTTGGTTGTATTTTATTTCTAAAATTTTTCCTAAATTTTTCTTATTAATATTTGAGTTAATTATGGTTCCTGAATTTAGTTTAAATGTTTTTCCGGACGTTCTAATTGTCTGGACCGACACCGGTCACCGGAACAGTAGAATGTACGGAGTTGCTACCGGGAGGGTGTTACAGTATCAGCTGAGGGGATTAGAGTGGATCCTAAAAAGATAGAAGCAGCGATGGAATGGAAGCCTCCCAGAAATACAACTGAGGTCAGAAGTTTCTTAGGGCTAGTTGGGTATTACATAAGATTTGTGAAGGGGTTCTCTCTTATAGCTGCTCCAATGACTAAGTTGTTACACAAAAATGTGAAATTTAGCTAGAACGATAAGTGCCAAGCCAGTTTTGAGAGGCTAAAGGCTATGTTGACAGAAGCACCAGTGTTAACACAGCCAGTGTCAGGGAAAGACTTTGTGGTCTATAGTGATGCCTTGCATAATGGGCTAGGGTGTGTATTGATGCAAGAGGGGAAAGTGGTCGCCTATGCTTTCAGGCAGTTAAGGCCACATGAACAGAACTACCCTACTCATAACCTGGAGTTAGCAGCAATTATCTTTGCACTGAAAATATGGAGGCATCATTTATATGGTGAAAAATGCTACATCTATATAGACCACAAGAGTCTAAAATATTTGCCAACCCAGAAGGAGCTCAATCTTAGACAGAGGCAAAGGATTGAGTTCCTAAAGGACTATGATTGTGTGATAGATTATCATCCTGGGAAGGCAAATGTAGTTGCTGATGCTTTAAGCAGGAAGTCCATCACAGCTTTAAGATCACTAAATGCCTGTTTGTCCTTAGCTCAAGATGGAGCTATTTTGGCTGAGTTGCAAGTGAGGCCAACCCTGCTACAGCAGATACAAGATGGGCAGAGGGCAGATGAAAAACTAATGACCATTGTGGGTAAAATTCTTGAGGAGAAGGAAACTGAATATGAGGTGAAAGCATATGGGTGTCTGTACTATAGAGAAAGAGTGTGTGTACCAGATGATGGGGAACTAAAGACTAGTATTCTGAAAGAAGCACACACTAGTGTTTATGCTATGCACCCGGGGAGCACAAAAATGTATAATGATTTGAAGCTTCATTATTGGTGGCCTGGTATGAAGAGGGATAGAGCTAACTATGTGACTAAATGTTTGACATGCCAACAAGTTAAAACAGAACATCAAGTTCCATCAGGATTGCTACAGCCTATAAACATACCTGAATGGAAATGGGACCGGGTCACTATGGATTTTGTTAGTGGTCTACCTCTCACCCAAAAGAAGCATGATGCAGTGTGGGTGATAGTGGATAGATTGACGAAGTCAGCACATTTTCTGCCAGTTAGGACTGACTACTCACTGGAGAAGCTAGCAGAATTGTATATCAGTGAGATAGTTAGACTACACGGAATCCCACTTTCCATCATATCTTACCGAGACCCAAGGTTTACATCGAGATTCTAAAAAAAGTTACAAGAAGCCTTGGGCACACAACTCCGTTTTAGCACGGCTTTTCATCCTTAGACGGATGGACAGTCAGAACGAGTAATCCAGGTAAACCTAAGAACTAATTGAATTTTCGCAATTAATAAATTGAAATGATAGTAACAATGTGAATTATGTGATAGATCCTGGAGGATATGCTAAGGAGTTGTGTCATTGAGTTTGAGGAGTCGATAGATACCTCCAACCGCGCACTGTGATATAACAATAGCTACCAAGCTAGCATTCAAATGGCTCCGTATGAAGCACTGTATGGGAGGAAATGTAGAACCCCTGTGTGTTGGACTGAATTGGGTGAAGATAAGCTGGTAGGACCAGACCTGGTGAAACAGACTGAGGAGAAAGTGAAGATAATCAAAGCTAACATGAAGGTTGCCTCAGATAGATAGAGATCTTATGCCGACTTGAAGAGAAAAGAGATAGAGTATACAGTTGGCGATAAAGTGTTTCTCAAAGTCTCACCATGGAAGAAAGTACTGAGATTTGGAAGAAAGGGTAAGTTAAGCCCTAGGTTCATTGGCCCATATAAAGTCATTGAACATGTGAGACCAGTGGCCTATCGACTAGCTTTACCACTAGAATTGGATAAAATTCATAATGTATTCCATGTTTCCATGCTGAGAAGGTATCGCTCAGACCCTTCACATGTCATTTCCATGGAAGAGATTGAAATCCAACCGGACTTGACATATCCAGAAGAACCTATACAGATCCTAGCTCGGGAAGTGAAGGAACTGAGAAATAAACAAATTCCACTGGTGAAAGTGCTTTAGAGGCACCACAACACTGAAGAGGCAACTTGGGAAAGTGAAGAGGTAGTGAGGCAACAGTTCCCTAAATTGTTTGCATCAGGTAAATTTCGAGGATGAAATTTTTATTAGACGGGAAGAGTTGTAACATCCTCATTTTAGCTAGTCTATACAGTCTACTATTTCGGTGACCAGTGTCGGTCTGGACAGCTAGAACGTTCGGAAAAAAAAAATATATTTAAACTAAAGTAAGGAACCAAAAATTAACTCAAATATTAATAAGAAAAAAAATTTGGAAAAAATTATAAAATAATTTTTGGGACTCCAGAGAAGGGTCATTGAGGTTCATATGGCATTAGAATGCCAAGAAAATACTTAGAAAATTTTTTCAATCGGTACAGACAATTTTGGCCCGTTAAGCCAGACGGAGGGCATTTTGGTCATTTCGTCTTCAGATATGATTTTTGGGCCAACTTGTCCAGTTAAATAAATAATTTATATAACATAAAATATAAATAAATATAGTTAAAAATTTAATTGCAATTAAATAGACAAGAAATAGAGAGAAAATGAAAGAAAATGGATTTATGACATCATCATTATGTCATTAAAAACTCACCCAACCAATCCAATGTTGACACATGGCATAAGTTTACTTAAAAGAGACAAATGGGCTGGAAAAGGAATAAAAAAAAAATCAGACTTCTTCTCCCTTTCTCCTTCCTTAAGTGACATACCCACCATAGCCACATTTTCAAGCTTTTTCAAAGCTTGATTTCACTAGTTCTCACCCCACTAAACCCTAAACTCCCAACACAAAAAAGTGTTCTTGCATCTTGGAGATTCTTTTGAGAGCAAAAAGAAGAGGAAAACATGAGCTTTAGCAAGTGAGAAAATCTCACTCCTTTGAGGTTAGTGACCTAACCATGAATTTTTCTTTAAATTCATGTTAAAAACTTTGAATATGTGTAAATTGCAAAAAAAAATTATTGAACACCATTTGGATGGAAACCCTAAATTCATGGCAGCCATGGTTAGAGTTTGTTTGTAGTGAGTTAATGAAGTTAAAAGACCATCATGGCAGCCCACAATATGTACCCACTAAGTGGATTGATGAAATGCAAGTTAAATGCATGATTTGAGATATTAGGGTTAGGGTTTGGGTATAAAATGGAGGCTTGAATTATGTAATTATGAAAGTGAGTTTTAATGGTCAATTAGTGACCATTTGGTTATGTGTAAATAAGAAATGAGGTGGTTTGATTAGTGGGAATTGCAGTTGGTGTGGCTGCCCAAGGTGACCTGCAGAATTGGATATGAGTTCAACAGGTTTGGGTAGCCATAAATTGAATTGTAGAGGTTCAATTGGTGCAAAGCCAATTGGACATAAAACTAGACACATAATGTCACAACTTTGGTGAAGAAACCATGCCTATAAAACCAAACAAAGTGGACCAAAAGCTTGCCCTAATCCGGGTGAACTGCAGTCTGTTTTTGCAGAATGACCATTGTTCATTTGGCCATAACTCAGTGTAGAATAGTCCAATTGACCTAAAATTTTACCAGCAATAAGTTGAGATATATACCAACAACTTTCATGAAGAAACCTAACCCAAATTATGACTAGAACCTATCCAACAAGTGAGTTGCAGTCACTATTCACTGCACTGTAGATATGGTCAGTCCAGAAAAATTTCAATCCAGCCAGTTGTGGTTTTCGGACCATAACTTGAGCTACAAAACTCCAAATGGAGTGATTCAAAAAAGGAAATTAAACTAGACAAAATAAGGAACAACTTTCATGTTGATCATTTTGCCAAATTCCCACTGCAAAAATGACAAATATAACAGTAAAGATAAGGTATGAAAACTGAAAATTCTGCTCAATTAACTTTAAGCTTAGAAATGGTATTGGCAACCAATACCAACAAATTTTGAATGCAAAATGTGGTATGTTGGGAGTATAAAAACCAATATACCTATTGTCTATGCAAAAGTCAACATTTTGGTTGACTAATGAAGTGAATAGTAACATCAAAACTTGAAATTCAAAAATTGTAAAACTTAAAAGTGTAAAATGCCCTAGTATACCTAACAAGATTGGTTTGGATAGCTTGGCATGCCAATAGGGTTTTGTTAGCAGTACTGCATATGGCTTCATGCCATTCTATGTTTCATGGTTTTCCCATGTCATTCTGTGAAATAATAGTCTTTGACTATGTTATTTGAGTTGATATGCTTGGGTTTTGACCCTAATAATTATTACAGTTTATTAGCTGTTCTGTTGCACACCAGAAGACACAATGTGATCGATGGTGTGATGGTCCGAGGTACTTAGTACCCAGTGCCGGTTTACCCATTTATCCAGTCCAGTCAACTAGTATGGGTTACTCGGGCAATGATAATAAACTTTATCAATTTTTAAGTGAATAATACTACAAATAATACCAGAAATTAAGTCTACAATAAAATGAAATCATACATTCTGCATAATTATTTTATTTTATTTTATTTTATTTTATTTTATTTTATATTGTCACCACTAAGCAGAATTGCTTAGTGCGTCGCCT
This sequence comes from Hevea brasiliensis, assembly GCF_030052815.1. Taxonomy (NCBI): domain Eukaryota; kingdom Viridiplantae; phylum Streptophyta; class Magnoliopsida; order Malpighiales; family Euphorbiaceae; genus Hevea; species Hevea brasiliensis. Next base: position 41,826,110 of record NC_079498.1, read on the forward strand.
TTACCACGCCGCAGTAATCAAGACCTAGCCGGGAGCCCCGCAGACATCGGGACGGTGAGCCTTCGTGAGTGCATCCGGGGTCCAGAGTCACCTCACATCTGCACTGCATATGGTAGGACATTAGGATTATAGGTGGCCTTTTTGTATTTTTGCATTTTGTATTAGTTTGGATTGTAACTACAAACTCCTGTAATTATATATTAATGGTAATATATGAAATTTCATATTATTGAGATTTTCTGCCTAATTTATGTTGATAAATGAAATGTTGAGAATTATTTGTGAATATGCTTCAAGTGATGAAGTGAACAGAAAAGTTTTGAAAATAATATTGTGATTTTGAGATTGACTTGAATGTGTATAATGGAGTTTAGATTTGGAAATTATTTTGGAAGTGTTTTTAAACAGGTTCAGAAGAACTGTTTTTCCAATTTACAGCCGGCACTCTACCGGATTTTCTATAAAATTGCGGATAAATTCAGACTTATCAAAATTAAAAAATAAATGAATTATAAAGGGATAAATTGTAATAGAAACATAAATTGGTGCTCCGGCACACTGAGTGACATAATTTGCTCGGCTACACTGTAAACGGGTAAGGGGTATCACATATTGGGAGTATTAAAACCAATGTACCTATTGTCTATGCAAAAGTCAACATTTTAGTTGACTAATGAAATGAATAGTAGCACCTTAACTTAAATTCAAAGAATTGAAAATTTCAAAAGTGTAAAATGCCCTAGTACACCTAACAAGATTGGTTTGGATAGGTTGACATGCCAATAGGGTTCGGTTAGCAGTACTGCACATGGCATTATGCCATTCTGTGATTTTATGGCTTTTAGCTATTCTGACATTGTGATGATACTTGGCCTTGTGCCTAATATTTATTACAGCTTATTAGCTATTATGTTGCACACTGAGAGATACATATGTGACCGATGGTGTGACGGCTCGAGGTACTTGATACCCAGTGCCAATTTACCCGTTTATCCAGTCCAGTCATCTAGTATAGGTTACTTGGGCAACCAAAAATGAAAGTGAATAAATTTAATGAAATTATGAAAATAACAAGTACAAAATAAATAAGATTACCAATAGTGATCGAAAAATTATCAGCATAAGACATCAGAACATGCATTGCATATTTATTTTCTGTTAGTTTTTTTTTATTTTATTATTGACACCACTAAGCATTATTGTTTAGCGCGTTACTTTTTGCCACGCGTAGGTTCTGGAGAGATAGACAGAGAGCCCAGCAGACCACAGACTGGGTGAGGTCACAGATCTACTTAGAGTCAGAGTCACCTCTCATCTACAGTGCATCATTGGTTGGACATTTAGGTTTCTTTTGAAATTATGTTTTTGTATTTTGTAATAGGTAGTAGTTTGTGATTTGTAAATTATGAACTCATGTAAATAGTAAATTTATGAAATCATATGTTGATGTACATATTTTGAAAAATTTTGTTAATTAATATAATTTGAGAATATCTTCATGAAATTTTAGTTGATTTTGAATTTGAATGAAATTGTGGATTAATGTTGAGAATTTGAAATGATTGCTAATGTTGAGACTATGTTGATGGTTATTGGAGTTTGAGAATGATTGAAAATGATTATTGGAAGTGTTTTTCACAAGTTCCGAAGAACTGTTTTCTCCATTTTTAGCTGGTACTCTGTCGAATTTTTTATAAAATTTTCGGAACCTCAAATAAATTTATAATTTCAATAAATGATTTAAATGAATTATATTTCACAAATTGCACTTCATAACCATTAGAAATAAATTAAGAAAGAATAAAAAAAATTGATTGAAATAAAATATGGTGTTTCGATACACTGTGTGACATATCTTACTCGGCTATGTTGTAGACGGGTAAGGGGTGTTACAGAAAATTACCATTATAGGAGCTAAATAATTCGATGGTAAAGAGTTTATATGATTGTGTTTTTTTAAATTAAGAGATTAAATGAATTTTAAACTAATGCTTAAAATGATTGAAGCTAATAAAGAGTAAACAAAATAAAATAGGCCAAATGTTATAAAAAAAAAATCTAAAACCTTATGCGTTTTTGTAATTATAGCAAAAACTTTTTTTTAGGGTCAAATTTAGTCTAATTTGAAAGTTTAATATTTATTATAGTCCGGTCAAAATTTAGGATTTGAGGAGCACTAACATGGCGGCTAACATGTCAAAATATTATTATTTTATATGTTATTATTGACATGACATAATTTTAATGATTAAAAAAATTAAAATTTTTTTGACTTTTGTCGATTATAACCGATTCTATAAGTTTATTTTATTTGTACTCAATTGATTATTTTTTATTTAATTTGGTCAAGATTAATATTTTATTACTTAATAAAATTGTTAAAAATGAATATTTATATTATTTAGAATAACAAAAAAAATATTCTCTCTTTTTTTTATTTTGGTATTTATGTACCTTATTTATGAAAATAAATAAATTTTTATTTATTTAAAATTAAAATATCCCATCACTCATCTCTCTCTCTTCTTACCCATTGTTATCTCTCTCTCTTTTCCTACCCATTGGCATATATATATATATATATATACACCCTCCACCCACTTTTTTCCCTTTATATAATATCCCTGTATCTACCCCTCTCTCTTTCTCTCCCACCCACTATCAACCAATAATATATAGACATTTAACCATATATATATAGACATATATATATATATATATATATATATATATATATATATATATATATATATATATATATATATATATATATATATATATACACCCTCCACCCACTTTTTTCCCTTTATATAATATCCCTGTATCTACCCCTCTCTCTTTCTCTCCCACCCACTATCAACCAATAATATATAGACATTTAACCACCTATTTATTATTATTATTATTATTATTATTATTATTATTATTATTATTATTATTATTATTAACTAAAATGATGAATATTGTTATTATTGACATTTTTATATGAATTTTTAATTTTTAAATAAATAAAAACATATAAAGAGAGAGAAACAGGAAATTAATTTTTTATTATATTAAGTAACATAAATATTTATTTTTGTAATTTTATTAGGTAATAAAATATTAATTTTTATTAAATTAGATCAAAATTAATCAATTAACTATAAATAAAATAAAATTATAAATTAAAAATTATAAATTTTTTTAATTATTAAAATTATGTCATATCAATAATAATATATAAAATAAAAATATTTTTATCACGTCAATAAAAACATAAAAATTATTATCATATTAGTAATAATATAGTAAAAAATAATATTTTTATCACATCAATCACCGTATCAGTACCTCAAATTTTCAATTTTAATTAGACCATAATAAATATTTAACTTTTACATTAGATCAAAATTGATAAAATAAAAATTCTATAATTTTAAAAATATGTAAAATTTTGAATTTTTTTAAATATTAAGCTAATGTTTGTGCTAACCAAACATATTTTTAAAATAGTTATAATAAAATAGAGGTTTTCCTTGAATAAATAAAAAGCAAAATTTATTTTTTTTAATATAAATTTTTATTAATTTAATGGCCCTTAAAAAAGAGGAATCTCGGGGAGAGTAGGGTTTAAATGAACAATATTTTTTTATTAACCATTTTGTCAGCATCGTAACGAAACGTGGCATGCCCTTTTCTCTCGGTAATTTTCAATAAAATAAGCATATTAGCAGACAAGCAGACAGAGAGAGCAAGACGGTGATAATTTGATTCTTCAAGTCTTTGATTGAAGGTGAAAGAGAAGAAGATGGCAGATGATTCAGAGTCATTCTTTAGGAAGCACTGGGAAGGTTACAAGGAGTTTTGGGGTGAGAGATTTTCCTTTCTAGAGAATTATTCAAGGTTCATCAAGCGCGATAACCCTCTTCCCTCTTGGTCTGCCTCTGATGTTGAAGAGTTTATTGCTTCAGATCCCGTTCATGGCCCTACTGTAATATTCTTTTTCCCTCTCTATATAGATTAGAGGCTGTCATTTTATGTTCATTTGGGCTCTTCTTATTAGACTTGATTTGGATTCCTGCCCTTTATTTTTTTGTTGTTGTTGTTGGATAGATTTCTGCTATCGCTTTGTAAGATCTTCATCTAAGTATCTCATATTATGGGCTATGGCTTATCCTTTTTGTTTTTTGCTGTTTGTTTCTACTGGCTTGGATTGGCTTTTAATTTTCGTTTTGATGCTCTTGGATTCCATTCATTTTGTTTGTGCCTTTTTTTTTCCTTGGCCTGCTTCTTCGTATATGTTGAGAATTAGAATTTTGTCACTATTGCTGAATTATCATATTGGGCATATCTCAGTACGGCCATGGCTTTTACTTGTCTTGACTTATGTGTCTGTGATTAGTCTTATCTTTGGTTGTTCATTGGATATCTTTTTTTTTTTTTTTTTCCTTTGATTTTGTTAATTTTGTTAAATTACTTTTTGTGTTTGATTCTTAGTTGTTGTACTATGACTCTCTTTGTAATGGGTTGCATATTTGGTGGTATTGGTAGGATGGCTTCTCTTTCGTAATTGGCTTCTAAGTATAACACTCTTAATTAGTTTGTATTCACAGTAATACATGTTAATTTTAATAGCTTGTAGATTTGTAGACTGTTTAGATGAGGTGAGATTGAACTTCAATCTCTTCTTGAGTCTTGACAAGAAGAATATACAAATGCATGTTGAAGGCAATTTTTATGCTTATGATTATGTTTTTGCTATGGTACACTACCAGCTTAAATGTTTCAGCCAACAAGATAGTGAGTGTTTTTCTAAAGAAAATTGTTATTTGTAACCAAATAATGAACGGGACAAGAGAAATTCATTGGTTATCTTCTTGGCAAAGAGGTGGGAAATCTGAAGAAGGGCAGAAGTTGAGACGTGGAAAGGCTCATCACATGATCGGCATATAAATGCATGTCAAAGGCAATTTTCATGTTTATTATCATGTTTGTTACTATGGTACGCTACCAGCTTGAATGTTTCAGCCAACAAGATAACGAGTGTTCTTCTAAAGAAAATTGTTCTTTGTAACCAAATAATGAAAGGGACAAGAGAAATTGGTTGGTAGTCTTCTTGGCAAAGAGGTAGGTGATCTGAAGAAGGGCAGAAGTTGAGATGTGGAAAGGTTCATCACATGATCAGCATGTAACTAGAATGAAATTTTGTAGCCTGGTCTGCTGCTGCTTCATCCTTTAATAGTCAAATTTTAAACCACATCTTTTTCATATCTTTTAAAAAAAACTATTGAATCTTACCTTCTCTTTTATTTTGTGACTCTCTTTCTAAGGTGAGGGAGCAGGATTTAGGAAGGATGTTGTTCTCTTAACAGTACCAATTCTGAAGTATCACCTCAGAATTATATGAAACCCTTTTTCGTTGAATGGTAATTGTGGGACATATCTAAAAAGATTCAGACAAAGGCCTGATTTTACTTTTAACCTTGGTTGCTTATGGGCATATGCTACAAATACTCTTTTGGTTTTGTCAAGATTTCAGATTTAATTCCTTGCCTAGAAACTACAACGATTCAGTCTACCTAGAAACTACAACAATTCAGTCTATCTTGTTGTTCTTACTAGAGAGCTTGAGCTGTTTTCATGGCAGCACATTGAAGGACTGTTAGTGCATTTAAGTGCATCTAAATGCTTTAGAAAATAATTTTTCATGACCATATTTGCCTTGTTTACCAAGGTAAAAAAAAGAACTAGTGTGTTGGAATTGCTTTTATTTATTTATTTATTTTAAAATCCTCCTCTGGTGTGCATTTAAGTGCATCTAAATGCTTTAGAAAATAATTTTTCATGACCATATTTGCCTTGTTACCAAGGTAAAAAAAAGAACTAGTGTGTTGGAATTGCTTTTATTTATTTATTTATTTTAAAATCCTCCTCTGGTATCTTCTTACGTGCCATATGTTCAGTGGTGGCTATCAATCACTAGAACTAAAACTGTTTTGCTGTTCCTGGCCTTCTCTTACCATCCAATCGCAAATTATATAAAAATTTGATCTGGGCATCTAATTTATTTTTAGTTTAGAGTCTAATGAGTAATGATTCTAATCTCATCTTTCTAAAAGTTGTAGGAAGAATTGATCTTCTTAATTTTCTTTTTTTTTTTTAAAGAAAAAAAGGAACTGTGGTCACTTGCGATTTGGTTCCCAGTCTATACCAATAAATTTTTCTTAAAGGAAAAAAATATATATATATTTAAAAATATTTTAAATTATTCTCTTGCCCAATCTTACTAGTTTGAAGATTTTTTTTTTTTTTTTTTTTAAGTATTACGTTTTGGAGAAGTACTATAGAGTCAAAGGGCTTTAAGTTTAGTAGAACGAAGACAGAATACGTGCATTACAAGTTCAGTGAAAGCCGAACTGGTGATAGGGAAAGCGTTAGTTTGGATGGAGTGGTATTGTCCCAAAGTAATCACTTTAAATATCTCGGCTCAATCCTGCAAGTAGATGGAAGATGTGAGAAGGATGTTACTCATTGGATTAAAGTCGGATGGCTGAAGTGGAGATGTGCCACGGGAGTTTTATACGATCGCAAGATTCTCAATAAGTTAAAAGGAAAATTTTACCGTACAGCTATACGACCGACCATGTTATATGGTAGTGAATGTTGGGCAATGAATGACCGTATGTGTCTAAGATGAGAATTGCGGGGATGAGAATGTTAAGGTGGACGAGTGGCCATACTAGACTAGATAAAGTTCGTAATGAGAGTATTAGAGAAAATGTAAGAGTGGTACCAATTGAGGATAAGTTGAGAGAAGGGAGATTGAGGTGATTTAGTCATGTGAAGCGTAGACATACGGAGACTCCAGTTAGATAAGTAGAGCACATTGGGTTAGAGGATAGAAGGCAAAGAAGGGGTAGACCTAAACTGACTTGGAGAAGAGTAGTACAACATGACCTAAGCATTACACATTTATGAGAATTTAACCTTAAAATCGTTTAGGGTGGAGAAAGAGAATCCATATAGCCGACCCCACTAAATTTTTAAGATAAAGGCTTTGTTGAGTTGAGTTGAGTATTACGTTTTATGATCTAATCTTACACTGAAATTTCATAGACCCTTACAATTCTACTTCTAGATGTATCATTTCATGTGTTCAGATGATTCCTATGCTATTGAATATCTAGTGCATCTTCTTTGCTATGAAAAGATTGATTAACACTTTTTTTTCCCCAGCTGAAGACTGCTCGGGAAGCAGCAAAGTTTGGCCTTGCAGGAAGTGTTATTGGAGCAGTATCAACTGCTGGTGTTGCCTGGAAATATTCAAGGAGTTTTCATGGTAGTTACTGCCTTTTCTTTGTAGCTGTTAATCTGTTATGGAGAAAGTTAGAATTGAAATGTTTCTGATTTCTATAAAATGAAAGAGGATATAAAGCATCTATTACTTTGATGGAACGTGGAAGCATATGTGATTGTAATAAGTCATTGAACATAGTTTTTAAAATGCAGATACTGTTATTCTGATCATGAATTCAGCTAAAAGTATGCTTAGATTTCACTTCTATTGATGTAGGGCTTGGGTTGATTTGAAAATATAGAAATGAGTAGAAATTCATGAGGAATAAAGACAACTAGAGTATGTAAACAAATATGATAGGAAGCAAAATAATGCAAGACAAACTTGTAAATGCTACCTGTCAACTGTGTTTTCTGGAAAGTTGAAGAAATTGATATTGTTTGTTTATGTTTTGGTGTAGGGGAATTTCAACCCATATCATATTGAATTTTACTTGTGTGAGGCAGCATCATACTTAGGGTTGATTTGCATGAGACAATTCAAAGCAGCAACATTGTTGGAACTCATTAAATTTTATTGATTGATTCACTGGAAGCAAACACTCAAGCATACAGAATGTATGGGCCCAAAATAACTTTAAACCCAGAGGTTTAAAGTTGTAAACCATATAGGCCTTTGACTCCAAATTTAAAACTGCACTAAGCTTTCGCACACTAGTTGGAGATGGCTTTGTGGATCATTTTTCTCTTTCCACTTGATATAGGTCTGCATCTTCAAAAAGATTTAGGGCCATTTAATCCTTTTCACTACTTCCTCCTGTGTCATTCTAGGTTTGCTCTCACTTTCTGATCTCTTATGTAGAAAGAGATGATTCTCCTTAATTTCAATTAATCTGTACATGGGTATATGTATACAATTGATTCCTATAATTGTGTTCTACTAATTAGGAAGAAATCCTAAATAAGAAATCCTAAATAGGAATACAAAATACAGAATATACAAAGAAATAATATAGTGATTGACTTCCAATAACACTCCCTCTCAAGTTGGAGCATAGATGTTAATCATGCCCAACTTGTTACAAATGTAGTCAATCATAGCTCCATTCAGAGCTTTTGTGAAAATATCTCCTAACTGCTCTCCAGTTTTGATGTGTCCTGTTGAGATGATCTGTTGTTGAATCTTTTCACGAACAAAGTGACAATCAATCTCAATATGTTTGGTCCGCTCATGAAACACCGGATTAGAAGCAATATGGAGAGCAGCTTGATTATCACACCACAATTTTGCAGCAAAGGTGTCTTAAAACCTGTCTCATCTAGTAATTGAAGTATCCACATTACCTCACATACTGATTGTGCCATGGCTCTGTATTCGGATTCAGCACTAGATCGAGAAACTACACTTTGCTTCTTGCTTCTCCAAGATACCAAATTTCCTCCAACAAAAACGCAATATCCCGTAGTTGACCTCCTATCAACCTTAGATTCAGCTCAGTCAGCATCTGAAAAACATTCAACATTCAAATGCCCATGATTACCATAAAACAAACCTCTTCCTGGAGCGTCCTTCAGATAACACATGATTTGTCCCAAGGCTTCCCAATGAGCAACATTTGGGGAAGACATAAATTGACTTACCACACTAACGGCGTAAGCAATGTCAGGACGAGTGACTGTAAGGTAGTTCAATTTTCCTACCAATCTCCTGTATCTCTCTGGATCTTCAAACAACTCACTATCCCCTGCTAACAGTTGTAAATTTAGAGTCATTGATGCATTACAAGGCTTAGCACCTATTTTCCTGTCTCTGTCAATAAATTGAGGACATATTTTCTTTGAGACAAGAAAATACCCTTATTACTTCTCATAACTTTAATACCCAAGAAATACTTTAATAATCCCAAGTCTTTGGTCCGAAACTGGGCTTGGAGGAAGGTTTAAGAGATGAAATACCTGCAGAGTCACTCCCAATTATGACAATGTCATCCACATAGACTACTAGGAGAATTAGACCAGCCTCGGATTGCCTATAAAATACTGAGTGATCGCACTTACTCTTTTGCATACCAAATTCCTGTACTGCTTCACTGAATCTCCTAAACCAGGCCCTAGGACTTTGTTTCAAGCCATAAAGAGACTTTCGAAGCTTACAAACTTTAGTCAACTCCCCCTGAGCAACAAACCTATGTGATTGCTCCATATACACCTCCTCCTGAAGATTACCATGAAGGAAAGCATTCTTGATATCTAATTGGTTCAGGGGCCAATCATATGTAGCTGCTAAAGAGATAAACAAACGAACAGAAGTAAGTTTAGCTACAGGAGAAAAAGTGCCAGAGTAATCGACCCCATATGTCTGAGCATATCCTTTTGCTACAAGGCGTGCTTTTAACCTAGCCAGAGAACCATCAGGATTTACCTTTATTGTAAATATCCATTTGCAACCAATAGCTTTCTTACTAGTGGGCAAAGGCAACAGTTCCCATGTACCATTAGTATCTAAAGCCTTCATTTCCTCTTTCATAGCAGCACACCAGCCAGGATGAGACAGTGCCTCACCAACAGTATTAGGGATAGGAACAGAGTCTAAAGAAGTAACAAAATACTGAGAACAAGAAGACAATTGATTATAAGAAATAAAAGAAGAGATAGGGTAAGTACATGAACGTTTACCTTTACGAAGAGCAATGGGTAAGTCTAGATCAGAATCATGATCAGTATGAGGTACAAGATCTCCCAACGAAGTAGCTAGTGGAGGATTTGAGTCAGGAATCTCCAATCTTCTGAAATAAACATGAACAACGGGAGGTCGAGTAGGCCTAGAGACAGAAGGAACAGGCTGTTGGAGAGGACTAGACATTGGTTGGATAGTATATATTAAGAGATCATCCTCCTCCCCCTGACTCTCATACACAGATGATTGAGGAAAAAATGGAATGAACTCAAAAAATGTGACATCTGCAGAAATAAGATAATGATTAAGAGTATGAGAGAAACAACGGTACTCTTTTTGCAGCCAGGAGTACCCAAGGAAGACACATTTGAGAGATTTTGGATCCAATTTAGTAACCTGTGGACGAACATCACGCACAAAACAGGTACAACAAAAAATACGGGGTTCAACAGGGAACAAAGATTTTGTAGAAAACAAAGCAGTATAAGGAATATTCCCATTAAGGACAGAAGACGGCATACGATTGATCAAAAAACATGCCGTAGAAACTGCATCCGCCCAAAAATGTTTAGGAACTTTCATCTGAAAAAGAAGATCATGAGTTACCTCAAGAAGATGCCGATTTTTTCTTTCGGCCACGCCATTTTGGGATAGGGTATCCACACAGGAAGACTGATGAAGAATGTCATTTTGTGTCATATAAGACTGAAATTATGTTGAAAAGTATTCTTTGGCATTGTCACTTCTTAACATTTGCACAAAAATATTAAATTGAGTTTTGATTTCATTACAAAAGGCACAAAAGATAGAAAACAACTCATAACGATTCTTCATTAAATATAACCAGGTAACACGAGAGTAATCATCAACAAAAGTAACAAAATAACGAAATTCAGTTTTAGAAATAACAGAACAAGGACCCCAAACATCAGAATAAACTAACTCAAAAGGGGATGAAGCCCGTTTATTGACTATAGACACAGAAGGCAAACGATGATGTTTTGCAAACTGACACGACTCACATTCTAGTATTGATAAAGATTGAAACTGAGGACATAGATTTTTCATGGTTGACAAAGAAGGATGACCAAATCTACAATGAGCTTCAAGAGGTGTTAAGGTACTAGAGAAAACAAGTGACCGCGGTACATGATTTTCCAGAATGTAGAGACCACTTGACTCACATCCTCTACCAATAATCTATTTCGTCGTAAGATCCTGAAACAAACACTGGTCAGGAAAAAAGGAAACAGAACAATTTAAGGTACGTGTAAGTTTACTAACAGAAAGTAGATTAAAAGAGAATTTTGGTAGACACAAAACAGATGACAAAGAAATTGACGAAGTCGGATTCGCAGTTCAAGAACTCATGACACAAGAAGTAGAATCATCAGTTAAAGTAACAGTAGAGGAAGTGAGATTAGACTGAAAAGCAGATAGAAGACTAGAATTACCTGTCATGTGATATGTTGCACTAGAATCAATAACCCATTTGGATAAGGAAGACACAAGGCATATAGTGGATTTACCTGACTCAGTGATCGCAGTGACAAGGGAACTGGTAGGCTTTAGAGATGCCTGATACTGGGAAAATTGTGCAAAATCCTCTGCAGATACCAAAATAGTTTTCTCAGAGGAAGATACTGTAGAATCCTCTGCTGCCATATTTGCCATCTATGATCGTTGATTTTTCCCCTGAAGTTGCAGACAATTATATTTTGTATGGCCAGGCTCATGGCAATAATAACAAATGACTCATTTTGAGTCCTGATTAGAACTAGCCTCTCCATTACGCTGATTATTTCTGTTGCCGGTAATTCCTCCTCTACTTCCTCTTCTATTATTTGGATTACGGCTAATAAGAGCACTAATGACAAGCTGTGAAGATTGGGTATTCTCTGTACGAAGGACCCGTGTGAATGTTTCATGCAAAGAGGAAATCTCAAAACTGGAGAGAATATGAGATTTAACAGTCTCATACTCTGAAGGGAGGCCTGCAAGAAAACACATAACAGCCAGTTACTCCTGTTGGGCCTGCTGAACTTTCACATCATGATTAAAAGGTAACAATACATTAAGTTCCTCATATACGCGTTTAAAATCCATAAAATAAGCCATGAGACACTTATCCTCTTTCTCAGCACGGTAGAATGCCTTACAAACATCATAAATACGGGAGATATTCCTTTTATCAGAATATAAAAAATCTAAGTAATTCATCAATTCCTTAACAAATTCACAGTGATTAATTAAACTAATTGCCTCACTGTGAATCGAGTTTCGAAGCTGCAAAAACAACCAAGCATCTTCCGTTAGCCAAGTTTGTCGTATATCATCTGTAGGTGGATCTTTAGTAAGGTGATCCTCCTTATCAATGCTACGCAAATAGACCCTAAAAGTCTTACTCCACTCCAAGTAATTCGAACCGTTAAGTTTGTGTTCCGTGATCTTAGTCGTCACCGGAATCACATCAGAAATAATATTCTTATTTTCTGCCATTTGTTGAGACAAAAAAAACTAACCGAAACGCTAATCCAAAGTGCTTACAACAACAAAATAACCCAAAATCACAAATCCAGCAAATACCAAAATAGAATCTGAGAGCCAAACCTCAGAAGTCCTTTAATGGTATACTGGATCTGGCAACCGCACACAGTGGTAGAATGAGGGGGTTGAGGCGACGCCGGCAATGTTGACCGGAGTCGAAACGGCCGGTCGGCGGCCAAGGTCTCTCCTGAGTTGGGCGGTGAGAACAAATAGTCACCCTAGATAGATGACCTGCTCTGATACCATGTAGAAAGAGATGATTCTCCTTAATTTCAATTAATCTGTACATGGGTATATATATACAATTGATTCCTATAATTGTGTTCTACTAATTAGGAAGAAATCCTAAATAGGAATACAGAATACAGAATATATAAAGAAATAATATAGTGATTGACTTTCCATAACATCTTACAACTTCAATATGCTCAAACTTTTGCACTAGTGTCTTTCACTGGTACACTATGCATCCGTCCAAACATCTCAACCTCTCTTGTCACAACTTTTTCTCAATGGGTGTTAGTTTTGCTTTCCTATGAATGCATTAATTCCATTTTTTTGGTTCATACAGAATTTCTTCACATCCATGCTAACATCATCATTTCTGCTAAGCTAATCTTGTGTATTTATTTGTTTTTTCACTGCCTTGTATAATAACTGGTCAAACGACAATCCTGTAAAACTCTCTCCAATGTTGTTGATGTTTTGCTGTCACATAGGACTCTTGTTGCACTTCTCCGCTGCACCAATTATGGTTTAATTCTGTTTTTGACATTTTCTTTACTTTTACCATCCCTTTGAATGATAGAGCATAGGTGTTTGAAGTTTGTGCTTTGCGACCTTCGCGCCATCCAAGTTAGCCCCACTTTAATTACTTCCCTTTCCATTAAAAAATTTTGATGCTTATACCCTGTCTCAATTTTACTCAACTTGAAATCTTTGGGATCTGGGGCGCTCTTTTATAACTTCTTGTTAATGTCATTGTCAAGTCAGGTTTCACCTAAAATTATGTTATTCTTGAACAACATGCATGGATGTCCTCTTGTTCATGCTTGCTAACTATTGATGACCAAAGCAGGAAGGTTCAACACCAAATATCTCTTAGATTATAAATATAAATGAAGACCTAATTAAAGGGTAAGGCTCAAATTTGAGCCAAAACATAACATCCTGCCCATTCCAGCTAAGCAATAAATTATTAAAGTACCCCAATCCATTTAAATGAACATACATTTAAGACTCAAAAGGATAAGAAAGTGCTCTATTGATGTCACAAATAAGCTCTAAGACTGTAATTCTAAATCTCTCCACTTGTTCTGGAGTTCTTATTAAGGATAGCAGAATGGCATTGCTAAGCAAATGCATTATCATAAATAATGGATAAATATAATTCTACAGGTTGGAAAGATGATCATGGGAAGGTAGCAGGTATATTGTACAAGTTAAGAGTCTTATAACTTTTTATTAATTTTACTTTCTTATTATTTGTTTTACGCATGAAGAGTGTTTCTTGTATTGTTTGAAGTTTCTGCTTTCATCTTTAGCAAGGGTTGAATTTTGGTTACCCTACAATCCTGAGGTGGTGATATGAAATCCTGAACTAGTCATTAAAGAAATAGTGAAATAGTGTTAGAGAGCTACTGTTGTGGCTATCTGCATTTGTTTGATCCAAAACAATGATTTTTATAAGCTGTAGTGCAGAAAGAATACTCTGAAAATAGAAAGAAAACAATAAGCCTAGAACTTTTATCCATAGGATCTATTTGATAGGGGAAGCATTGCGAAAATCAATCTGCAAGGTTTCTCATGATATTTCCATTTTATGGGAGGCTTTCTGGATGGTGCTAGTTCTAGCTTGTTTGGACTTCTTAATATTGGAGATTTAGCTTCATTTTTCGTTTTCTCCCCCTCTAATGTGTTAAATATTTGCCATGATTTTAGTCTGTGTGATTGATATAATCAATTAACCTGTTCATGTTGCATGAATATGATTGACCGTTTTTTGGACTTTAGATGGCCAATTTGTCAAAATTGATTTTTATACTAATGGCTTCATTTATATGATTGCCATTGTGAGAACTTGATACTTCAACAATTGCAAAACAGTGAGGCCAATTAGCCAAGGTAGAAAAAAATGTAGAAATGTGGGAACCAACTTTTATAATTGTTTCTTTCATGGCGGGAACAAAACTTTGGAATTAATTCTTTCACAGAAAGATGGAAATTGTTTATTTTCTTACCCTAGTCTGATTTGCAGGTGCTGGACTGTCCTTTCTTGCTGGAGGTGTTTTTGGTTGGACCTTTGGACAGGAAATTGCAAATCACTGGCTGCAACTCTACAGGTTGGACACCATGGCTGCACAAGTTAAGTTCATGGAGTGGTGGGAGAATAAATGTGATAGGCGGGATTAAGTTTGCAGGCTGTTGAATGCAGTATTATGAAATCTGTTCACCTTTTCTACAATAATAATCAAATTTCCCATGTTAAAAATGTAATGGTTTTTTGCTGTACTTTTGTTTGACATTAGAACAATAAAAAATTTTGATGGGATTTACAATCATATTTCCTTTCATGGGATGGAAACTGATGATATTGCAGTTCGTTAGCAGTTTATGCTGTTCATGAAAAGATGATTATGGTTTTTATCTTTGACATGATTGTCCTGGATTAACAAAGAGCACCATTAGGTCGTGATTATAGTGAACTTTTGGTTTGGTTAGACGCAACTTTTTCGCATTAACTATTGGCCATTGTAATGTCTATTCAATTGCCAAAACACCTTGTGCAACAGTTGTAGAATGCACTCTGTGAAAATTATCAACAGTGTCATAGCTAATTTACATCATTATGAGAATCAAATTGAGTGATCTTGAAAATTATGTGCTTGAATAAGTAAATTAATTACTTATTTGCTAGAAAATTAAATATTGCGCTTAAAAATGTAAAATATTGCTAACTATTGTAAAAGCAGTATTTAAAAGGTAAGCCTATGCTACAAAAGTAACTGAGAGCTGTAATGAACTTGAATTGAAAACTGAATTGCTCAAAAAAGTAAAATGTGATTGACAATTAAAATAAATTGAAAGTTGAACTAAACTACTAAATGATTGAATTGAACTAAAGAATTGAAAAGTCAAATTTATCTGTATTATTGATTGGATTAGAGGGGGATCAGACGCTGTATGCATTGCTCCTTTTATAGTTGCTCCTTATTTGGTAAGCCTGCATATAGAAACCATGTTCTTTGTTTCCTTTAACTGCTCTTGAAGAAAGGCCATGTCTTATAGTTGTTGCACGCTATTATTGCACCTTTTCTTTTATCTGCAGCTAACTCACGTTCTTAATTTGCTCCAAGGTAATTGCATTCAATTTTAGGTTCTTATGTCTTGCTTGGTTACCAGTCAAATTAATGGATCATGGATCTTGAAGAACTATAGGATAAATAGATCATGAGCCAAGCTACACATGGAGCTTTATGAACTTCAATTAATTGCAATATTAGATTCAATTAATTTTTGAGACTAAAAGCATTAATTGTCGAGTAAACAAAAAGAAAGTAGATAAAAAGGTATAAAAATAGACGCTAAAGAAGTTTCATATTCATGAAAAGCTATGCCAGATTTTTTTTTAAATTTATTAATATTTAATTAATTTATTTAAAAATGTCTGGACTCTCCTGATGAATGATGAGGGTTAAGTCAATCATGAAAAATGACATGCGCAGGCCTCATGAAAATTTAAAATAAGGGGTATTTAGAGGAAAATATTCACAGTTGAATATATAGGAAAGCTAACATGTAGGTCTCAATGAATTTAGGTTGAATATATAAATTTACCCTTAAACTTTATAAAAAATTTTTTCGTAACACTTCAAAATTTTAAAATATCTCATGATATATCTCAATTTTTGTAAATATCTCATAACATACCTCAATTTTTGTAAAAGTGAAATTAAGATATCTTTCAAATTCTAGTTAGTAGATCGTCATGTCAGCGCGATTGGAATTAATGCTCGATTTTAAAGATATCTTAATTTCACCATGTAGAAGTTGAGAGGCGTTATGAGATATTTTAAAAATTCAGGGTGCCACACAATATCTTTTTGATAAAGTTTATGTATAAAATGATATATTCGATTTTTAATTGTTGAGTAAAACTCCGCCTAAGTAGTTTGCGCTTAGTCGGTCCCAAGCCCGGATAAAGGAGGAGGGTTGCGGTAGGTGACAACCAGCGTAAAAATTTCGTCACACCCTATGATATAGATTCAAATGATATAAACGTTGGGGCGTCCTCTACTAACGACGCGCTACATCGGAGCCCGGGTGTAGTGAGAAATATACAAAGGTGTAGGGCGTTCACCGAAAGCGACGCCCCATGCCGGCGCCCGGGTGTGGTGTTAAGTGAGCAAGGGTTCCCACATCATAGACGGGTATGGATAAAAAAGTTAGTCCATAGGACAGATAGTAGAATAAATAGTGTAACAGAACACAAGATAGACATAGAAAACAATAGAAGATATCATAGAAGGAGACCAATTAGGAAGGAGCAGGATAGGAGGAGGATCAGGGTTGGTACTTGGAATGTTGGATCACTTACAGGAAAATTAATGGAGCTTGTGGATACCTTGGAAAGGAGAATGGTGAATATTGCTTGCATTCAATATACTAAATGGGTAGGAGAGAAAAGTAAGGAAGTAAGTAATTCAGGGTATAAACTGTGGTTTACCGAAAAGGAGAGAAACAAGAACGGAGTGGGCATAATCATAGACAAGACATTGAAAGATGCAGTAATAGCTGTGAAAAGAGTAGGAGATAGAATTATACTAGTAAAGCTAGTACTAGAAGGAGAAACAATAAATATAGTTAGTGCTTATGCCCCACAAATAGGACTAGACAGTGAGAGTAAACAAAGGTTTTGGGAAGATATGGATGATTTAATTCAAAGCATACCAAATGAAGAGAATGTTTTCATTGGTGGAGATTTGAATGGACATGTAGGAAGTGATAGACAAGGTTATGAGAATTTTCATGGAAGTTTTGGTTTTGGCAGTCGAAATGAGGAGGAAAAAAGCATTCTGGATTTTGCTATGGCATACGACCTAATACTAGCAAATACCTACTATATAAAAAGAGAATCACATTTAGTGACTTTCAAAAGTGGGCAATATAGAAGCCAAATCGACTTCCTCTTAACCAGGAAGACAAATAGAGCTCTATGCAAAGATTGCAAGGTCATTCCAGGAGAGGCTTTAACAAGTCAACATCGGCTGGTGGTCTTGGATGTCAAGTTTAGAAACAATTCAAGTAAGGTCAGAAGAAATAGTGTAGCTCGAACAAAGTGGTGGGAGTTCAAAGGAGTAAAGCAAGTGAAGTTCAAAAATGAGCTTCTCGAGTCTGAAGTATGAAAGCTGGATATGTAGGCCAATGATATGTGGATACAGATGGCATCAAAGATTAGAGAAGTAGCTAGAAAAGTACTTGGAGAGTCTAAAGGACATGGACTACCCCCAAAAGAGAGATGGTGGTGGAATGAGGAAGTACAAAAGGCAGTGAAGAGAAAAAGGGAATGGTATAAGAAATTACCTAAATGTGATAATAATGAGGCATATGAACAATACAAGATAGCAAAGAAAGAGGCAAAAAAGGCAGTTAGTCAAGCAAGAGCACAGGCCTTTCAAAAGTTATATGAGAAACTTGAAACTAAAGAAGGGGAGAAAGATATTTATAGATTAGTAAGGAGGAGAGAAAGGAAATGTCAAGATCTCAATCAAGTTAGGTGCATTAAGAATAAAGACGGAAAAGTGTTGGTGAAAGATGAGGACATTAAAGAAAGATGGAGAAATTTTTTTAATGATCTCTTTAATAATAGTCAAAATAGTAATAGCGTGAATATAGATTATAGAACAATAGAAAAGAATGTGAATTATACTAGAAGGATTAGATCTTTAGAAGTAAAAGAAGCACTTAAGAGAATGAAAGTGGGTAAAGCCTGTGGACCCGATGAAATACCAATTGAAGTGTGGAAGTATTTGGGAGATATGGGAGTAGCATGGTTAACTAAATTATTTAATAAGATTCTAAACTCAAAGAAAATGCCTGATGAATGGAGGAAGAGTATTTTAGTACCTATTTTTAAAAATAAGGGAGACATACAGAGTTACTCAAACTATAGAGGAGTTAAACTCATGAGCAATACTATGAAGTTGTGGGAAAGAGTTGTGGAGCATCGACTACGTCATGATACTTCTATCTCTCTCAATCAATTTGGTTTCATGCCCAGTCGTTCAACTATGGAAGCGATCTTTCTCATTAGAAGCTTGATGGAGAAATATAGAGATGTGAAGAAAGATCTACACATGGTTTTTGTTGATTTGGAGAAGGCTTATGATAGTGTTCCAAGAGAGGTCTTATGGAATGTGTTAGAACAAAAGAGGGTATCTATTAGGTACATACAAGTATTGAAAGATATGTATGAAGGAGCAACTACTATTGTGCGCACAGTGGGAGGGACACGAGAGATTTTCCGATCTCAATTGGATTACACTAAGGATCAGCCATAAGCCCTTACCTTTTTACATTAGTTTTAGATAAAATGACGAAACATATACAAGAGAGTATTTCTTGGTGCATGATGTTTGCGGATGATATTATTCTGATAGATGAGACACGAGAAGGAGTCAATAGAAAGCTAGAACTTTGGAGAAGTACTCTAGAGTCAAAGGGTTTTAAGTTAAGTAGAACGAAGACAGAATACATGCATTGCAAGTTCAGTGAAGGCCAAATTAGTGATAGGGAAGGAGTGGTACTGTCCCAAAGTAATCACTTTAAATATCTAGGCTCAGTCCTTCAAGTAGATAGGGGATGTGAGGAGGATGTTAGTCATAGGATTAAAGCCGGATGGTTGAAGTAGAGACGTGCTATGGGAGTTTTATGTGATCGTAAGATTCCCAATAAATTGGAAGGAAAATTTTACCGTACAGCCATACAACCGGCTATGTTATATGGTAGTGAGTGTTGGGCACTGAAAGAGTCATATGCATCTAAGATAAGAGTTGCAGAGATGAGAATGTTAAGGTGGATGAGTGGCCATACTGGACTAGATAAAGTCCGTAATGAGAGTATTAGAGAAAAGGTAGGAGTGGTACTAATTGAAGATAAGTTGAGAGAAGGGAGATTGAGGTGGTTTGGCCATGTGAAGCGTAGATATACGGAGGCTTCAATTAGACAAGTAGAGCACATTAGGTTAAAGGATAGAAAGAAAAAAAGAGATAGACCTAAATTGACTTGGAAGAGAGTAGTACAATATGACCTAGAAGCATTACATATTTCTGAGGATTTAATCCAAAATCGTTCAAAGTAGAGAAAGCGAATCCATATAGCCAACCCCAAATTTTTGGGATAAAGGCTTAGTTGAGTTGAGTTGAGTTTAATTGTTGAGTAAATTTATCCTCGTAAACTGATATACAATAATGTATCTGAAAGAACGGAAGCGTGAAAAACACAAGTTTATACCATTGAATTCAAAATTTTTCACCTAGGGTCACATGCATTATGCAAGATTTATTTTTATCTATTTGATTTCAATGATAAACAACATATTAAAACTCTTTTAATATGTTTTTTGACATGTATTTGCCATTTAAGATTTTAAAATTAATCAGATTAATTTTATAACCCTAGATTAAATCAAGAACGATTACACTAACCTCTTGATGCACTGCAGCGTGTCTGCGCCTTTGAGATTTGTCTTTAGGACACCAAATGTTGTCCCTCTAGCTTGTCCACACCAAGAACACCTATGGCAGCCCTTGAATAGCTTCTAAAGCTTTTTATATTAATTAGAAATTTAAGTTCTGCCTTTTAAGAGATTAGAGATGTAAACAGGACACTAGAAACAATTTTTAGTGTTCTTAATTCAAGAGATTGATGGCTAATCTCTTTGAATTGATGAGAGATGAAGAAGAATAGATGGAGAGCCTCAAAATGGCGTGACAAAGGAGAAGAGTGGCTGCTGGTTGTTTTTTTTTTTCATAACAACACTTTAATAGCTAGGTTAACACATTAAACCCTTACCACATGTCACCCTTTGATTAGCTCTAGGTTTAAGTGACCCAATCACATTGTGCCAAGTGTCAAACCTATATTTAAATTGATTTTAATCATCTTACATGATTAAAAAACATTTGGCAAGCTTATGTGTAATCCCATGTGTCACCATCTCATGGTGCCATGTGTCACACTATGAAATGACCAAAATGCCCCTGTGTCTTAATTTTGAGTTCTTAACCCAAAATAATTATTTTTCTTCTTCTAATTTATATCAAATATAAATTAATTAATTAATCTCTATTAATTAATTTCTCATTAATTAAATTCATATTTAAACACTTTAAATATAAATTTAACTTATACTATACATCCAATAATCTAGATTTGGTTTCAAGTCATGCTAGGGACTTTGCAATTTAATTGTAAGCCAAACCTATTTAATTAATCAATTAAGCTCTTTAATTAATTAATTAAATCATATTTAAATAGGTGATAACTTGTGTATGTGTGTGACTTACTAGGCTTATCACTAATTGGCAATGAGACATGATATCAACTCTTAATATCATCAGAACTCTTTCTTACCATAAATGATTTCTCTAAATCATTTTATGAACCTCACAGACCATGGTTAACACCTAGCATAGCATGCCATGGCCACCCAATTAGTAATAAGGTTTACCTTAAATGAACCTATAATCATATGTTACCATGCACTAGAATCTCTCTGTTACAAAATCCCAACTCAAGCTGGAGTCATGGTTTATGTCAAACTCCATTTGCTATGAATATTATGTTCTCTTTTAATTCCAGTTCTTGATTAAAAGATTTTACTCATCGAAACTCTTTTACGAATAAATCTATCTGTCTGGCCAGAACTTGAAACATCAAGAACAATTAAATGAACATAGGATTTTATCTCTATTTACTTAGAGGAACAGATTCCATCTTGATCAACACCTACCTCCATATATAACTAGTAGGAGCCAACACATGCCCATATAACCATACACAGTACAAGTATGAAAGCATTATCAAACTCAAACTACCTATATACAAGATAACTGTGCTATCTCAGGTCTAAAGATTATATGCACTGATATGATTTATGACAAAACATTGACAAGAGTAAACTCCATGTGCTTGTCATAAGTGTCACTGGTTCGGCCTACTTATCATTTATAAGTGCCTATCATGTTTGTTATATGGCATGAGACTCACCATTCCATCTTATTTATATCTCATATAAATAACTTGGGAACAAATATGAATACAATCTTTCTGGA
This sequence comes from Hevea brasiliensis, assembly GCF_030052815.1. Lineage (NCBI taxonomy): Eukaryota > Viridiplantae > Streptophyta > Magnoliopsida > Malpighiales > Euphorbiaceae > Hevea > Hevea brasiliensis. Next base: position 41,847,947 of record NC_079498.1, read on the forward strand.
TAAGTCATGTCCTTATTATGAAGTATCCTCGATTATGAACCTATTTATGATACTTTGTGCTAGAAATATTGTCACTCATATTCTTAACAACTTAAGAATAATATTTCTAACAAAATATCAATGGACCTTTTCTATTACACATAAATATATTATGTAAACGGAAAAGTGAAAATGCCTTTTATTAATAAAAATATGTATAAGATACATACTAAATGATATGCTCTAGGGCATACTACTAACAATCTCCCACTAGCACCAGAGCCATTCATTACAATATCTTAGACCTATCTTCTCAAGATGTCGGTCTAACTGAGTCTGTGACATAGGCTTAGTGAATGGATCAGCTGGATTTTCAGCTGATGCTATTTTCTGCATGGCTACATCGCCTCGCCCAACTATTTCTCTGATAATGTGGTAGTACCTTTCTATGTGTTTGGATTTCTGGTGAGACCTTGGTTCCTTAGCTCAGTATGATGCTCCATTGTTGTCACGGTGTAGTGGAACTCTTGACTCAATGGAAGGAACTCTGTAAGTTCTACATCACGAACTTCTTTATCAAAATAGCTTCCTTTACAAAGATCTCGATGCAGCAATATACTCACCTCGTAGTGGAATCTGCAATCGTGCTCTGTTTGGAACTCTTCCAACCGATCGCACCTCCATTACAAATGAACACATATCCAGAGGTAGACTTTCTATCATCAATATCGATTGGAAATCGTAATCGAGATAACTATCCAATTGCAAGTCTCCACCTCCATAAATCAAGAATAAATCCTTAGTTTTTCTCAAGTACTTAAGGATATTCTTGACAGCTATCCAGTGTTCCAAACCTAGATTGGATTGATACCTGCTAGTCAAACTAATAGCATATGCGATATCCGGCCTAGTACACAACATTGCATACATTAAACTTCCAATAGTCGAAGCATATGGAATCCTGGCCATCTTATCTCTTTCTTCAGGTGTCTTTGGAGATATATCTTTAGAAAGGTGGATACCATGTCTCACTGGTAACAATCCTCTCTTGGAATCAAGCATGTTAAACCTCTTTAACACCTTTTCCAAGTATAGACTTTGGGATAAACCAATTATTCTTTTCGCTCTATCTCTATATATGCGAATCCCAAGAATATAAGTTGTCTCTCCTAAGTCTTTCATGGAGAATGTATTTGATAACAATACCTTTATAGTTGTCAACATACCTGTGTCATTACCCATCAACAGTATGTCATCCACATATAAGTCAAGGAAAGTGATAGCACTGTCACTAACCTTCTTATATACACATGGCTCATCCTCATTTTTGATAAAACCAAAGGATTTAATGGCTTCATCAAAACGGATGTTTCAACTCCTCGAAGCTTGTTTCAACCCATAAATGGATCGCTTTAGCTTGCATACCTTGGAACCATCTTGGGATTCAAAACCCCTAGGTTGTTCCATGAAAATGTTTTCTTCAATGTATCCATTGAGAAAAGCTATTTTGACATCCATTTGCCAAATCTCATAATCATAGTATGCAGCTATTGCTAATAAAATCCTAATTGATTTAAGCATGGCAACAGGCGAGAAAGTCTCCTCATAGTCAACTCCTTGCCTTTGGCGAAACCCTTTCACTACTAGCCTTGCCTTATAGGTCTCTACCTTTCCATTAGAACCAATTTTCTTCTTGAAAACCCATTTGTTCCCTATAGGTACAATACCTTCAGGTGGGTCAACAAGATCCCAAACTTGATTCTTATACATGGAATCAATCTCGGATTTCATAGCATCAATCCATTTTGAAGAGTCTATATCTGATATAGCTTCTTCATAGGTAAGTGGATCATCTCCATGATCTACTTCTTCATGAGTAGACAACTCTTGTTCTTCTTCATGAAGAAAATCATATCTCACAGGTGGGTGAGATACCCTGGTTGTTCTACGAGGAACAGCTATAGACGTTTCATCAATGGGTATAGGTTGACTAGATGGATCTATATCCATCTGATCTGTTGGTTGGTCAGAATTCTCCAATTCTAACTCTATTTGCCTTCCTTTGCCTCCTTCTTGAACAAACTATTGTTTAAGAAATGTGGCATCTCTACTTATCACAACCTTTTGTGAAGTAGGCAAATAAAAATAATATCCAAAACTGTCTTTTGGATATCCAACAAATCGACCTTTTTCTGATCTGGTCTCCAATTTATCAGTGTTCAGCTTTTTGATATAAGCTGGACAACCCCAAATCTTAACATGCTTAAGACTTGGTTTTCTTCCATGCCATATCTGATAAGGTGTGGAAGAAACTGATTTTGATGGAATCCTATTCAGAATATACAAAGCTGATTCTAATGCAAATCCCCAAAAGAAGATTAGCATATCAGTATAGCTCATCATACTACGTACCATATCCAATAGGGTACGATTTCTCCTTTCAGATACAACATTCAGCTGTGGCGTTCCTGGAGGAGTCAGCTGAGAAACAATGCCATGCTCTCTCAAGTATTCATCAAATTCAATACTCAAATATTCACCTCCACGATCTGATCGAAGAGCTTTAATACTCTTTCCTGTTTGATTTTCTACTTCAGATTTAAATTCTTTAAACTTTTCAAAGGATTCATGTTTGTATTTCATCAAATACAAATACCTAAATCTTGATTTATCATCAGTAAAGGTAATAAAATAATGAAAGCCCCCTCTAGCCATTTCTTTAAATGGACCACATACATCACTATGTATTAGTTCCAAAATATTTTCAGCTCTTAGCCCTTGTCCAACAAAGGGTGATCTAGTCATTTTGCCCTGAAGGCAAGATTCACAAGTTGGAGTAGGCTTAGAGCCCAATAATATAGAATCCCCATTTTCTCCAGTTTTGCAATCTTATCTTCTGCAACATGACATAACCTTAAGTGCCAAATATATTTTGAACTTGAGTTGGTTTTCACCATGGCATTGCATTCTTTTAGATCACTTGCATTCAATTTGTGTTTGTCATTATTATCCAAATAATAAAGACCATCATTCATATAACTTGAACCAACATATTTATTTTCAAAATAAATATTGCAAACATCATCTGTGAACTGAAATTCATAGCCATTTCTAGTCAAACTAGATATAGAAATGATGTTCTTAAAAGCATCAGGTACATATAAAATATTATCCAAACACAAAACATGTCCAAACATGTAAAAAGATTTAGATCCTATGGCTAAAGCTTCAACAGTTGAGCCATTGCCAATCCGGACTCTAATATCTTGAGAACGCAAGCTGCTACTATTTGCTAGTTCCTGCATATCATTAGAAATGTGAGAACTGGCACCAATATCTAAAACCCAAGCTGTAGATGAACTATGAGTATCATCAGAATCTAAATAACAAGATATGGACATACCTTCCGAAGGTGTATCCTTCTTGTCCTTCAGAGAAGCAAGATACTCTGGGCAGTTCCTTTTTCAATGCCCATCCTTTTGGCAGTGGAAACACTTTCCTTTGCCTCCATCAACTTTAGTCTTCCTTTTTTACTTAGCTATTTTCTTGGAAGGACTAGGAATCTGAGGTTTCTTTTTCTTATTGCCCTTTTTCTTGTTGGACTTTCCAGCAGAAGAAGATGCAATCAAAGCTACCTCTTTTCCTTTATTGCCCGGCATATTCTTTTGGGCAATAACCAACATGTTGAGTAAACCAGCTAAGGTGCATTCTTGTTTAGTCATATGGAAATTTGTCACAAAATTCCCAAAAGACTCAGGAAGGGACTGAAGGATTAAATCCGTCTGTAGTTGAAAATCCATGTTGAAGTCAAGATGTTCCAACTGCTCAATCAGCCGAATCATCTTGTGGACATGATCCCCAATATTCTGTCCCTCAGACATCCTCATACGGAATAGCTGTCTAGATATTTCATACCTAGCATTCCTGTTGTGCTCACCATACAACTCTTGTAGGTGAAGGAGGATCTCACTCGCACTCAACATGTTCTCATGCTGCTTTTGTAACTCATTACTCATGGAAGCAAGCATGTAACACTTAGCTCTCATATCATGCTCCTTCCACTTATCCAAAGTTTGATGTTCCTCTTGTATGGCCTCTGGAGGTAAAGGACCAGGAACATTTGAATCTAGAACATATCCTATATGTTCAAGGTTCAGGACAAGTTTCAAATTTCTTAGCCAATCAAACAGATTAGGTCCTGTCAACCTATTGCGATCAAGTATGCTTGCAAGGATATTGGATGGTGGTGGTTGTTCTGTGCTCATTTTTATCAGAAAATTAACTGCAGAAAATAACCAGATTAATTAGTAAATATATCATGTAATTAACCAAAATGATTATGGTCTTTTAATCAAATTGGTCCTCCCACTAACTTAGCGAATCCTATACTTCCAAAGTAGAAAACAGAAATCCTAGTTGGATGGATTTCTAGTGGGTGATTGAATTCTTATAATTCTATTGATCATCCTTAGGTACATCCATTATTGGAATTACAATAAATTATAAGTGAGCAACTCCTTGCCCATCACATCTCATGTGAGGTTCAATCCTTTACTTAGCCCCTAATGTTCAAAATCTCAGGTACATCCATTATTGACTTATCTTGCATTAGTTAAGTTGATCCCATTGAGCCAGTAATTATACAAATAATTTTAATGTCCTCAGGTACATCCAATATTGGCCACCAAACTATTTACATATTTACAACATCTCATGCTTAACAATTATTCTTAAGAAAATCTCTTAAATTAATTACATCTTATGCAACTATTTAAAATTTCTTAAAATAATTGCCCCAATGGAGGGCCTATGTTATAATTACTTTAATTATAGCATTTCCAACTTAATCATTTGTTTGAAAGATTTTATGGTCATTCTAATTACTATTAAGGTCTCACATTGCACATTATCCAATTAGCATGCATATATCATATAATAACATATATTCCCATACATCTCATGCATTCATGGATAAGCAGTAAATATGGTATGATCATGGACTTTCTAAGGGATTTAATTCTGAGCCACTAAGAATTAAATCAGGGCATTCCTAGGTGCATTTCATTCATTCATTTTACAAGAGTTGCTGAAAGAGTACATAATCAACACTTGATCTTGAATTCCTCCCACTGGTCCCACAAATACTCTTGACCTTCTTGAACTTCTTGCAATCCAATATTATATAGTAATCCTTGGCATACTAAGGTGAATTTACAAGAACTTAAATAAATGAAATTACAACCCAAAAATTATTACAAACTTAATAATACATGCCCAAAATAAATTAAATTAAATTAATTAATTTACAATCCCAAAGAAACATAAAAGAAATAAATCCAATCACATTAGTCTTTTATAGTCCATGATCATCCATCATGCATATCACTATTTAACAATTAAATAAAACATACATACTTAAATTAAATTGAATATCTCATATTCAACTTAAAAATCCAGATTTGAATATGATTCAAATAAATTTAAAAATTCAGATTTAAATCTCATTCAAACAAATTTAAAAATTCAGATTTGAATCACATTCAAACAACTTTAAAAATTCAGATTTGAATCACATTCAAACATTTTTTAAAAAATCAGATTTGAATCACAATTCAAACATTTTTTTAAAAATCAGATATGAATTTTATTCAATCAATTTTAAAAAATCAGATTTAAATATGATTCAAACAACTTTAAAAATTCAGATTTGAATCACATTTAAACAACTTTTAAAATTCAGATTTGAATCACATTCAAACAATTTTTAAAATTCTGATTTGAATCATAATTTAATTGTGTGATAAAAATTCTAATTAAACAATTTAATTAGAAATAAAATGGATCTTAGATCATACAACAATTGCACATTCACCATCCATTTACCTTTGCACACCAATGTGGTGCATCAACCATGCGCACCATAGTGTTCATCATTTGTGCCGCCACCTTGGCTTTGCAACCAGCAATGAACTTTTGATCTCATGATCAATCACACAATTAAATCATATAAACATCAATTTAAATGGCAAATATAGTGGCTCTGATACCAATTGAAAAAATGGAAGCTGGAAAAACACAAGTTTATACTATTGAATTCAAAATTTTTCACCTAGGGTCACATGCATCATGCAAGATTTATTTTTATCTATTTGATTTCAATGATAAACAACATATTAAAACTCTTTTAATATGTTTTTGGATCTGTATTTGCCATTTAAGATTTTAAAATTAATCAGATTAATTTTAAAATCCTAGATTAAATCAAGAACGATTACACTAACCTCTTGATGCACTGCAGCATGTTTGCGCCTTTGAGATTTGTCTTCAGGACACCAAATGTTGTCCCTCTAGCTTGTCCGCACCAAGAACACCTATGGCAGCCCTTGAACAGCTTCTAAAGCTTTTTCTATTAATTAGAAATTCAAGTTCTGCCTTTTAAGAGATTAGAGATGTAAACAGGACACTAGAAACAATTTCTAGTGTTCTTAATTCAAGAGATTGATGGCTAATCTCTTTGAATTATGAGAGATGAAGAAGAATAGATGGAGAGCCTCAAAATGGCGTGACAAAGGAGAGGAGTGGCTGCTGTTTGTTTTTCTTTTTCATAACAACACTTATATAGCTAGGTTAACACATTAAACCCTTGCCATATGTCACCATTTGATTAGCTCTAGGTTTAAGTGACCCAATCACATTGTGCCAAGTGTCAAACCTATATTTAATCTTGATTTTAATCATCTTACATGATTAAAAAAAATTTGGTAAGCTTATGTGTAATCCCATGTGTCACCATTTCATGGTGCCACGTATCACACTGTGAAATGACCAAAATGCCCCTGTGTCTTAATTTTGAGTTCTTAACCCAAAATAATTATTTTTCTTCTTCTAATTTATATCAAATATAAATTAATTAATTAATCTTATTAATTAATTTCTCATTAATTAAATTCATATTTAAACACTTTAAATATAAATTTAACTTATACTATAAATCCAAAAATCTAGATTTGGTTTCAAGTCATGCTAGGGACTTTGCAATTTAATTGCAAACCAAACCTATTTAATTAATCAATTAAACTCTTTAATTAATTAATTAAATCATATTTAAATAGGTGATAACTTGTGTATGTGTGTGACTTACTAGGCTCATCACTAATTGGTAATGAAACATGATATCAACTCTTAATATCATCAGAACTCTTTCTTACCATAAATGATTTCTCTAAATCATTTTATGAACCTCATAGACCATGGTTAACACCTAGCATAGCATGCCATGGCCACCCAATTAGTAATAAGGTTTAACTTAAATGAACCTATAATCATATGTTACCATGCACTAGAATCTCTCTGTTACAAAATTCCAACTCAAGCTGGAGTCATAGTTTATGTTAAACTCCATTTGCTATGAATATTATGTTCTCTTTTAATTCCAGTTCTTGATTAAAAAGATTTTCTCATCAGAAACTCTTTTCTGAATAAATCTATCTGTCCTGGCCAGGAACTTGAAACATCAAGAACAATTAAATGAACATAGGATTTTATCTCTATTTACTTAGAGGAACATATTCCATTTTGATCAACACCTACCTCCATATATAACTAGTAGGAGCCAACAGATGCCCATATATCCATACACAGTACAAGTATGAAAGCAGTATCAAACTCAAACTACCTATATACAAGATAACTGTGCTATCTCAGGTCTAAAGATTATATGCACTGATATGATTTATGACAAAATATTGACAAGAGTAAACTCAATGTGCTTGTCATAAGTGTCACTGGTTCGGCCTACTTATCATATATAAGTGCCTATCATGTTTGTTATATGGCATGAGACTCACTATTCCATCTTATTTATATCTCATATAAATAACTTGGGAACAAATATGAATACAATCTTTCTGGATAAGTTATGTCCTTATTATGAAGTATCCTCGATTATGAACCTATTTATGATACTTTGTGCTAGAAATATTGTCACTCATATTCTTAACAACTTAAGAATAATATTTCTAATAAAATATCAATGGACCTTTCCTATTATACATAAATATATTATGTAAACGGAAAAGTGAAAATGCCTTTTATTAATAAAAATATGTACAAGATACATATTAAATGATATGCTCTAGGGCATACTACTAACAATATCAGTATCTGAGTAATTTCACTATGACCTTTGCTCCAGCATGTTTATTGTGAATCAGATTTTAATTACCAATTGCTAAAACTACCATTAGACTGAAGAGAACAATATCTCATCCACAGCATCCTGCATCTCGAAATGAGAAAAATGGAGATTGTATCGATACACAATTCTCACCTTATAAGAATACCACCATAGAAAACAAATAAGAACAGGGAAGCCACCTAAAACCCATGAGAGCATGGTATGGGAAATTCAAGCGAAAACATTTTCTATACAATTCTTTCGGTTGCATTTCACTGCAAAAAGACTTAGCAATTGCAAGACAAAGGATTCATATCTTTAGTGCTGTGAAAAAACAAAATCTAGTGGATTGATCCCTCGTAAACTTACTCTAGGGCAATTACTTGATTATTCAATTCTGCTACTCAATTCAGCTGAACTAAAGTTGTTTTTGGTATAATATAATGTAATTAAATATAATAAACTATGTAATAAAATTAAAGTTGTAATGTAATGCAATAGATTAAACATTACATTCTTCATTTGGAAGAACAAAAAATTAACGTAATTACCCTTGTAATCTCATTCTTGTTTATATGTATTGATGGAATTTAATCAAATTAGTAATAAAATTTTAATATGTAAAATTATTTTATTAGTTATTATTTTAATTTGAAATTATTATTTTATTTTATTAATATTAATGATAGTGGTAACTAAGTGATATTGGCGATGATGGCTATAGTTGTCAGGTGGTAGTGGTTAAGTAGTAGTGGGTTGATAATGGTGATGGGGTGGCAAAAATAGTGATAAAATATTGGTGATAGTAGTGGTGACAGCTGGATGATGGTGATAGTAGTGACAGCTAGGTAGGAGCGGAGCTAACAAATTGAATTAGTGGAGTCAATAAACTTTTATTTTGCTTAATTTTAAAAAAATATTATATATAATAATAAATTATAAAATAATAACGTATATAAATATGTAACAACTATTAAATAGAAAAAATAATTTTATAAAATAATAAATTCTCACTATAATTTTGAATTTATAATTGTTTTTCATGAGTTTTTATTTTTTTAAAGCATTACTTGATTTTTTCATTATTAATACTATAAAAAATATCTTTCAACACTTTACAATTAAATAATCATTCAACTCTATTATGCAATTGAGTCTTCATAATTTTCATTGTAGGAAATATTCTTTAGCACTTGCAATTGCAAAAATAATATTAATGCGAATTTCACTAGCTAACAAACTATTCAATACATTAAAATTTTCATATATTATATGTCAATTATTAAAATAATAATTAGAATAATTATCAATCTAAATGTTAATAATTATTATATAATAAGCACAATAATTGTCAAAAGAATAAGTGAATTTATTAAATATAATAATATTTTAACAGTTGCAATTGCAACCAATAATATCAACGCCAATTTCATTAGCTAGCAAACTAATTAATACACTAAATTTTTTATATATTACATGTCAATTATTAAAATAATAAGTAGAATAATTACTAATGTAAATTCTAATTATTATTATTATTATTATTATTATTATTATTATTATTATTATTATTATTATTATTATATAAAATATTATAATTATCAAAATAATAAGTGAATTCATTAAATATAATAATATTTTAATGAAAAAAATTATTCTAAATTTTTTTAAAAACTTCACAAATTAGATCTGCCCTTCAACTAGATGGTGATAATAATAATCTTAACAATAAAAAAAAATCAAAATAAATAATTATAATTACAATTATTATATATAGAATAATAATTACATTACTCAAAGTATAATTAATTACTTAATTACCATTCTATTATATTAAATTTTTTATTTTATCAAACAAAATAATCAAGTATTTACAGATTACGTTACTAGGCCTAAATTTTGATTCTTCACTACTCGCCACTTGTTAGGCCTTCTGTCTCAAAAGAGTTGTCACCTTTTATTTTTCGGAGTCTAAGAAAACAAATCCAACTAGTACTTAGGACAATCTTTTTATTGCAGAGGGAGTACAATATAGAAGCTCATATTACAGCCCGTGAAGTTCCTCCCTTCAACTTAGCTAGTATCCTCCTCATACTACTTTACAAATCCATCTTGATTTAATCTTATGGTTGACGTCATCCTCACATACCCATCTCTTTTTATGGTTGACATCAAGCTCAAACGACATCGTCTGTTTTATTTTTGCCAAAACCAAACCGAAGAATTGCAGCTCAAAACCTGTGCATTTCAGTTGTCGATCAAGATGACGAAATGAAAATTACAAATTAGAAGAAATATAATCTCTCGAGGAATATATTATATAATATGACGAATATGAGATTATCAAATTAAAATATACAATTTCACCATAAAAGCCACAAGATCACCTTCATATCACCTACAAAATCCCAAGTGGAACATACAGGGGACGTGCACTCGAGAAGCTGTTACATTAAGCGGCAGTTTTGTACAACTTTGACACAACCATGTGATGGGCTCTTAAAACAAATGAATAACAAGGAAAAATAGATTGGATGCCATGCAGGACCTCATTAGTTTTTCAATATTGTACAGTAATTAAGGAGGCCAGATTTTGAAAATGGAACAGAGGGAGTAGCTTGAACAAGAAAAAGAGGCTTTTTGACAAGTGAATAGTGAGATTAGATGCCATGGGGGACCTCATTAGCTTTTCAATATTTTCTAGTAAATCAAGATCGCCAGGTTTTGAAGAGGAATAAATGAATAGTTTGAGTAACAAGAGAACGATTGACACAGCAATCATTAGTTTTCGTAGTACGTATTTTGAAAAGAGAAGTGGGCTTAGAATAAAGTGCCAAAGGGAAATAATAACTCCAACTTAACTCTACCAATTGAGTTCTATCTTTAACCATTAGCCAAGCCAGCTTAGGCATGGTAAATATTATCTTGTGCACAAATAAATTGTAATTAAATCACTTGAGAAAAAAAAAAAGCAACCTTTTTGCAGATTAATCAATTGAATTAAGCATATTCAATCAGGTGGGGTTTAACTGAATTCTTTTACCTTAATCAAACCCAAACCACCTATTCAGTTTCAGTTTAACGACCAACCTTTATAGAACATGCACTTTCTGATTCAGTTTTAACTGGGTGGATTTTTCATTTTTGCGAACAGCCTCAGACGTGTGCTGGGAGATGCCATTTTTTTTTTTTATTACATATATTCGCGAAACAGAAACTGATCCTGGGAACGACATCAGTGATCCAGGAAGGACTGCAGCTTGCTAGGGTAGCAGAGAATGAGGTGACTCAGATTTTGCCAGTCACCAAGATCTTGTACTTGTCTTCAAAATACCTAATCATTATTTAACAAGAAGACTTCAAACAATCATCCAACAATGTATTAAACATCAAATAATTGTACTGATATCATCACCAGATTATCAAGTTTTATCAGATGATCATTAACATTATATAAAAAAAATAGTAAGTACTTACCTGCCATCACCAACAACTGCAATTCAATGTGACAATCATAATGACTACAGGGCTACAGATCAAGCTATAAAACCAAAAGGAATGTAACAAACATAAGGACAATAAAAAAGAAACAGGAAATTAATATAGATGACAGTGTTGATTGGGTTGAGCAGTAGTCATAGTAGAAACATTGTTATAACCTAGTATACAGTATGAGAAGCATAACAAAGAGAATTGAGGAAATGTAGTAAAAATAAATGGAGCTAGGAAGAAAGATGATGAGGTACACTAGTCCAAGTGGAGATATGCCACAATGCTAGGCATGACTCATGCACAGGAGAAGATGCAAAGATAGGATTAGGCCCAATTGAGCCATTATCATGGAGACAAGTGAAAGAAATTTTGAATTGATTGGCACTTTATAGAGTTAATGGGAGTGCCTTGACTTGAGTATTGTCATGTCTGCTCTCGCCAAATGAGTAAATGCTTCTTACACTTTCTTACATGAGAGAAATATTGTGGCAGCTCCCTCTATCCCAAGAAAAGTATTAATTAATAGTCTCATTGGACCCTTAAGCAAGCTTCCTAGTCGATTGATCCAGGCAACCTTACCTCTTTCGAAAGAGTTGAGTCTGAATGGAACATGGAATCTATGGGCATTGTGGGAATAGATACAATGATATTTTCAAGAAAAAAGGCAGCACCTAAATTTTCATGAGAATATGAATAAAATGCCATCAAGTGTTTTCAAAAAGATCATTGTTTCCTCCAAATATGCAGCAATTCAAAAGTTATTTCTTCAGTTTCAATATTTCAAATCCTAGGCCTGCACGTGCATCTATATAAGGATATATTACAAAAATTGCTACTTACTTTTATCTGAATTAACTCGAGGTTGATTCAATTGCAGAAATTATGCTTAATCTGAACCAGAACTTGCAGCACACGGAGCTTGCATATTGGCATTTGTATTACTCATAGGATCTCCACCACCAGTCTCTGATATTTGTTGGTTGTTTGATTCTGTTACTGAGCTATCTTCCTCACTGTTTGAAACAGAAGAAATACTGGTTCTATTGTTTTCTCTGGTTTCTAGTCGCTCCATCATTCGCGATACTGTTGCAATTCCAGCATTAACCTCTCTTCTAACCTCAGAACCAATATCTGCCATAGTATTGCTACGAGAAAAAAACCTCTCTCTCCATCCCCTAGTACTCTTTGAAATTGATTCTTTGTATCTAAAAGGAGTATAAATCAATTTCAGAATGCTAAACAAAAGCAGCAGAAATTCATTAACTTCACAAACCTTCAATTTTATAGAATGTTTTCCATATGATTGGATACCTCATTGAAACAGCATTTAACTTAGACTTCATAGAATCCGAAAAAGATTGTGATTCCGATGGTCCTGCTCTGTCTTGGCTATTTGGGGAAGACTGATTAGGAGACCTCCTAGAGTCACAATGTAACACAATTGCAAACAAATGTACTAAAATTAGATGTTTCACAAACAAAATTCATCTATGAAGCTAAGCTTATGTTCATCTATTGAAAGTAAACTATCAATAACAAAGCAAACAGGACTTCCGAAGAAACATGAATAAGGAACAGGGTACAGAGAGAGAACAGGCTTTAACAATAGTAATACCTATTGTTCAATAAATTTTCCCGTTCACTGGAAGCAAGAATACTAGATCCAGAAGAAGAAGCAGATGCGGGCTCAGCTTGGACATCAGATGATTGCGGTGTAATTGGCTGTAAAGATTCTTCCTGAACATTCGCAGGAAGGGATGATAGAGTGGGTATTGAGATTGTAGCAACAGGTTCACCTTCTCTCTGAGCTGGAGAGGAAGAAATTTGTCCAGCTGGTGCATTAGGATGACTTGAGAATACTAAAAACTGTGGACGACCTTGAGCTGATGATCTGTTCCTCTGACCTTCCCGTCTAGCAATGTGACGCCGTCCCATTGCAGCAGCAGCAGCTAAGTGCTGGATTATACGCTCTTCAAGTTCAGCATCATTTGCACCCACTGGCAACTGCATTTTGCTCAATCGGTGAATTAATCATGACTATATTTAAACATGATTTATTGAAGTAAGACAAACAAAAGTTTCCAACAGGTCAAGGTAAAGTACAAACGTGCTCTAATTCAAAATCGCCCAGAGTTGGATGATGAAATATAGTCGCATTTCTAGATGGATTAAACCTAAGACTCCTCTCACGCTCCACAGCCTCAAGCAATTCTTGACTGCAAAAGCAAGGCAAATGAGTAATTCCTCTTCAAATCATATATAAGAAGAGATAAAGCAAAATATAACAGCATAATATAAACCTTGTAGGATCCTTCAGGCTGATAGGTTGCCAGCACATAGGGCATTGGGAGCTTCTTTGACACCTGCAACATCATTATAAAATTAAAGTTGGGCCGTCTATTATTATGTTTGACCACAGAGGAAAAGCCAAAACCAGTAAAAAGGTCTAACCTTTATCTTATTTTACTTAAAAACAAGCATCAAAGGAACACCTAGATTAACTAGCATGATGAAAATATTTTCTTTCAACAATCAAATAAGTCTGAATAGGAGAGGCAGGCTCTACTGGCATTGCAGTTTCACCTGCATCTTAAATCCTTTTCCATTTTGGGGGCAAGAGGTTTCACCCACTGTTGGAAGGACCACTGACTTACTGACATCTTAGTCAAGCCTATATTCTGGAGTGCAAAGAAGCCTGCACTGCATTTCTAAACACACACTTTAGGCTCCTTTAACAAAATGTAAGAAGCTTAATATAGTAAGCTACCAATAATAGTTTCGGAAAAAGAAGAAAAGGGAGAAGGGGAGGGAGGGGGGGGGGGGGGGGTGTGGTTTGGTTGGTCTGTGTTACAAAAGAAGATAGGTTTCCAAGAACCCTTAAAATCCCAAAGTTGAAAAAGAAAAAAAGAAAAGAAGATGCAAAACTAGAGCAAACTTTAAAGGAAGAAAACAGTGATCATCCATTAATAGCACTATGATGTAGGCTTAAAGACAAGAACATTAAAAAGATAAAATGAGGGGGAATGGAGAAAAGGGAAAAAACAATTTGGAGAGGTGAACATTGCTAATATACATATAAGAACATCTATGATTGATGATACAACATTTACAAAAGAAAGATGGCAAATAGGTATGAACTATGATCACCCAAATTACTCCCATCACTTAAATCAAGATCACTGGCTAAATCAGAAGGTGCACTACAAAAACAACACTGTCTATCATAAATTCAAAACAGGATAAGAAATGAAGAATAGCTGAGAAAATCTTTCAAGCAAATTACACGTTAAGGGTAAAAAATGTTGTTTCCTGAACTGAAACAACTGGATAAGATAAATATAGTGTACATTTAGGTGCCAAAGCCAGGTCGATCATGGAAACTTAAACACGACAACATAAAAACCTATGTTTAATGTCCACTTCCTTGACTTTTTAAACTTAATTTCAGCTTCACAGTGGTATATAAAACTATGCAGATCTTCCCTGAGCTCAAGGTCATAATAAAAAAAAATACGAGAAATTCCAAAATTCATGATAAATAAATATACCATTCAAGAATGCATTGAAGATGGAACTCATGCTTGCAACTTGTTACCTGCAAAAGGAAAAACAAAATTTCTTAAAGGAACATTTATCAGATGCCAAATGAATAAAGCATTGATATTCATTACACATACAGTTGAAGGATCACTGTCACAGAAGGCTTCAAGGCATATGCTGCATGCATCATCACAGGCCTCCTGGATTCCACCTTCCACAAAAGCTGCAGCTGATGTCAAGTGTGCCTCTGACTTCACAGTCTCTTCCACTCCCTAGAATAGCAAACCAGAAAGCAGTGATTTACAATTCTCATATTAAATTACATGTGCATCATCATACTGATAAGAGTTTCGCATTCATATGGATCTAGAAAATAAAACAGTAAACCGTGAAGAATAACCCTTTATCCCAGAAGTTCAATTAGAAATACAACGACAAACAACTATAAAATCAATATACCCACAGAATTACATTAATTTTGCACACGTAACAATTACAAATTTGGATTGACTACACATATAAACAGGTTCACATGCGTGGAGTTTGTGGCAATAGAAATGAAGCTGAAAGACTCCTAATCTACTACATTCCCTGCAAATAAATAAAGCACCCATACCATTAGATTTTCAAAAAACCCCACATAATCTACAGACAAAAAAAAATCATACAAGCCCAAAATTCTTATGGTGATCTAGGAAATGTATAATAATCTAATAATCAATGAAAAAACCAAACCCCAAATATCCAATTTAGATATTTGCCATAAAAATTATATTAGAAAGCATTGCAAAACAAAAACTAAGTAAAAAGAATTTAAACTCACATCACGCCACTAAAAATGGTGCATCAATGGGAATCAAGTTGACATTGAAAATAAAAAATGG
Source organism: Hevea brasiliensis (assembly GCF_030052815.1). Classification (NCBI taxonomy): domain Eukaryota; kingdom Viridiplantae; phylum Streptophyta; class Magnoliopsida; order Malpighiales; family Euphorbiaceae; genus Hevea; species Hevea brasiliensis. The sequence continues at coordinate 41,864,018 of NC_079498.1, forward strand.
AAATGCAAAAAGACTAAAGCCCACTGTTAAGCTTTACACCATATATAATAAACTGAGACTAAGCACAGCAATAGCATCCAGGTGAACCATGAAAAAAAAACCATTCAGATTCATTGAATTGCAGAAAAATTCGAGTTTTCAACTGCTTTCAAAAACAAAACCACTTTCTAGACACATAAAACAAAAAGAAAATTTCCAAGACAATTTTAAAATCCCATAAAAGTCAGAGAGGAAAAAGAAAAACAAACCAAATTTAGACACTATCATCCAGTGACTGACAAACTAAGGAAATAAAGTAAAAATATTAATCAAATTTTCTTCCAAACCAAACACTAAAAAATAAAAAACAGAGACTTTTCCTCTTCTTATACCTCCATGAAACCTCGATGATCACAGAGATGAAGTTGAATAACAAACAAGTTGGAACCCTAGATTTGAAGAGAATGATAACGCGTAGAAAGAGAGAGATATATATTGTTGGAGTAAACAGAAATGGAAAGACTTGTGTGTGCTAATTTTCCTTCCTGTTAATTGGGTTTGTTTTGTTGATTAATTTGATTCGATGACTTCTTTTTTTATTTTTTTTTAATACCGCAATGACTTCAAAGTCTGAGGCTCAGATCAGCTCGGCTCGATCCTCTATCACTGTGATATCAACACGTGGAGTAGTGACGGTGCTACTGCTAATTATCCTTCGACGTGTCTTCACTCTCTCCCAAGTGGGTTTATCCACCATTTAACAAGGGAAGATGATTCTTCCTGTTTAATTGTAATATTATAATTTTTTAATTTAAAAATATAATATAAAATTTTATTAATTTTTAAATTTTATATAATAAATTTTTTTAATATTTAATTACTAATTTTGTAGTTAGATATTGATCTGGACAGTTTCAGTATAGAATTTAGTTAATATTTTTTTCTCTTAATTTATATGTAAATTGAATTATTTTCTCTATATAGACAGAATAATTTTTCATGCATAAAGAAAATAATTTTACACTTTACATAAGAGAGGAGAGAGAAATACTGATTAAACGCCATGTGTAAGTTATAAAAATTAGTAATTGAAAGTTAGAAGGATTTTACTGTGTAAAATTTGAAAGTTTAGAGAATTTTATATTACATTTTAAAGTTAAAAAACTGTAGCGTTACAGCTATATAAGTTTAGGAACAGTTGTTAAATTTTATCCACTAATACTCTGTTGAGATAATGATTTGGGATAAATTTCAATAATTGTCCATAAATTTATATAGTTATAACATTACAGTCCTTTATTTTTAAAATGTAACATAAAACTCCCTAAACTTTTAATTTTTATACAGTAAAATTTCTCTAACTTTCAATTACTGATTTTTCAGTTAGAAACTGACGTGAACAGCCCTCACATGACACTTAGTCAATTTTTTTCTCTCCTCTCTTATGCAAAGTGTAAAATTATTCTCTTTACACATGAAAAATTATTCAATGTATAAAGAGAAAAATGATTCAATTTACACATAACTTGAGAGAGAAAAGAGAAATACTGACTAAGCTCAGTACTGGAACTACTCACGTCAACGTCTAATTGCAAAACTAGTAATTGAAAGTTAGAAGGATTTTACTATGTAAAATTTGAAAATTAATGAGATTTTATGTTACATTTTTAAGTTAAGGGACTGTAATGTTATAACTAGATAAGTTTAGGGATAATTATCAAAATTTATCCCAATGATTTGTGATGGTTTCGTATCATATGATATCATTATTTTATATATTTAAAGGATTATTTTTAAAAAAATAATAATTTAAAGTTATAAAATAATAAATTTTTAACTGTTACTTTATTATAACTTTTTAAATTATTAAATTAATTGCTTGACATATTTAAAATTTTTATTTTTTTTATTTTATCCCTATGTAATATGTGGAATTTTGATCATATATTTATTATTATATATTTATAAGACATATTTAATCATTAATTAAAAAATAAAATATATCTTTAATTATTATTACAATAACCTTATTTATAAATTAATATTTTATTTAAATAAATATTTTAAACCATTTATATATTTAAAATTGTAATAAAGGGTATTTTAGTAATTTTTATATTTATTTTACCATATCATACTTTCTGTAATACCCACTATTTTCTGGCATCGAAATTTATGTGGTAGATGATATATTCTAGCGAATTCGAAGGTTTTTTAGATAAGAATATAGGGTTAAAAGTATATGTATACATACACATACATACACAATATATATATATATATATATATATATATATATATATATATATATATATATGTGTGTGTGTGTGTGTGTGTGTGTGTGTGTGTGTGTGTGTGTGTGATATTCAAAATGCTTTTAAAAATAAAAATATTTTAATGGTTTTGACTAAATAAAAGTTTTTAAGTATATTTTGGCAGAAGGAACTTCAGCAACAGAAGGATGGACTTTTAACAATCGAAGTCCTTTTTATTGTTTAAATCCATTTGTGATGGAATGGACTTTGGCAGTTAGAACTGAGGCTTCTGGCAGCCGAAAGTTCCTCGAAAGTGAGGGTATAAAAAGGAACCAAAGCTTATTTTTCTACCAAAACACTTGGATTTTTTTCTTCTTCTCTCTCTCTCTCTTAACTTCTGGAGCATACAAGGAGCTCTTTGAAGAGATTTCCTTGGGCTTTTCAAGATCTAAAGGTCAATTCCTCTATAAGGAAGCTTGGGAGAGCAGATTTAAGATTTGGATCTATAGTTCTCTTGCCTTCAAGCTCCAAGAAAAGAGCTAACTTTCTTTTCTTCTTGATCTAATGGGTAGATCCAAGCATGTTGATGAGAACTTAGGTTTTATAACTTCAATTTCTTGTGAAGTTGTGTTTAAGATGATTTTTGGGTAGTTTATACATGTTAGGGTTAGCATTTTATGTTTTTATATTGAAATTGCATGTTTATTGTTAGTTTAGTCATGTTTAAGTGTTATAGGCCATAAAAAGCTAGTTTTCCTTGATGGATTTGAGGGAATCCTTATTTATGTTATGTTAGTTTTGGGGAAAACTTAGGTTTTGTGTTCTTGGATGATGTATGTTAAAATTTAGCATGATTTCAAGTTGTTTTAAGCACTAGAGATGTGTATATGTATTTGGTTTATTTTTTGGAACTTTAGAATGAGTTTAGGGCTTTTGGGGAGTTTGAATTTATAGATTTTTAACTTGAAAATTCTAGAAATTCACAGGTTTGGCTGTTGAAAACCATAGTTTCGATAGCCGAAGCATGCAGTTTTTCAAAAAATCTAGATAATTTTCAGGTTAGTAGCCAAAGTCCAAGAATTCAGCAGCCACAGTCAGCACTAGACTAAAAGGTCATCTAAAGCCTGAGACTTTAGCAGCCGAATTCCAAGACTTCGACAGCCGAAGTAGGTTTTGTAACACCCCCGTTGTATAGCCTGGTATATTTCACTGTTCCGGTGACCGGTGTCGGTCCGGACAATTAATGGGATTAGGACCACACTTAAGACAATTTGAGAAGCCATAAACACAAATAATTAGTAATGTTTAATTAGTTAACTATAAATAAGAAAAACAGAACATAGGAGGTTAAACGAGCCGAGAGTCACAGCGATGAGTGACCTCCTCGGGAACGACTGCGAAGTCGTTTTAAACTCAAATTTCGAATCGTAAAAAGTGACGCTGCGGTCCTTAGGACCCTTATGAACACAGTGGAAAAGAGAAAATCATGAAAAAGAACTGTTAAGCCAGTCAAATAATTAGGTCGTGAGCCTAAGAAATATTGGATTATTTGCAAATCGGGATGAACCGCGAGGGCAATTTGGTCAATTGACCTCGAGTGACTCGACCTAATCACAAATAAAATCGGAGAAAAGAAAATTTGAATCGACAATTAAATTAAAGAACTAATAGAAAAAGAAAAAATGAAGAGAAAATGAAAAAGTTGAAAAGTTGATGACATCATCATGATGATGTAACTATGACTTCATAATTAATTTTAATTTAATTAACTAATTGACTAAGTCAAATTAAAGACTAAAAACAAAATTGAAAAGCCAATTTTTTTACTTCTTCTTCTTTCTTTTTTCTCTCTTTCCCGTAGCTCTCTCCTCTCCCTCTCTTTTTATTTTGTTTCACCATTAAAACTTAGATTTAAGCTTCTTAAACTTTAGATTTCACCCCCTAATCCTTGAAAATAATTATAGAAACCATTAAATTGACCCTCAAGAAGAAGATTTGGAGCAAGAAATTAAAAGAATTTGAAGATTTGAGGAAGATTGAAATTCAAAGTTTAAGGTTAGTGAATTTAAAATTGAAAATTATGTTTAATATTTGTGTTCTTGTTGTATGTAACTTAGATCTTAACTTAAAATAAAATGAAATTAATTGTAGGAGGACTAAACCTGGATTTTGATCAGCTAGGGTTTGATATGTAAGTGCATGAATTTGATTAGATTATAAGTGTAGGCAAGCTTATATGAAGGTAGATGTGATGTTGGTATGCTTAAATGTGATTAAATGAAACAATTTAGTGTGATTAGGGTTTCAATGCTAGGGTTAGTGAACCAAAATTTGGAGAAATGCATAAATGGCATGTTTGACCTATTATGAAGTGAAATAATGGTCAATTATGATCAAATGGATTGTGTGGGAATGGTAGGAAATTGAACCAAATTCGTAGGTTAATGGTCATGCTGCTGGCAGCATGACCAAACCCACTTTGAAGGACCAAAACTCAAATTTTACAAGTCCAATTGATATGCCACCAATTGGAGATGAAAATAGACATAAAAGAGCACAATTTTCATTAAGGAACCATGACCAAAAACTGACCAAAACTTGGTGAAACAATTGACCAAAGTGAATTGATAGCAGGCTGCCCTGCACCAAACTGACCAAATGAACAGTAACTGTTCATTTGGTCATAACTCGAGCTAGGTAGGTCAAATTGACCTGAAATTTTACCAGCAATTAGATATGATATAGACCTAAAACTTTCATGAAGAACACCAACCCAAATTAGGCCATTAACTCATTCAAATCATTGAGCAAAGTTAAAATTACTGTACTGAAACTCTGCAGAATTTTCAGTTGAGCAGCAAGGTTTGGATGGCTATAACTCCCTCTAGAAAACTCGGATTTAGGCGATTCTTGAACCGATGGAAACCTAAGACATAGTACAACATTTCATATGAAGAAAGAGAGACCAGATTATGAACTTAACTTGATCAAATTATTAACCAAAGTTGGACCAAAAATCTGACAGCACCTAAATTGCAGTATGAGCGATTGCACGTGAACGATAAACTTATTTTGGCCATAACTTGAGCTACAAAACTCCGATTGAGGTGATCCAAAAATGAGAATACACTTAAGACAATAAGGAACATTTTCTATGAAGGAAGTTTTGTCAAATTCCAACAGTAGATCGACCAATAGAATAGTGCAACTTCGGGGAACCAAAACCGAAAATTGGCAATTTTGCCAAAATGACCTAAGTTTTGAGAAAATGACCAAAACCAACAAGTTTAATGACCAAAATGTGGTATGTGGGTGAAGTTGGAGTTCCCATACCTATTAAGCCTTAGAAAGTCAACTAATTGACTTAAATAGTGCAGTGAATAGTAACCCAAAACATAAAATTTCGAGAATGTCGAATTTAACACGTTAGAGCTAGGTAAATGTGAAGCTAAGTTTATTTTGGATTTATTTTAAGTTCTAGTACTGAAACATTGTAAAATTTCATGTTTCAGTGGAAAAGAATACCGGGACAGAACCCGAGGGGTCGAGTCAAGGCCAATAGGCGACTCGTCTGAGGTTTGTGCACAATAAACCCTATTTAAGCATTTTACTCTTGAAAAATTGATTTAGCATGCATTATGAACATATGAACTTTTGTGTTGCCACCTTGTGATCAAATTGTAACTTTGGAAATTGATTTGATTTTTGTATGCAATATTTGAATGAAATGTTTGAAATGGATTTTATGTTCACACTTAGCATGACAGTATCACATTTCCTCCTCCATTTATGGGGTTGAGATCGTTTATTTTCCTCCCTCTCTGGCTTGCCAGTTGAGGTTGTAGATCGGATGAGTACTCATTAGCTAGCTAGCCACCTCCCTCATTGGTTTCGATTAATGGGGTTGAGATTGCTTTGTCGTGGTGTACAACACGGCATTGATCGGAAATTTTGTGTCATGGCTTAAGTTGTGTACGACTTTGGCAACACTGTGTTTATGTAATTGTTTGACTAAACTGTTGTTTAATATATTATTTGACAAAATGAGTTGTTATGAGCTTTGATATTTGTGAAATGTGATTGTGAAGTTTTCAAATTATGTTTCTTCAATAAATGATTTATGTATCACATTTTAAATCTTTATTGTGCACCACTGAGTATGTTTATACTCAGCGATAGTTTAATTTACTGTCGTAGATAAGAGCAAGGAAAAAGCAGCAGAGTGAGCTGCTACTGAGTTGAAGATCACATCAAGCTTTTGTACGGGTATTGTTTTATACCTTTATGGTTATTTTGATGTAAATACTGTAATGTCATAAGTATCAATGTAAATTGAGCAGTTGTAAATAAATTGTAATAATATTATTTTGGGTTTGTTTCTGTAAATTTAATATTTGTAAACATAAATTTTCTACTTTATGTTTTGTAAATGAAGATATTAAATACTTGGAGATGAGAAATCTTGATTTGTATTGTGAAATTATTTGAAGTGCCTTGATTGAGTTGATTTGAGAATTATTGGTGGTTGGGAGTTGTGAAATATTTTTAGAAGTGCTTTTTTACAGGTATTCGAAGAACGGTTTTCTCAAAATACAGAGGAAACTCTGTCAAAATTTTTATAAAATTTGCGGAAAACTAAAATGGCCAAAAATATTAATTAGTTTTAATTTCAACTAAATGTTTTAAATATTTATTAGAAACGCTCACCACTTGTCATAAATAAGAAAATTGTTTTAAAATCCCTGGTAGGGTACTTAATGAGTTATCGGTAGGTGAAGTTCGGTAGTTCATTAGGTATTCTACGGGATCATGTTATGCCTTACAGAGGGGTAAGGTGTGACAGGTTTTGTTTGAATTTTTCTCCATTCTTTTCTAAGGTTCCAAAACATGATTTTATGTTTCCTACGGGCCTAGCATGAGATGTTTAATATTTGTATAGAGTTTTATAACCTTGTATAATTTTTTAGGGCCCAATGTTATAGGATCGGACTCGAAAGACTAGAAAAGTTAAGGATCCGAGGATAACTACCGTTCAAGTTAGGCGGTTGATAGGCTATAAGAAGTGAGTAATTTTAACCTTAATAAATGTAAAATTTTTAAATCTACTTTATGATCATCCTTATGCATTATATCACATTTATTTAGAATGTATGTATCTGAAACACAAATATATTGCATATTTGCATATTTGTTGTTGGCGCATTGATGGATGATGGATGACCCATTAACTCCTCGTATGTTATGACTACATTATTTTATGTATGTTATGGATCCATAAAAATCCAAGGAGAGATCTTATCAATGCCCCTGATGTATGACATAGGTCATGTTTTAAGCGAAAGTTCTAAGGAGCCTCTGTGTAAGCAGGGCATATTGGATATATATGTTAAGTGAAAGTCCTAAAGAGCCTCTGTATGAGCCAAGCACATTGAATTTGGGGAGTCACTGGTAAGAAGTCCATCCTACGTGAAATATTTATGATGTGAAAACTCATTTGGATGTTGCATAGCATATGTATGAAATGAAAGAGATAAATTAATGTTGGTTAGTTTACTCAATGAGCTTGTGTAAGCTTACCCCTTTCCCCTAACCCCTAGATGCAGATTACAAGATTAGAAGAGTTCTTTGGAGAGAGAGCCTTAGGGGTGGCTTTAATGCTCTTCTTTACGTATGATGCATGGGTAGATGGACATGTAAAAGGATAATGGATAGTATGTGCTAGTAATTATAGAAAATTGGAGTTATATAACATTTTAAGTATAATTAATGATGTTTATGATTATGTTAACTCTTATGGGAGTATATATGTTGAACCATTACGCTTTAGAGTTTGATGTATGTTAAGGTTCAAATTATGAACCACTTTTATGTTAAAGATATTTATGTATGAATGAAAAGACTAAAGTGTAATGGTTTGTTATACATTTAATGTTGATAGTACAGGTGTTAAAGGTAGGTTTATAGGTTTTAGGCTTGCTATGGGTTCTGATAGCCTTAAGCCGACTCAATCCTTAGCATCGGTAATAGCCCCTAACTTGGGTTGTTACAAAGTTAGTATCAGAGCTCTAGGTTAGATGAGTAGATGTAGATGCTAGTAAAAGTATAAAATAAAGGTCAAAGGAAGTAGGATGACTAGCACAGTTAGGAAAATACATATCCAGTAGGGTTAAGTCTCTGTATGTTATATGATGAATGTTATGAGTATGTTATGTTCCATGCTATGCTTGATTATATGTTGTGTGTTCATGTGGTTTCACATGAACTATTTATGTGCTCAACAATTCTTGTTTGCTTTCAGAGATGCGAGGTTCAAGACAGTTAACCAGGTTGATCAACGCTTTACTCGAGAATGAGGGTATTAGAGCACTACCTGCCAACCCTGTTGTCAGGGAAAGAGTAAGTAAAAGTGAAAGAGAGAATCTTAAAAAGGTCCTAGAAGGTCCTTTAAAGCCAATAAGGAGACTATAAGTACACCTAGAATGTCTGTAGATGCAAGATGGAGTTCTCATGGCTTTTCCCAACAGCATGAGAATCCTAAGTCTGTAGGCATGGGAAGAGAGGGAGAAGATAGTTTTGTGGAGGAAGGAGATGAGTTAGAGTTTGTATCTCCTCCGTAACTAGGACCAGAGTATGGGTTTGGGTATCAATATCTGCAATAGGAAAGTTTTGGAAACCCTCGGTTTACGGACTATCCCTAATATTCTCTTTTTATGCCCTACCCACCTTACTTCCTACTGTTTAACCCATATCCCATATAACCTCCACAACAGTAATCCCAAAGTTTTTTAACTACCATGGGAACTCAAAATCTCATAGAAGGAGTTATAAGAGAGCAAATATACTACCACCACTCCCTGCAGCCCCTATAGTTCCTACACAAGAGATTGGGACAAGTACTAAAGGTAGAGCAAAGATAATGGACTACTTAAAATTGAATGCACCTAAGTACAAGAAAGGAGATGATCCTTTCGAGTACGTTAAGATAATCAAAATGATAGCCGATGAATTAAACACTAGTGACAGTAAAGCCATTCAAATGGCTAGTTTTACCTTAAAATGTAAGAAGGCAAAGGATTGTTATAAGTACTATATTGCTGACAAGGTCGATAGTATGACCTAGTCTCAGTTTGTGATAGAGTTTACCAATTGGGCTTTCCTAAAAAGCTCTAGGGAGCTGAAAGTGGTGGATTTTAAGCAGTTGAGATAGACTACTGATATGAGTGTCAATGAGTATACCGATAAGTTTGTTGATCTTCTACAATATGTGAGGTAGGAGTATGATACTGATAAGAAGAAAGTGAAAAGGTACATTCAAAGCCTGCACTCCAGATATTCCTCATTGATTTTGGCTGTAGAAACCCATAGTTTCCACTCGATACTAGATGCTGCAAGAAAGATGGAAACTGGAGCTATCATTGAAGGAAGTCTAGAGCTAAAAGTACAAAGGCTGAACAATCCACGATTCCCAAGGCTACAGATGCAGGAAGGTTTAGTCATTTAACCAAGACTATTTCTTCATTCGAAACTAAAAAGGATAAGGGAGGGAAGTTTGGCAAGAAGCAAAAGAAGAATAAGTTATGGAGCAGAATCAAGTTAAGCCTTGGGGTAGGAAGCGGACCTAGTTTGGGATAAGATACCTCTGGTTGTATTAGATGTGGGAAATGTCATCGAAGATCTTATAGATTTTGAACCTCCCACTACTACAGATGTGGACAGAAGGGGCACATGTCAAGGGAGTGTCCCAATATGGAAAGGGTGGCTTCTTAACAAGCAAGGTTTGGTAATGTGGCCTAACTGGAAGCGAAACAGACTTCTATGGGTCCCTCATCAAGAAGGGGATAGGGTAGAGTATGAGATTCTTCATCCTTTACAGCAAGTTCACAAGGGAGGGGTTTAATATTACCAGCTCAGATCTTTATCATGACATAACAGGAAGCCAATACCTCTAATACTATGGTGTCAGGTAACCTTTGCATTGGAATTTTCAATGTGTATGCTTTGATTGATCTAGGTTCATTACACTCTTTTTTTAACCTTGATACAGTCCTAAGGTTGGGATTTATAGTTTCAAGTTTAGAATGTCTGTTGCTTGTTAGTGGGCCTAAGTATGATCCTTTAGTGATGGAGATTATTTGTTATGCCTGTCCAATGATGGTGGAGAATAAATGCTTTCTAGCTAACCTGATAGTCCTAGAATTGACAAATTTTAATGTCATTCTAGGGATGAATTGACTCTCAGCCAATTATGCTACCTTAAACTGTAGGAATAAAGTAGTAAGGTTCAGAGGACAGGATGGGTCAGAGGTAGTTTTTCAAGGAGATCAAACATCTTCTGTGAAGGGTATGATCTCTATGATGCAAGCCAGAAAGATGCTCTGAAAAGGATGTAGAGGGTTTCTAGCCCATGTTAAAGAGTTTGTGGAAAACAAAAGTGGACCGAGATCAGTTCCTGTGGTAAGAGAGTTTTCAGAGGAACTACCTAGTGATAAGCACTCATAAACAACACCCATGTAACGCCTTCACTTTAGCTAATCTGTACATTCTACTGTTCCGGTGATTAATGTATGTCCGGACAGCCAAAATGTGTAGAACTGTATTTAAACGAGAGTGAGTAGTCATAAATAAACCAAATAATGACAACAAAAAAATTAAGAAAAAATTTTAGAAATGGAATGCAATAAGGTTAAATGAGCCGTAGCTCCGGTGATGGGTAACCCTAACGGAAAGCGGCTGTGAAGACAGTTAGCGACCCTAGACCCATGAAGAACCCTGTGAAATAATTTTTGGGACTCCAATAAAGAGTTATTGAAGCTTTGATATAATAGAATGTCAAAAAAATGCTAAAAAAATTTTATCAATCGGTACAGACAATTTTAACTCATTAAGCACAATGAAGGGCATTTTGGTCATTTCACCTTCAGAGATGATTTTTGACCAACTTGTTCATTTAAGTAAGTGAGCTATATGACATAAAATATGAACAAATATTGATAGAAATTTAATTAAAAATGAGTAGGAAAGAGAGGAAAAGAAACTAAAACAAAATTGTTAGTAGTATGTCCTAGAGCATATTATTTTGTATGCATCTAGTACATATTTTATTAATAAAAGGCAATTTCACTTTTCTGTTTACATAATATATTCATGTGTAATAGAAAAGGTCCACTGATATTTTGTTAGAAATTCTATTCTTAAGTTGTTGAGAATATGAGTGACAGTATTTCTAGCACAAAGTATCATAAATTGGTTCACGATCGAGGATACTTCACAAAGGACATGACTTATCCAGAAATATTGTAATCATGTTTGTTCCCAAGGTATTTATATGAGATATAAATAAGATGGAGTGGTGAGTCTCATGCCACATAACAAACATGATAGGCACTTATACATGATAAGTAGGCCAAACCAGTGATGTTTATGACAAGCACATGGAGTTTACTCTTGTCAATGCATTGTCATATATCATATCAGTGCATATACTCTTTAGACCTGAGATAACATAGTTATATTGTATATAGGTGGTTTGAGTTTGATACTGCTTTTATACTTATACTGTGTATGGGTATATGGGCATGTGTTGGCTCGTACTAGTTATATATGGAGATAGGTGTTGATCAAGATGGAATCTATTATCCTAAGTAAATAGGGATAAAATCCTATGTTCATTTAATTGTTCTTGATGTTTCAAGTTCCTGGCCAGGACAGACAGATTTAGTCAGAAAAGATTTTCTGATAAGAAAATCTAATTAATCAAGAACTGGAATTAAAAGAGAATATAATGTTCATAACAAATGGGGTTTGACATTAATTATGACTCCAGCTCGAATTGGGATTTTGTAACGGAGAGATTCTAGTGCATGGTAATATATGATTAAAGGTTCATTTAAGGTATTCCTTATTACTAATTGGGTGGCCATGGCATACTGTGCTAGGTGTCAACCATGGTCTATGAGATGCCTGAAATGATTTAGAGAAATTATTTACGATAAGAAAGAGTTCTAATGATATTAAGAGTTAATATCATTTCTCATTGCCAATAAGTAATGAGCCTAGTAAGTCACACATCTACACAAGCTAATCACCATTTAAAATGTGATTTAATTGATTAATTAAAGAGTTTAATTAATTAATTAAAGAGATTTGGTTTGTAATAAGATTGCAAAGTCCCTAGCATGACTTGAAACCAAATCTAGATTATTGGATGTATAGTATGAATTAAATTTATATTTAATTTGATTAAATATAAATTTAATTATGAGAAATTAATTAATGGAGATTAATTAATTAATTAATTAATTTATATTTGATATAAATTGATTTAAAGAAGAGAAATTATAATTTTGGGTTGAGAACTCCAATTAAAGAGTAAGGGCAAATTGGTCTTTTCACATGGTGACATGTGGCACCATGAGATGGTGACAAATGGCACCATATGATATTGCCACTTGTTTTCCTATGATGGAAGACCACATGTCATGATTTAAATGGAGCTTGACACTTGGCTTCATAGGATTAAATCAAATAATAACAAGATGGGATCTTGTGATAACATGTGACAAGGGAATTAGGGTTTGACCTAAGTATATAAAGAGAGGTTATAAAGAAAAATCAGCCCACTCTCTCTTTTCTCTCATATGGGATGGCAACATGGTGTCCCCTTCTCTTCTTCTATTTCTCAATTGATTCAAAGGGAAAAACTTAGATTTTCTCTTGAATTAAATTATTAGAAAGTGTTTCTAACACCCAATACATTCATACAACCTTCACAAAGCATAAACTCCATCTTATAATTGGTTGACAAGGCTTGAGAAGCCAATCTAGGGGCTGCCATTGCTGTTTTGCTGTGTGCTTGTGGTGGACAAATTAGAGGGATAATATTTGGGGTCCTAAGAACATTCTAAGATTGCATCAATTGTGCATCAAGAGGTTAGTATCTAAAAATCTCTCTTTTAGTTAGGGTTTAATTGAATTAAATATTAATTCATAATCTTTAATGGCAAATGAAATTTTAATGCATGCTAAAATATGTTTTGGTATGCAATTGTGCATTGGAAATTAATTAGGTTCATAAGAAACTTGGTATGGTGCATGTAACCTTAGAAATAATTTTTGAAATTTAAGGTTCTAATGCCCAATAATCACGCTTCCACTCCTTCAAAAATGGGATTTAATTTGAATTATTACCTAATGCTTAGGTAATGATAATGCCAAAAAAAAAAAAAAAACCCACCAATCAAAATTAGACAAACACTTAAAAGGAAGAATAAAAGAGATAAAATTAAACAAATTTAACTCATCTTTATCATCTTCATAAGCTAGCTGAACCAGCTCCTCTCCTCCTCCTTCATTTTTACTTTTCTTCAAGCTTGGATTCCCTTATTCCTCACAAAAAAACTTAAAGCCTCAACACTAAAAGTAATCCTTGGATCCTTTTAAAGTGTTTGGCTACTAAGAAAGAGAAAGAAAATTGAAGTTAGCAAAGGGAAAATTCTGCCTAGTGTGGTAAGTGCCTTTCTAGTTCCAAATTCTTTGAATTTCCTTGAATTAACTCTAATTGTGAGTGAATAGAAGAAGAATTTATGAAAGGGATGTATGGGTGAACCACTTAGATTTTGGTCAGCCTTAGGATCACTAGGATTTTGAATAAATTGATTTGATTAAACTTGTTCACAAGTGATAGATTGTCACACCTATTCTTTTGTAAGGCATGACATGTTCCCGTAGCATACCAAATGAATTACCAAACTACACCTACTGATAACCCATTAAATATGTTACAAGGGATTTTAAACAAAACATAGCTTTTTAGCTTATTAATTCTTTTGTGGAAAGCTACATAGTGGTGGTTAAAACTTTAGCAAACCCAAATTTATAACCTATGGAAATCATAAAATAAATCAAGTAAAAGATTTGCCTCAACCCGTTTCACAAGCATAATAAGTTTAATTATATTTTAAGTAGATATTCATTAGGGGAAAATAAACTTAATATTTCAAAAGCTATAGTTACATTTCCATAAGTCTCAAAATAAAATACAAATAGTTACAAACTCAAAATACTTTAGTAGTGCAGTGCTTTTTAATACTAACTACTCAATGTCTGTACATCCATACATATAAGTACAAAATACATCAAAAGGAATCACAAGGGTATACCTAATGTAAATACCCACAATCAATACCAAAATGCTGTTTCCAAGTCTCTTACTAAGCAGCCTTCTCCTTTCCCTTATCTGCGACAGCATAAAGAAGCTATCACTGAGTATAACACTCAGTAATGCACAACTAAAATTTCAGAACTTAGAATAAAGCATAATTATCAAAATATAACAAATCATATTTTCATCATCATGAAAACATTGCAATAATTTCTAAGTCCTTGGCAACCATTTATTGAAAGCACATTTCAAATAAGAAATCATATTTCACAATTTATAGTTCACAATGTGTAAGTGTTGCCACTAATAACACACAGTTTAGACCATTACATAAAATTTCATGATCAATATCGTGTTGTACACCATGACAAAGCAATCTCAACATCACTAACCGTTATTAGTGAGGAAAGGGCTAGCTAGCTAATGAGTACTCATATAGTCTTACCCCACTAACTGTTATTAATGGAAGACATAATCAATATCAATTATCAACCCCAAGTAGCCGTTACTACTGGAGAGTTCCGAAAGGGACTGTCATGCTAACTATGGTTTCAAAACAGTTTCCAAAAGTTTCCCACTCAACAATCATATTTGTAACCCAATAAACACATTCAAATCATCATAAAATCCATAAAAAGGTGGCAACACCCAAATTTCTCAAGTGCAAGAGAAAAACTATATTTCATTCAAAGTAAACTCGTTTAAATAAACACATTCCAAATAATTTACAAGTTTAAAAAAGAAGAAAAAGGTTAGTTGTGCACAAACCTTTAATAATTCTCCTTTTTTTGTTACTTTCTTCTCCTTGTCCGTTCCATCTTCTTTTTCTACTGAAAACACACAAATAGAATACCTCAATACTCATCTCAATTGTTGCCAAGAACTCATTACATGAATATCTAATGCATCCAAAGTTAGCTTTGCAAATTTTAGAAAGTTTTGGTTTTTTGGCAGCTTGATACATTGAATTTTGAACCCTGTTTTTACCTAGTTTCAATCATAATTTGGTGAGGTGTTCTTCATGAAAATTTTCCCTCTAGATCTCATATTTATTTTCCTTTTTGAATCACCTTATTTGGAGTTGTGTAGCCAAAGTTATAGTCAAATGAATTTTACTATTCACGTGGGGCTAATTGTGGCAGCTTTGGTGACTTAACTTTGGCTAACAATTTGATTGAGTTATGTTCATAATTTGGCTCTGAGTTCTTCATATGAAATGTTATACTATGTATTAAGTTTCCATTGGTTTAAGAATCACCTAAATCTGAGCTTTCTAAAGAGAGTTATGGTTGTTTAAACTTTACTATTTATGTTATTATTCATTGCTCTGGCAGATTTATCAACTCAAATTTGCTCAGCAATTTGGTTGGATTAAGTTCATAATTAGGCTTCAAGTTCTACATAAAAAATGTTCTACTATGTTTTAAGTTTCTATCGATTTAAGAATAACCTAAATCAGAATTTTTTAGAGAGAGTTATAGCCTTGCAAAATTTACTGTTCATATAGTCAATCTGCAGATTTTCAAATTTTTGGAAAATTTAGTGACTTAATTTTGCTTAGCAATTTGATTGGGTTCAGTCCATAATTTGGCCTTAAGTTCTCCATATGAAATGTTCTACTATGTTTTAGGTTTCCATTGGTTCAAGAATCGTCAAAATCAGAGTTTTCTAGAGAGAGTTATAGCCTTGCAAAGTTTACTGTTCATATGGTCAATTTGTAGATTTCCAGATTTTTGGTAGATTTGGTGACTCAACTTTGCTTAGCAATTTAATTGGGTTTTGGCCTTAAGTTCTTCATATGAAATATTCTACTATGTTTTAGGTTTTTATTGGTTTAAGAATTGCCTAAATTAGAGTTTTTTAGAGAGAGTTATGACCATGCAAAGTTTACTATTCACATGCCCAATTTTGCAGGTTCCAGAATTTACTCTCCAGTTTCAAGCCAAGTTTTAAGCAATTTCTAAGCAGTTTCTGGGTTAGATCTCTTAATAAAAATTCTATTCCTATGTCTTAAGTTTCATTTCCAATTAGTTTCACACCAATTGGAGTTGTGTAGCTCAATTTATGGGCTATCAAACACACTAAACTCAGTGTGCAAAATTCTGCTCTAGGTTCAAATTTTCATTTCTTCAATTACTCCCACTAACCAACCTCAATTCACATTTAATTCACCCCAAATGACTATAATCTAGTATTGACACATCCATAGTACTCATAGCAAAAAAACCCCTAATTTTTTAAATCCCTAGTTTGCACTTTTCCCCAATCCTACCATTTTATTACTTTCATTCATAGCCCCAATGTCAATTCAAACTAAAGGAATCTCAAATGACCATAATTTAACACTACACACACCAATTTCACTCTCTAGCACAAAAGCCCTTATTTTCCCATGAACCCTAATCTTCCATAATTCAATTTATGCAAATCTCATGCAATTTCTTTACCCCAATCATGCACACTACTTCAACTAAGCTTGATTTCATCATCAATTATATTAAAATACATTAAACCCCATGCATATTTCCTTTCAATTTCTCATGAAATTTCATCATAAGTTAACTTCATTCAAAGCTTATACAACTAATCTAACATGAAAAGAAACTTACCTGTTAATGATTTCTTTCCAACTCCTAATTTCTCCCAATTCTGTTCTTCTTGTTTCAATCTTTCAATCAAGGTTTAATTTGGTGTTTACTACAAGTTAGATGGAAAAACTCTTGAAAGAAAAGTAAAAAATTAAGTTTGGAAGATGGGTGTCAATGGAGGAAGAAGGAAGAAGAAAGAAGGTGTAACACCCCTCAACCGACTACAGTGTAGCAGAGCAAGGCGTGCTGCATTCGGTGCCGGAGTACCCTAACTTATCTTATTTTATTTCTTTAAAAATTTTGATCGTGTTATATTTTAATATCAATTATTTTTAAACAGAGAAACCAATAGAGTTTCCCCTATTTTATTATCAGTTGGTGTACTTCACTATTCACCTGCTTGAAATTTCCAATAATATTTTACTATAAAAATCTCAACAATTATTCTCAAAACCATCTCATAATTCACATCTCATTCATATATCTCAATTGCATATTCATTTTCATGCATTTCCATTCATACACAATTTATATATATAAATCCTCAAGTTTCATTAATTTACATGATTTATAGACTGATTACATAAATTCATAATTTACATGATCTACAAATTAATTACAGTTCTGTAATCTATATTTTAACATATAATTCATTTTACATAACAAATAACAACTAATTATAATGTACAAAATACATAATATGATATATATGGGCCCTATCTACATGCATTGCTGAGGAGGTGACAACCTAGAACACTTTGCAGATCAGAACTCCAAAATCTCTATTTAGTATTCGCTGGGCTTTAACTTCAGTACTGCGTGAGGAAACGAATCCATCGCGCTAAGTATTGCTGCTTAGTGGTGCAATAATATAGCAAGAAAATAATAATAAACAAATAAAGGTAGAAATAAACCATAGTTTGAATAATTTAGATTTATAATTAATTTAGTTTCTAATATTAACTGTCTTCTATCCTGCCATGTTCTTATTTGGAGGTGCTCAGTTCAGAAATTTGCATTAATAATGTACCAGATACGAATAATCTAAAATTTAAACTTATTCTTATATTCTTATGTAAGTCACATTTGTACTATTATTTAAGTTATAATTCTTTTACTAGTCTTTTTATCACATCCTTGATACTTTCTAAGTTGTTTACAATTATTTCGTAATATTTAAAATTTTTTTTGGAACTAATTTAATTTAATTCAAACTATTCTAAGAAACAAAATTTTGGAGCTAATCTAATTTATTTCAGAACTTCTGACTCATTTATTTGCTTTCTAGCATTTTTAATTGCTAATATTCGTAACTTATTTTAATAAATTAGGCTGCCCAAGTAACCTATGACAGGTTGACTAAACTGGATAATGGGTCATTGGCCCTGGACATAGCAGTGCCTCGGGCCGTCATACCATGGGACGTAGAACGTCAACCGCGTATGCAGTTAGTATGGCTAAAAAGCCATGATAATACATAATCGGGCATAAAAGCCATGAGTGCAGGCATAAAGCAATGAATACGGGCATAAAGCCATGAATACAGGCATAAAGCCTTTCGCAGTACTGCTAAAATAATACCCTATTGGCATGCTAATCTATCCAATATGACACACATATCTAGGCAATACAAGGGCACATAATATCATTAAATATTAATATATTGTGTTTTATGACTTCATTATTTCATAATAAATTTCAATTATAATTTATACATTCATTTGATCATTTATATGATCACAATTCATATCAATTATCCTTTTGTACCATTGTACTCAAAGTACTTCTCCTTTCTACAATAATAAGAACTAATGTCTCATTCATACATTAATATGATTTATTTATTTATTTATTATGTCATTCATATTGATCACAATTCTAAATAATGGTTCACATGTACTATTGTATTCAAAACATTTTTTCTTTCTCATTTATATATTCAAAAATCTACTTATGTAATTATAAATTTTATATTTCAAGTTGAATTATTAACATTTTATGAATTCTATTTGTGATGGGCATATAAGCCCTAACTATCTATTCATATCAATTAGGTGACTTACTTTTTATGTTTCAAGCAATCCGTGAACATTTCATGGATTTCAAATTTATGGCCTTAATTTCCCTTTAACAATTTTGACTAGGATGCACAGTCCACATTTGTCATACAATTCTAAGCATTTAAGCTTAGAATTGGTTCTAGGTCTTCATCTTAGTTTGCTAATCATTTTGATTACTATTCACTTTACTAGTCAACCAAAATATTGACTTTTTCATACTTAATAGATATGTTAATTCTAATTACACTAAGATCTCACATTTTGAGTTTTACATTTGCTAGTATTAATTGCTAATTGCAATTTAAAGTCCCCTAGATGCATTTCTAAATTTTCAGTTTTGATTACCTAAGTTTACTGTTCCATTGGACAATTTTACAGTGGAAATTGGGCTAACTTTTCTTCATCAAAGTTGTTCCTTATTGTGTCTTCTTTAATTCCATTTTCAAATCATTCCATTTGGAGTTTTGTAGCTCAAGTTATGGTCATTTTACCATAACTGGCCAGAGTGACCTGTACCCAGAATTTCTGGGCAATTTGGTTCTGCCAGATTTGGTGTCCTAAATTGGACTAGCAATTTGAATTGGTTAGGTTTAGAATTTGAGTTTGTGTTCTTCATTAAAGTTGTAGGTCTATGTCTCAGCTTTCTATTGGTAAAATTTCAAATCAATTAAAATTTTCTACACTGAGTTATAACCATTTGAACAAATACTGTTCATTTGGTTATTTTCCAGGGATAGCATGTCGGTCACCCGGATTAGGGTAATTTTTAGGTCAACTTGATTTAGTTTTCTGGGTAGGGTTTCTACACCAAAGTTGTGCCATTATGTGTCTAGTTTCATGTCCAATTAGCCTTGTACCAATTGAACCTACACAACTCAAGTTATAGCTGCCCAAACATGCTGGACCCACATCTAGACCTGCAGGGCACTCAAGGCAGCACACCAAACCTCACATTCAAAGATACAATTCACTTCAATTCCTCATTATACTCAGCCAAATGGTCACTAATTGACCATTAAAACTCCATATAACATTAAAATACAATAACCCTCAATTCATCACAAACCCTAATTAATCAAAGTCTCAATCTCATGTAACTCCTAAAATCCCCAACTCCAATCCTTACATACACATCAATTGACATCAATACACAAATTTAATTGTAAGTAAATCATCAAAACCCTCACACTCTCTTGGCTGCAAAAATTTGAAATGGTCCTGTCATGCATATTTTTCTTCTTTTTCCACAATTTATAGTTGATTTATTTTGTATCCTAACATGAAAACAAGAAAAGAGAGAGAGAGATAGCACTAATCTTTCTGGAGAGATTTTCTCCCTTCAATTTCCTTCACTTTCTTTGGCTTTCTTGGCAGCCAAACACCTTTCCAAGTGGTGTAGACAAGTTTTAAAGAAGGAGGTCTAAGGTTTTGTGGAGGGAAATCAATGAAAATTAAGAGAGATGAAGAAATTTTTTTCATGGAAGAGAGAAAGATAAGAGATTTCCGGCAATGAGAGACAAATGAGGAAGATGGCTGCTTTGTTTTTGTTTTTATCTCCTTTTTAATAATTTTAAATATGCTTGTTGTATTGTGATTGGTGGAGGCCTTCTTAATGACATCATGTGATGTCATAATTAAGTATTTTCCTTCATTTTTTTTTCTTTTCTTCTCTACTCATTTTCAATTTAATTTTTAGCAATATTTATTCACATTTTATATCATAATAATTATTTACTTAACTAGACAAGTAGGCCAAAAATCATCTCTGAAGATGAAATGACCAAAATGCCCTCCGTTTGGCTTATTTAGCTAAAATCGTCTGTGCCGATGTAAAAATTTTTTTAAGCCTTTTCTTGGCATTCTAACACCATAAAAACCTCAATGACTCTTTTCTAGAGTTCCAAAAATTATTTCATGAATTTTCTCACAGGTTGAGGGCTTCTAGTTGTGAACACCGCAACTTTCCACTAGGTTACTCATCGCTAGGGCACCGGCTCATTTAACTTGGTTGTATTTTATTTCAAAAATTTTTCCTACATTTTTCTTACTATTATTTGGTCTATTTTTGACTCCTCACACTAGTATAAATATTTTTCCATACGTTCTAGCTGTCCGAACCGACAGTGGTCACCGGAACAGTAGAATGTACGGAATCGCTACAGTGAAGGTGTTACAATTCTCCCCCTCTAATAAAAATTTCGTCCTCGAATTTTACCTGGTGTAAATAGTTGAGGAGCTACTACCTCCTTATTTCTTCACCTTTTCGTGTTATCATACTTCACTTTCTCCTTAGTCTCAATCCTATCCTCAAACAGTTCTGTACTCATTCTTTTTCATCTTAAATACAGTTTCCTTCTCATCTCCATTTGCTATCTCATTGTCTCTTCACTCTCTTATTACATACCTTAACCTAAAATAAATGGGAAATACAGATCTGCAATAGTGTCACCTCAACTCTTATGAATGCAATGCATGATATGCAGTCTATCTAGGTCCAGAAACGCCTAAACCGTGCTCTGATACCAATAAATGTAACACCCCTCACCTGACTACAGTGTAGCCAAGCAAGGCGTGCTACATTCGATGTCGGAGCACCCTAACTTATCTTATTTTATTTCTTTAAAAATTTTGATCTTGTTATATTAGTATCAATTATTTTTAAATGGAGAAACCAGTAGAGTTTCCCCTATTTTATTATCAGTTGGCATACTTTACTATTCACCTACTTGAAATTTTCAATAATATTTTACAATAAAAATCTCAACAATTATTATCATAACCATCTCATAATTCACATCTCATTCATATATCTCAATTTCATATTCATTTCCATGCATTTCCATTCATGCACAATTTATATATATAAATTCTTAAGTTTCATTAATTTACATGATTTACAGACTGATTACATAAATTCATAATTTACATGATCTATAAATTAATTACAGTTCCATAATCTTTATTTCAACATACAATTCATAGTTTACATTACAGATAATAACTAATTATATTGTACAAAATACATAATATGATCTATATGGGCCCTATCTACATGCATTGCTGAGGAGGTGACAACCTGGAACACTCTGCAGATCAGAACTCCAAAATCTTTGTTTAGTACTGGCTAGGCTTTAACTTCAGCACCTGTGCGAGGAAACGACTCCATCGCGCTAAGCATTGCTACTTAGTGGTGCAATAATATAGCAAGAAAATAATAATATACAAATAAAGGTAGAAATAAACCATAGTTCGAATAATTTAGATTTATAATTAATTTAGTTTCTAATATTAACTGTCCTCTATCCTGCCATGTTCTTCTTTGGAGGTGCTCAGTTCAAAAATTTGCATTAATAATGTACCATATACGAATAATCTAAAATTTAAACTTATACTTATATTCTTATGTAAGTCACATTTATAATATTATTTAAGTTATAATTCTTCTGCTAGTCTTTTTATCACTTCCTTGATACTTTCTAAGTTGTTTACAATCATTTTTGTAATATTTAAAAATTTTTTTGGAACTAATTTAATTTACTTCAGACCATTCTAAGAAACAAATTTTTGGAGCTAATCTAATTTATTTCAAAACTTCTTACTCATTTATTTGCTTTCTAGCATTTTTAATTACTAATATTCATAACTTATTTTAATAAATTAGGCTGCCCAAGCAAACTATGATAAGCTGACTAAACTGGATAATGGGTCGTTGACACTGGACACCGCGGTGCCTCGGGCCGTCATACCATGGGACGCAGAACGTCAACCACGTATGCAGTCAGTATGGCTAAAAAGCCATGATAACACATAATTGGGCATAAAAGCCATGAGTGCAAGCATAAAGCCATGAATACAGGCATAAAGCCATGAATACAGGCACAAAGCCTTTCGCAGTACTGCTAAAACAATACCCTATTGGCATGCTAATCTATCCAATCTGACACATATGTCTAGGCAATACAAGGGCATATAATATCATTAAATATTTATATATTGTGTTTTATGACTTCATTATTTCATAATAAATTTCAATTATAATTTATACATTCATTTGATCATTTATATGATCACAATTCACATCAATTAACCTTTTGTACCATTGTACTCAAAGTACTTTTCCTTTCTACAATAATGAGAACTAATGTCTCATTTATACATTAATATGATTTATTTATTTATTTATTTATTATGTCATTCATATTGATCACAATTCAAAATAATGGTTCACATGTACCATTGTATTCAAAACATTTTTCCTTTCTCATTTATATATTCAAAAATCTACTTATGTAATTACAAATTTTATATTTCAAGTTGAATTACTAACATTTTATGAATTCTATTTGTGATGGGCAGATAAGCCCTAACTATCTATTCACATCAATTAGGTGACTTACTTTTCATGTTTCAAGCAATCCATGAACATTTCATGGATTTCAAATTTATGGCCTTAATTTTCCTTTAGTAATTTTGACTAGGATGCATAGTCCACATTTGTCATACAATTCTAAGCATTTAAGCTTAGAATTGGTTCTAGGTCTTCATCTTAGTTTGCTAATCATTTTGATTACTATTCACCTTACTAGTCAATCAAAATGTTGACTTTTTCATACTTAATGGATATGTTAATTCTAATTACACCAAGATTCCACATTTTGAGTTTTACATTTGCTAGTATTAATTGCCAATTGCAATTTAAAGTTCTCTAGATGCATTTCTAAATTTTCAGTTTTGATTACCTAAGTTTACTGTTTCATTGGACAATTTTACATTGGAAACTGGGCTAACTTTTCTTCATCAAAGTTGTTCCTTATTGTGTCTTATTTAATTCTCTTTTTGAATCACTCCATTTGGAGTTTTGTAGCTCAAGTTATGGACATTTTACAATAACTGGCCGGATTGACCTGTACCCAAAATTTCTGGGCAATTTGGTTCTGCCAGATTTGGTGTCCTAAATTGGACTAGCAATTTGAATTGGTTAGGTTCAGAATTTGAGTTTGTGTTCTTCATGAAAGTTGTAGGTCTATGTCTCAGCTTTCTACTGGTAAAATTGCAGATCAATTAAAATTTTCTACACTGAGTTATGACTATTTAAACAAATATTGTTCATTTGGTCATTTTCTGGGGATAACATGTTGGTCACCCGGATTAGGGTAATTTTTAGGTCAACTTGGTTTGGTTTTCTGGGCAGGGTTTCCTTTACTAAAGTTGTGCCATTATATGTGTAGCTTTATGTCCAATTGGCCTTGCACCAATTGAACATACACAACTCATGTTATAGCTATTCAAACATGCTGGACTCATATCTAGACCTGCAGGGCAGTCAAGGCAGCACACCAAACCTCACATTCAAAGCTACAATTCACTTCAATTCCTTATTATACTCAGCCAAATGGTCACTAATTGACCATTAAAACTCCACATAACATTAAAATACAATAACCCTTAATTCATCACAAACCCTAATTAATCAAAGTCTCAATCTTATGCAACTCCTAAAATCCCCAACTCTAATCCTTATATACACATCAATTGACATCAATACACAAATTTAATTGTAAGTAAATCATCAAAACCCTCACACTCTCTTGGCTGCAAAAATTTGAAATGGTCCTATCATGCATATTTTTCTTCTTTTTCCACAATTTATAGTTGATTTATTTTGTATCCTAACATGAAAACAAGAAAAGAGAGAGAGAGATAGCACTAACCTTTGTGGAGAGATTTTCTCCCTTCAATTTCCTTCACTTTCTTTGGCTTTCTTGGCAGCCAAACACCTTTCCAAGTGGTGTAGACAAGTTTTAATGAAGGAGGTTTAAGGTTTTGTGGAGGGAAATCAATGAAAATTAAGAGAGATGAAGAAATTTTTTTCATGGAAGAGAGAAAGATAAGAGATTTCCGGCAATGAGAGACAAATGAGAAAGATGGCTGCGTTGTTGTTTTTTTTTTTTTATCTCCTTTTTAATAATTTTACATATGCTTGTTGTGTTGTGATTGGTGGAAGCCTTCTTAATGACATCATGTGATGTCATAATTAGGTATTTTCCTTCATTTTTTTTCTTTTCTTCTCTACTCATTTTCAATTTAATTTTTAGCAATATTTATTCACATTTTATATCATAATAATTATTTACTTAATTGGACAAGTCGGCCAAAAATCATCTCTGAAGACAAAATGACCAAAATGCCCTCCATTTGGCTTATTTAGCCAAAATCATCTGTATCGATCTAAAATTTTTTTTAAGCCTTTTCTTGGCATTCTAACGCCATAAAAACCTCAATGACTCTTTTCTAGAGTCCCAAAAATTATTTCATGAATTTTCTCATGGGTTTAGGGCTTCTAGTTGCGAAGACCGCAACTTCCCACTGGGTTACCCATCGCTAGGGCACCGGCTCATTTAACTTGATTGTATTTTATTTCAAAAATTTTTCCTACATTTTTCTTACTATTATTTGTTCTATTTTTGACTCCTCACACTAGTCTAAATATTTTTCCAGATGTTCTAGCTGTCCGGACCGACACTGGTCATCAGAACAGTAGAATGTACGGAAATCGCTACAGTGAGGGTGTTGCAGAAAGAGAAAGAAAGAAAGGGAGAGGGAGGAGAGTTGGGGTGGCAATAATGGGAAAGAAAAGGAGAGGGTCTTTCCTTTATATATTTACCTCTATTTTGATTTATTTAATAAATTTTAATTGAGTTGTCCAAAGCCCATTGGTCCTAAAATTTTAATTTTGTCATAAAGGTAATTAAAATTTAGATTTTCACTTCTTTTCTTTTCTACATATTTTTACTTGAATTTTTCCTCAAAAATTTATTCATAATTCAATTTATTATTTTCATTTACTTAAATTGACATTTTGATAAAAAATCAACTCTTGAAGTGAATTGACCAAAATGCCTCTCATTGGGTCATAATCCTTCTTTTTCATAATACCCGTTAAATCCTTAGGCCTTTGGTTCACTTGAATTTTTGTTGTGTCTATTTCAATTAATTTTTTATTTATTTTTTGGTCCTCAAGGTGTCTTTGAAGAGTAATAGTCACAGACCAAAATTGATACTATTCATAACTCGGTGGTTCGGGGTGTTACAATTCTCCTCTCCTTAAAAATAAAATTTTATCCTCGAAATTTACCTGGTCTCAGTCTCTGAATAGCTGTGGGTGCTACCTCCTCATGTCCTCCTCATGCTCCCATGTAGCCTTTTAGCCTGACTGATACTTCCACAACACTTTTACCAGGGATATCTGCTTGTTCCTCAGCTGCTTCACCTCATACGCTAAGATCTTTATGGGCTCTTCATCATATGTCAGGTCTGGATTTAACTCAATCTCCTCTACTGATAAAATGTGAGAGGGGTCTGATCTGTATCTCCTCAACATGGAGACATGAAAGACATTGTGAATCTTTTCTAACCCTGGAGGTAATGTGTCACACCCTACCCCTCTGTAAGGCATAACATGATCCCGTAGTATACCTAATGAATTACTAACTCCGTCTACTGATAATCCATTAAATACACTACAAGGGATTTTTAAAACTTTTCTTACTTCTTTTACAGTGGTGAGCACTATTTACAGGTGTTAAAAACCTTTTTGAACTGAAGTGATAGAACTAACACATTTGAATTATTTAGAGTTTCTGTAAAAATTTTGGCAGAGTGCCATCTGTATTTTGGATAAAATAGTTCTTTAGAAAACCTGTAAAAAGCACTTCAATAGATTTCCAAATCTCAACTCAAATTCACAGTGATTTTTCAAAGACTGAGATAAAAGAAATATAATATAATTTTTACAAGCCAGAATAACTCATAATTATTTTACAACTTCAATGTACAATTTTTATTTACAACTGCTCAAAACAAAAAACAATATGTACATACAGTGAACATACATTACATTACAAAATACAAAATATTGGTATACTCATTATACCCGGTAGTCTCTCGCTGGAGGTACTAGCAGCCTAGTCTGCTGCCCTGTCTGTCTGTCTACCTGCGACAACAATAAAAAGCTATCGCTGAGACAATGTCTCAGTGGTGCACAACATTAATCTAATACAATTTAAATCACAATTCATAAATCATATAAATAGTGGATACTTAAAACCATAGTTAAATTCAAGACAATAATGTCATAAAGAATTTAACACAATATTACAATAAATCTCAGTAATCAAAACATAGCTAAATTCAAAAGACAGTGAATGTCAATAAGAATTTAAACTCATTTTACAATCTTACAATATGCATCAATAAATCACACACAGCTTTAATCATGTTCCCAAGTTCAATTCATCCCAAAAGCCGATGGCTAATGAGGTATTCAATTCATCCCAAAAGTCAATGACTAATGAGGAATAACATAGCTAGATAGCAAAAATATGAGTACTCATTCTATTCGTCCTCAACAGGCACACACCTCAACACTTCAGCCAGAGAGGGAATTCAATTCATCCCACTAGACAAGCTAGCGATGAATACAATCAATGTACATGATAGCTGTGGTTTCAAACCAATTACAGTGCTTTTCAATCAATAAGTATCCATCAAATATCATTCAAACCATTTTTTACAATTTCACAACTTAAAACAATAATATGCAAATAGTCATAATTTATTTCAATTGAAAATAATTCAAAAGAAATAGCTGTTGTGCACAAACCTCTGATAACTGTCTCTCGGTCTGGACTCAGTGTTTCCTTCCCTTTTCCTGAGTCTTTGGTAACTTAGAAACACAATTTGAAGTGTTTCAGTACTAAATTAAACTGTCTCTAACGATAATGTTTGATAAGTAATTCACTGAAGGCTATTATTTGCCCAATCACCTAATATACCGACCCTCGACGCGTTTTAGGTAAATTAGGCTTTAGTGTCATTAATATGTCACATTCGATAGGGTTTTAGGGTTGGTACGTTTTACCAAACTCATTTCCTTGTTTAGTGCATTTTAATGCAACTTGCTGGATTCCGGGATACTAGTTTGACCTAGCCGGACAACCTAGTTCCCTCTGTTTTCGGGTTTCGATTAAAACTACAAACTTGTAGATCTATGTCTTATGGAACGCGGGGCAAAATTTTAGGTCATTCTGAGTTAAGTAGACCAAGTTATGGTCATTATACTATTGCTGGTCAAATGGCATCAAATTAGGTCAATTTTAGGTCAATTTGGTCAACTTTGGTTCGGCCAGTTTTTGGACCCGAACTTATGCAAGCTTTTTGACTTGCTTATGGTCATTTCTGGGTTTTTGTGTCTTCATAAGACTTGTAGGTATGGGTCTTAACTATTAATGGTTAAAATTTCAGGTCAATTGGACCTGTTTTGAGTGAGTTATGGCCTAAACACTAACTGCTGCCCAATTGGTCAGTTTTCAGGTTTCAATTGCCCTTAATCCGAATTGGTCATTTTTCATGTCACCTTGCAAGCAGAATTTTGGTATGCTTTCTCAATGAAAGTTGGCACATTTTGTGCCTAGTTTCACTTCCAATTGGTCTCATACCAATTGAGGTTACACATTTAAAGTTATAGGCTAAAATGTATACTGCCCTTAATTACCTTACTTATACATGAATCCATTACACATTTAATTGCTATATGTCCACTTCCCTTACCAATTCTGTTTTGGTACATTACCAAAACAACATACCTCTTCACTTTAAAGTCACTTTGGGCAGATTACACACATCCTCAATACACCAAATAAACTCAAATTTACAAAGTCTAAGTATAATCACATATACACATAAACATTACTCATTCTTACATACACTTTACACAACCAATCTATATACATATCCATCAATCCTCAATGTCAATATTCTGCCAATACCTTCATGAACTCATACATTTATCAAAGTGTCCCAAGGCTGCCGCAAAGCTTCACCATGCCAAAGTGTCCATAATTCGTCAACTTCAATCCCCATTGTACAATCACCACATATACATGGAATTTAACTACTAGGACATTAAATCACCCTATTCATCATAATTTCTCATCAAATATATGTAAAATAAATCATCAAATACACAACTCCATGGCTGTCCAAACTAGATATATCAAGAACTCTTCAAACTTGAAAATTTTCTTCATAAAGCACACACCCATAACGTGTACACAAAGTTTAACAAAGCAACATTCAAAAATGTAAACTTACCTATGGTTGGAGCTTGCTAAACCTTGATTAAACTTCTTGATTTTGGTATCAAGCTCTTTCTTATGATGTGTAGACAATTTTTTATGAAGCTATCTGAGTGATTGGAGTTGAAATGGAGGAGTGGATCAAGCTCATGCAAAAACGGCAATGGAGGATTTTCTTCCTTCTCAAATCGGCATGGATGAATTCATTTGGAGAAGATGAAGTTTCAGCTTGTATTATGGACTTACACCTGCCCCATTATCCTTAGTTTATTCCTTTAGTGGTCCACTTACTCTAATTAATTCATATAATATGTTAAATTCCCACTTATTCCACATTAAACCCTTAATTCTTGCTATTCACTTTAGGTACCACCAAATTAATTTTTCATTTTATTTTCTAAGTGTAATATTATTTATTTTTAATGGAAATTTAGGTCAAAAGACAATTCGGGATGTCAAATGACCATAATGCTCCCGTTCGGGTTACATTCCCGATTTTTTGGTAACACCGGGTTTTGTCTGTTTTTCGATTTCTCACTTTTCTTTGTACTAATTATTTAATTTTTCTTTGATCTTTCTAATGAGATTTATTCTTCAATAAGGGTCTACTTAAGTCCTAAAAATGTTTTCCAGGGTTCCCCGCAGTCCAGGGCTAGTCAACGGTCCACGCCGTGACTTCCTTGATCCCCATCGCTAGGGTTCTCGCCGCTTAACTTGGTTACATTTCTTTGCTATTATTTTTCCTTTGTTTTTCTTGTATTTTCTTTTCTTGTATTTCATTATTTTATGTCTTCTTACTCATATCGAAGTGTAGTTCTAGACATCCTAGCTGTCCGGACAACACTGGTGTGACACCCCTTACCCGACTACAGTGTAGCCGAGCAAGTTATGCCACTCAGTGTGCCGGAGCACTCAATTTTATCATAAATACATTTTTATCGTAGTTTTGAATATAACTTGTTAAATATAATTCATTTTAAGCTATTTATCGAAATTACTATTTATTTGAGGTTCCGAAAATTTTAAAGAAAATCCGGCGGAGTACCGGCTAAAAATGGAGAAAACAGTTCTTCGGAACCTGTGAAAAACACTTCCTATATTCATTTTCCATCATCTCAACTCCATTTATCAAATTCTCAACAATGTTCAATCTCAGTTCTCATTCATCCATCTCATATGAAACCATGCATAAATCATAGATAACATTCACTTTTCCATTTACAACCACACTTTTCATTATTTACATGAATATCAAAATACATTACATAAGTTTCAAATACATATGAGAAAATAAAATCAATTACAAAATACCAAAATGACATCTGGCATCCTACCAATGCACTGCAGACAGTGAGGTGACACAGACACTATGCAGAACTGCAGGATGGACTTACTCAATTTGTGGTCTACTGGCTCTCGATCAGTATCTTCAGTACCTACGCGTTGCAAAAGCGACGCGCTAAGCATAAAGCTTAGTGGTGCAAATAATAAAATAGAAAGAAATAATATGCAATATAAAAATCATAATTTCTTAGCCATTGTGTTCATAAGAACTGAATAATTACCAACTTAATGTTTAGTCGAGGGCTAATTACGTTTTATGATATTAACTTCTTCATGCATTCTGTTTATTTATTTTCTTCCTGATCTTGAGTTTCTTTGTATTCTATCGTAATCATTCCTGATATTTAATTTTCGTATTTTCTTTAACAATCAGTTCGATTCTGATTATACTTTTCCATGCCCAAGTAACCTATACTTCGACGATCGGATCGATAACGGGTCGTTGGCACCGACACCGCGGTGCCTCGCCGTCATACCATGGGACGCAGAACGCCAACCACGTATGCGGTCGATGGCTAAAAAGCCATGATATCACATAATCGGGCATAAAAGCCATGAATACCGCATAAAAGCCATGAATACGGGCATAAAGCCATGAATACAGGCATAAAGCCTTTCCTTTCGCGATCGCTAAAACAATACCCTATTGGCATGCCAAACTATCCAAACCAATCACATTAGGCCTACTAGGGCATTTTGCATTTTAAGTTTCACAATTTTTGAATTTCAAGTTTTCATGTCACTATTCATTTCATTAGTCAACTAAAATGTTGACTTTTGCATAAACAATAGGTACATTGGTTTTAGTACTCCCAACATACCACATTTCGTATTCAAAACTTGTTGGTTTTGGTCACTTTCTCAAAGCTTAGGTCATTTTGGCAAAATTGCCAATTTTTGGTTTTGGTGTCACTATTCACCTCATTGATCAACAAAAATGTTGACTTTTGGATAGAAAATAGGTGTATTGGTTTTAACACCTCAAACATACCACATTTTGTATTTCAAACTTGTTGGTATTGGTTGCCAATACCATTTTTAAGCTTAATGCTAATTGAGCAAAATTTTCAGATTTGGTGCTTCATCTTTATTGTTCCATTTGATATTTCTACAGTGGGAATTTGAGGAAATGGTAAACATGAAAGTTGTTCCTTATTCTGTCTAGTTGAATTTCTTTTTTTGAATCACTCCATTTGGAGTTTTGTAGCTCAAGTTATAGCCAAAATAAGTTTACTGTTCACGTGCACTATTCATGCTGCTATATTGGGTGCTGGCAGATTTTTGGTCCAACTTTGGTCAGTAATTTGACCAAGTTAAGTTCATAATTTGGTCTAACTTTCTTCATATGAAATGTTCTACTATGTCTTAGGTTTCCATCGGTTCAATAATCGCCTAAATCCGAGTTTTCTAGAGAGAGTTATAGCCATCCAAACATGGCTGCTCAAATCAAAATCTGCAGAGTTGCAGGTTTGAACAGTGGCTGCCACTGCCATTTGGGTTAGATTCTGGCCATAATTTGGGGTAGGTTCCTTCATGAAAGTTGTTTGTCTATGTCTTAACTTGTTGCTGTAAAAATTTCAGGTCAATTGACCAAATCTACAGTGAGTTATGGCCAAATGAACAGTTACTGTTCATTTGGTCAATTCTGCAGAGGGCTGTGCAGGGTGTCCGGATTGGGGCCAAGTTTTGGTCCTCTTGCTTTGGTCTTTTGGGCATGGTTTCTTCAGCAAAAATGTGCCATTATAAGCCTAGTTTCATGTCCAATTAGCCAAACACCAATTGGACTAACACAGCCCAAGTTATGGCAGTGCAAAGGGACTGAATTTTCAGTCCCTATCTTTGTCCTAGAGCGATTTCACCTTCACTTTGCCATTCTATTTTTAAGTTCTAATTATGGTCAACATACCTAAAATGGTCACTAATTGACCATTAAAATATGCTCTAACAATTTCCTAAGCCAATTCAATTTTTCACTTCTCAAAACCCTAGTTTTCCCTTATGATTCACACATACACCTAATTAAGCACTTCCATTCACTATATATGTGTATATACACCTTAAGCATAATCTTTAATTCATTCTAAGTCTATTAAAACCATCAAAAACACTCCACCTTTGTTCCTTCCTTAGGGCAGCCAAAATCCATAGCATACATACCCTTAACTTTCATTCATTTGGTTCACAAATTCATACTTATTTTAAGTAATTAACATGGAATAATAGAGATATAAGTGGAATTAGGCACTAACCTTATTTGATAAAATTCCCAACTTGTTAAACCTTCACTTCTCCTCTTTTTTTTTGCTACTAAACACTTGATCAAGGTCTAAAATCAACTTTTAATGTTGGGAGCTAGGGTTTTTATGGTGAGAATTGTGGGAAATTTAAGCTTGGGAGAATAAGAAAATGAAGAAGAGAGAGTAGAGAGAGGTTCACGTATTGGAGGAAGAAGATGCAGAATTTTGGTTTAATTTAGGGTCTTTTGACTTTTATTCTTATGCTTGATTAAATATGATTGGTTGATAGGGTTTTAATTGCATCATCCTATGTCATAAATTTGATTTTTATTTCATTTTTGTTTTCTTTTATTTTCTTCTTTCATTACTCATTTTCAATTTAATTTCTAGTAATGTTTATTCATATTTTATGTCATATTAATTATTTACTCAACTGGACAAGTCGGCCAAAAATCACCTCGGAAGGCGAAATGACCAAAATGCCCTCCGTTTGGCTTAACGGGTCAAAATTGTCTGTACCGATTGAAAAATTTTTCTAAATATTTTCTTGGCATTCTAATGCCATAGGAACCTCAATGACCCTTCTCTGGAGTCCCAAAAATTATTTTATAATTTTTCCCCCGGGTCTAGGGCTCCTCGTTATAGAACGCAACTTCCCTCCGGTTACCCATCGCTTGGGCACCGGCTCGTTGAACTTGTTTGTATTTTATTTCTAAAATTTTTACTAAATTTTTCTCATTAATATTTGAGTTAATTATGGTTTCTCACTTAAGTTTAAATATTTTTTCGAACGTTCTAGCTGTCCGGACCGACACCGGTCACCGGAACAGTAGAATGTACGGAGTTGCTACGGGGAGGGTGTTACAACTCTTCCCCTCTTATTTAAATTTCGTCCTCGAAATTTACCTGACTTATGTAATCGGGGAGTTGCTACCTCCTTGTTTCTTCACTTCCTTGCATCGCCTCATCAGTGTCTGGGTTTGGCTCTTCCTGAGCTTCCATAGCATATACTTGTGGTACCACCCTGACTTCGTGCTTTTCAACTGTCTCAGAAACAATCTTCTGTGAAATGTCAGCTGTTTCTGCTCTACCCGATCTTTTACCCCTTTGAACTATAGGGGAAGATCTATCAACTTGTACTGGAGCTATTGAACCACTCCTCTGAGGGCAATCTCTTATGAAATGATCCGTAGCCCCACACTTGAAACACTCTCCAGTTAACAGTCGACACTCCCCTCGTGTCTTCTACCACAATGCATACATTCAGCTTTGGGGTTGATCCCATTGTTATTGTGCCCAGAGAACTAGCTATAGATATTCCAATCTGGCCTCTGTGGCCCTGTGTCTGATCTTGTGAACCAGAACCCTTAAACTTCTTACTAACAGTCGGTATACTTGATTGTCCTGGTCCAAATTCCCTCTTACGCTGCCTATCTTTTCTATTTTGTTCATTTACTCTCACTTTCTCCACTTTTAATGCAGCTTCCACTAACTTAGTGAAGTCAGTGATTCCCAAGGCAGTGAGCTGGATCTTGATGTTGTCATTTAGTCCCTCTTCAAATCTCTTACATCTTTCAGCTTTATTA
Organism: Hevea brasiliensis; assembly: GCF_030052815.1. Classification (NCBI taxonomy): domain Eukaryota; kingdom Viridiplantae; phylum Streptophyta; class Magnoliopsida; order Malpighiales; family Euphorbiaceae; genus Hevea; species Hevea brasiliensis. The sequence goes on from NC_079498.1 coordinate 41,898,363, forward strand.
GGGACTATCTCCCTTCCATAGCGGCTCAATCTTACAAATTCCTTCTCATATTCGGCCACTGACAGCTGTCTCTGCCTCAGGTTAATAAACTCTCTTCTTCTCTCTTCCAGGTATACAGTACCCACATATTTCTTCTTAAATTCTGAAAGAAAGAAGTCCCAAGTGACGACTTCCGTCGCACTTCACTAGACACCGTGTCCCACCACTCATAGGCATCGTCTTGCAAAGAAAGAGATGGCGACTTCCGTGTTTTGCTCGAGTGCGGTGAAGTTGTTTTAGAACTCGCCTGCCTGCTCAACCAATTCTCTACCATGAGTCATCTTCTCTCTTGCCATAGAAATCCACTGCCCCAAATTTTCTTAACCTTTCCAGGTGTGATTTCTGCTGTGGAGCTGGTGGTGGTGGTGGTGCTGCTGGCATTACCCTAGCCATCTGTCTAAAGAAGTCGGCCATTTGTTGGAACATGGCCTGTGGAGGCCGAGGTGCTCGCTTGAGCTGAGCGAGCATTCTCTCATGCCCCCAATCTCAGCTGCTGCAGGTGGAGCATGACTCTCCACTTCCTCCTCAACGGCTCTCTGAGAGGAAGGATCCATATCCTATTCAAAATAAGAAAGATAAACAGATCTGCGTTAGTGTCACCTCGACTCTTACAAATGCAATGCATGGTATGGACTCAATCTAGGCCCAGAAACGCCTAAACCGTGCTCTGATACCACTAAATGTGACACCCCTTACCCGACTACAGTGTAGCCGAGCAAGTTATGCCACTCAGTGTGCCGGAGCACTCAATTTTATCATAAATACATTTTTATCGTAGTTTTGAATATAACTTGTTAAATATAATTCATTTTAAGCTATTTATCGAAATTACTATTTATTTGAGGTTCCGAAAATTTTAAAGAAAATCCGGCGGAGTACCGGCTAAAAATGGAGAAAACAGTTCTTCGGAACCTGTGAAAAACACTTCCTATATTCATTTTCCATCATCTCAACTCCATTTATCAAATTCTCAACAATGTTCAATCTCAGTTCTCATTCATCCATCTCATATGAAACCATGCATAAATCATAGATAACATTCACTTTTCCATTTACAACCACACTTTTCATTATTTACATGAATATCAAAATACATTACATAAGTTTCAAATACATATGAGAAAATAAAATCAATTACAAAATACCAAAATGACATCCGCATCCTACCAATGCACTCAGACGGTGAGGTGACACGCACACTATGCAGAACTGCAGGATGGACTTACTCAATTTGTGGTCTACTGGCTCTCGATCAGTATCTTCAGTACCTACGCGTTGCAAAAGCGACGCGCTAAGCATAAAGCTTAGTGGTGCAAATAATAAAATAGAAAGAAATAATATGCAATATAAAAATCATAATTTCTTAGCCATTGTGTTCATAAGAACTGAATAATTACCAACTTAATGTTTAGTCGAGGGCTAATTACGTTTTATGATATTAACTTCTTCATGCATTCTGTTTATTTATTTTCTTCCTGATCTTGAGTTTCTTTGTATTCTATCGTAATCATTCCTGATATTTAATTTTCGTATTTTCTTTAACAATCAGTTCGATTCTGATTATACTTTTCCATGCCCAAGTAACCTATCTTTGGACGATCGATCGATAACGGTCGTTGGCACCGACACCGCGGTGCCTCGGGCCGTCATACCATGGGACGCAGAACGCCAACCACGTATGCGATCGGTATGGCTAAAAAGCCATGATATCACATAATCGGGCATAAAGCCATGAATACCGCATAAAAGCCATGAATACGGGCATAAAGCCATGAATACAGCATAAAGCCTTTCCTTTCGCGATCGCTAAAACAATACCCTATTGGCATGCCAAACTATCCAAACCAATCACATTAGGCCTACTAGGGCATTTTGCATTTTAAGTTTCACAATTTTTGAATTTCAAGTTTTCATGTCACTATTCATTTCATTAGTCAACTAAAATGTTGACTTTTGCATAAACAATAGGTACATTGGTTTTAGTACTCCCAACATACCACATTTCGTATTCAAAACTTGTTGGTTTTGGTCACTTTCTCAAAGCTTAGGTCATTTTGGCAAAATTGCCAATTTTTGGTTTTGGTGTCACTATTCACCTCATTGATCAACAAAAATGTTGACTTTTGGATAGAAAATAGGTGTATTGGTTTTAACACCTCAAACATACCACATTTTGTATTTCAAACTTGTTGGTATTGGTTGCCAATACCATTTTTAAGCTTAATGCTAATTGAGCAAAATTTTCAGATTTGGTGCTTCATCTTTATTGTTCCATTTGATATTTCTACAGTGGGAATTTGAGGAAATGGTAAACATGAAAGTTGTTCCTTATTCTGTCTAGTTGAATTTCTTTTTTTGAATCACTCCATTTGGAGTTTTGTAGCTCAAGTTATAGCCAAAATAAGTTTACTGTTCACGTGCACTATTCATGCTGCTATATTGGGTGCTGGCAGATTTTTGGTCCAACTTTGGTCAGTAATTTGACCAAGTTAAGTTCATAATTTGGTCTAACTTTCTTCATATGAAATGTTCTACTATGTCTTAGGTTTCCATCGGTTCAAGAATCGCCTAAATCCGAGTTTTCTAGAGAGAGTTATAGCCATCCAAACATGGCTGCTCAAATCAAAATCTGCAGAGTTGCAGGTTTGAACAGTGGCTGCCACTGCCATTTGGGTTAGATTCTGGCCATAATTTGGGGTAGGTTCCTTCATGAAAGTTGTTTGTCTATGTCTTAACTTGTTGCTGTAAAACTTTCAGGTTAATTGACCAAATCTACAGTGAGTTATGGCCAAATGAACAGTTACTGTTCATTTGGTCAATTTCGCAGAGGTGTGCAGGGTGTCCGGATTGGGGCCAAGTTTTGGTCCTCTTGCTTTGGTCTTTTGGGCATGGTTTCTTCAGCAAAAATGTGCCATTATAAGCCTAGTTTCATGTCCAATTAGCCAAACACCAATTGGACTAACACAGCCCAAGTTATGGCAGTGCAAAGGGACTGAATTTTCAGTCCCTATGTCAGCCCTAGGCGATTTCACCTTCACTTTGCCATTCTATTTTTAAGTTCTAATTATGGTCAACATACCTAAAATGGTCACTAATTGACCATTAAAATATGCTCTAACAATTTCCTAAGCCAATTCAATTTTTCACTTCTCAAAACCCTAGTTTTCCCTTATGATTCACACATACACCTAATTAAGCACTTCCATTCACTATATATGTGTATATACACCTTAAGCATAATCTTTAATTCATTCTAAGTCTATTAAAACCATCAAAACACTCCACCTTTGTTCCTTCCTTAGGGCAGCCAAAATCCATAGCATACATACCCTTAACTTTCATTCATTTGGTTCACAAATTCATACTTATTTTAAGTAATTAACATGGAATAATAGAGATATAAGTGGAATTAGGCACTAACCTTATTTGATAAAATTCCCAACTTGTTAAACCTTCACTTCTCCTCTTTTTTTTTTGCTACTAAACACTTGATCAAGGTCTAAAATCAACTTTTAATGTTGGGAGCTAGGGTTTTTATGGTGAGAATTGTGGGAAATTTAAGCTTGGGAGAAGAAGAAAAATGTTTAAGAGAGAGTAGAGAGAGGTTCACGTATTGGAGGAAGAAGATGCAGAATTTTGGTTTAATTTAGGGTCTTTTGACTTTTATTCTTATGCTTGATTAAATATGATTGGTTGATAGGGTTTTAATTGCATCATCCTATGTCATAAATTTGATTTTTATTTCATTTTTGTTTTCTTTTATTTTCTTCTTTCATTACTCATTTTCAATTTAATTTCTAGTAATGTTTATTCATATTTTATGTCATATTAATTATTTACTCAACTGGACAAGTCGGCCAAAAATCACCTCGGAAGGCGAAATGACCAAAATGCCCTCCGTTTGGCTTAACGGGTCAAAATTGTCTGTACCGATTGAAAAATTTTTCTAAATATTTTCTTGGCATTCTAATGCCATAGGAACCTCAATGACCCTTCTCTGGAGTCCCAAAAATTATTTTATAATTTTTCCCCCGGGTCTAGGGCTCCTCGTTATAGAATCAAGAACTTCCTCCTGCTACCCATCGCTGGGCACCTACGTAGAACTTGATTGTAAATTATTACTAAAATTTTTACTAAATTTTTCTCATTAATATTTGAGTTAATTATGGTTTCTCACTTAAGTTTAAATATTTTTTCGAACGTTCTAGCTGTCCGGACCGACACCGGTCACCGGAACAGTAGAATGTACGGAGTTGCTACGGGGAGGGTGTTACAACTGGTCACCGGAACAGCAGAACGTACTACCAAACTTAGGGGTGTTACAATTCTCCCCCACTTAAATAAATTTCGTCTCAAAATTTTACCTGGTATTAGTCTCTGAACAGCTGTGGGTGCTGTCTCCTCATATCCTCTTCACGTTCCCAAGTAGCTTCTTGGCCTGAATGATGGTTCCACAGCACTTTAACCAGATGTATCTGTTTGTTCCTCAGCTGCTTCACCTCATATGCCAGAATTTTTATGGGTTCTTCCTCATATGAGAGGTCTAGATTTACCTCAATCTCTTCAACTGATAGTACATGAGATGGGTCAGATCTGTACCTCCTTAACATGGACACATGGAAGACACTGTATATCCTTGCTAGCTCTGGAGGTAATGCCAACCGATATGCCAAAGGACCCACTCTTTCCAGAACCTCATATGGTCCGATGAAACGAGGACTCAGTTTCCCCTTTCTTCCAAATCTCATAATCCTCTTCCAAGGAGAAACTTTGAGGAATACCTTATCACCCACTGCATACTCAATATCTCTTCTTTTCAGATCAACATAGGACTTCTGACGATCTGATGCAGCCTTAAGTCTATCTCTGATCAATCTGATCTTTTCCTCTGTCTGCTGAACAATTTCTGGCCCAATCATCTTCCTTTCACCTACCTCATCCCAACATAGGGGAGTTCTGCACTTCCTGCCATACAATGCTTTATATGGAGGCATCCCAATGCTTGATTGGTAGCTGTTGTTATAAGCAAACTCAATCAAAGGCAAGTGTGTATCCCAACTACCTTCAAATTCAATTACACAAGCCCGTAGCATATCCTCCAATATCTGAATAACCCTCTCGCATCGCCATGCATGCGTGGGTGGAATGTCTTTGAAGTTCAATCTAGTTCCTAGGGCTCTCTGAAGACTACCCCAGAATCTAGAAGTGAACCTAGGATCTCTGTCAGACACAATTGATACTGGCACTCCATGCAATTTTACAATCTCATATATGTACAATCTGGCTAATCTTTCCAGGCTATAGTCCATCCGAACTAGCAAAAAGTGAGCAGACTTGGTCAATCTGTCAATTATAACGCATACTGCATCATGACTACTCTGTGTCCTTGGAAGTCCTGTAACAAAATCCATAGTTATTCGTTCCCATTTCCACTGCATCGACAAAGGATGTAACAAACCAGCTGAAACTTGATGTTCTGCCTTTACTTGCTGACAAGTTAGGCATTTGGAAACAAATTCAGCTATATCTCTTTTCATACCCATCCACCAGTAATGCTCTTTCAGCCCTCTGTACATTTTAGTTCCACCCAGGTGCATAGCAAATGGAGACTCATGTGCTTCCTTCATAATGATCTGTCTCAATTCCACATCACTAGGAACGCACACTCTGCCGTGATGTAGCAATAGACCATCATCTCTCACAGAGAATTCAGGTTTCTTGCCCTGCTGGACTTCCTTCAGTAGCTTTTGATATTTTTCATTTCTAAGCAGCCATTCTGATCTGATCAATCAACACTGGCTGTACATGCCATGCAACTACTGTCTGTCCCTCATCATCAATCTCTAAACTAGCATGCTGTGCTTTCAATTCACATACCATGGAAAAAGGAGAAACTCTGAGATTTGCCATAGTCTTGCGACTTAAGGCGTCAGCCATTAGATTTGCTTTCCTTGGCTGATAGTCTATTAAGCAATCATAATCTTTGATGAGTTCTAACCATCTCCTCTACCTCAAATTCAATTCCTTCTGGGTGCCTAAGTACTTCAAGCTCTTGTGATCTGTGTAAATGTAACATTTCTTCCCATACAGATAGTGTCTCCAGATCTTCAGAGTAAAAACAATAGCTGCTAGCTCCAGATCATGTGTTGGGTAGTTCCTCTCATGCGGTTTTAGCTGGCGTGATGCATAAGCAATGACATTCCGATCTTGCATCAGTACACAGCCTAACCCATTGTGAGAAGCATCACTATAAACTATGTATTCTTTAACCGGAGTAGGTAAAGTGAGAACTGGAGCTTCAGTCAAACACCTCTTCAACTCATCAAAACTTTGCTGGCATTTATCAGTCCACTGAAATTTTACATCTTTCCGAAGCAGTTTGGTCAGTGGAGAAGATAACATAGAAAACCCCTTCACAAACCGACGGTAATATCCAGCTAAACCCAGAAAACTGCGAATTTCTGTGATGTTCCTGGGCGGCTTCCAATTAAGGATAGCTTCTACCTTGCTGGAATCTACCTTAATCCCTTCAGCTGACACAACATGTCCCAAAAACGAGATTTCTTTCAGCCAAAATTCACACTTCGACAATTTGGCGTATAGTTGTTTCTCCCTTAAAGTCTGCAGTACAATCCGTAGATGTCTGTCATGCTCCTCTGCATTCCTTGAATATATCAAAATGTCATCAATAAACACCACCACAAATTGATCAAGATATGGTCTGAAGATAGTGTTCATCAGATCCATAAAAGCAACTGGAGCATTTGTTAACCCGAATGGCATTACTAGAAACTCATAGTGGCCATACCGAGTTCTGAAAGCAGTTTTTGGAATACTCTGCTCTTGCACCTTCAACTGATAATAACCAGATCGCAAATCAATTTTGGAGAATACAGCTGCACCCTTCAACTGATCAAACAGATCATCAATGCGAGGCAATGGATATCTGTTCTTTATTGTCACCTTATTCAACTGTCGGTAGTCAATGCATAAGCGGAGAGTACCATCCTTCTTCTTAACAAACAACACTGGTGCTCCCCAAGGTGACACACTAGGGCGGATGAAGCCCTTTTCAAGTAGTTCTTGCAATTGTATCTTCAACTCCTTTAACTCACTGGTGCCATTCTCAGATGGCGTTATGGAGATTGGATCCACACCAGGCATAACATTAATTTCAAACTGCACTTCTCTTTCCGGAGGTAATCCTAGCAATTCATCAGGAAACACATCTGGAAAGTCATATACTGTAGGGATGTCCTTCAATGCTGGACTCCCCACTTGGGTGTCTACCACATGTGCCAAGTAGGCTTCACACCCTTTTCTGATCAATTTTCTGGCTAGTGCAGCCGAAATGATGTTTGATGGCGAATCGCTCTCTCCCTGTATTACCACATCATCAGATCGAGGAAGGCCAAAAGTGACTGTCTTCAGCTTACAGTCAATCATGGCATGATGCCTAGTTAACCAATCCATGCCCAAGATGATATCATAATCTCTGAAGGGCATTTCAATGAGATCGGACAGAAAAGTGTGTCCTTGGATCACCAAAGGATAATCTCTATACATTCTATTAACCCTGACTTCCTGTCCTAGTGGACTTGTTACTAGCACCTCAAAGTCCATTTTTGTACATGGAACAACAATGCAATCAATGATGCTAGCACTCACATAAGAATGGGTAGAACCCGGATCAAATAACACAAACACATTTTGGTTAAAAGTTGAGAAGGTACCAGCCACAACATCAGATGTCTCGGCCTCTTCCCTCTCTGTCTCATTGCATACATTCTGATTGGAGCACTGTCTTGCTCCAATTGTTTCACTGTGCCTTGGCTGCCTGCTGGGCTACCTCTACCCCTGCCTCTACCTCTGCTAGGTGGTTGTGAACTTCTGGTGACAGGGCTCTGAATTGACCCTTCTGCAGTAGTAGGAGGTGGTCCAACTCTGCGACTATTGGTGTAATCCTTGGCAAAGTGTCCTGTGCCTCCACAGTTATAACAGGCTCCAATAGCCTTATAGCATATCCCACCATGATTTTTTCCACAAGTTTCACATTGGCGGGGAGGGTAGGAACTTCTGGTACTCTGCTGACCAGATAGGGGAGGTCTCTGTCCTGAATATCTTCCCCTACCAGATTTCTTGCCACTTTTGCCATGTCCCCCATAGTTCTTTCTCTTTCCAGTAGGACCACTGGAACTCTGTTCTACTGATTTTCCCTATTTCTCTGTCTTCTCTGATCTCTTTTTCTCAGGAGCAGCTTCAGACTCAATTCTTTCTAACTCTAGAGCTTGAGAAATAAGTTCAGAGAAGTTAGTGTGTTTGAATCCGACTACTTGTAGTCCGACATCTGGCTTCAAGCCGCTTCAAACCTCTTGCATCTCTCCTCGCTGGTAGAAAGTAAACTCACCGCATAATGGCTCAAAGTAGAAAATTCTCTTTCATACTCACCACCGACTGCTCTGCTTTGCACTTAGGAATTCTTGTAACTTCTGGTCTACATAAGCATCAGAGACATATTTTTGTCTGAATTCCCTGAGAAAGTCATTCCATGTTAACACTGCAGGTTTTACCAGACTGTGGGGAATGGTTTTCCACCAGTCATAAGCATCCCCCTGTAGCAAAGACACTGAGTATTCAAATCTGAGCTCTTCCGTGCAATGCAATTTCTTGAATACTCTATCCATCTTCTCTAACCACTGTTCAGCCTCTAGAGGATCTACTGTCCCTTTAAACTCTGTAGCCCCATACTTCATCAATTTATCATACTGCCCAGTAGGAGATTGTGGTTGTACCATCGTGTCTCAGATTGGGACTTGAGTAGGCACATTACCGACCATTTGTTGGAACATTGCAGCCATCTCACGAGCGAATCGAGCAGAAACTACTGATCGCAGGGTCGGTGCAACAACCACTGACATTTTGTAGGCCTGGGGCATCCCCTTGCACCTCAGCCTCAATAGATTGATCGATTGAACGATCACCCTCTTCCATAGTCAATACGAGGATTTTAGATCTCCTGAACAAATAACACAAGGAGATTTTCTCCCGTTAGTGCATATTTATAATGTAATGTACTGTATGTATCAAACAATGATATTGAGCAGTTGTACTATGAAGAAAGAATATTCAAATAATAGGTGAAAACAGAATTTTAAAAACTTTGCTCTGATACCACTAAAACATGTCACACCCTACCCCTCTTTAAGGCATAACATGATCCCGTAGTATACCTAATGAATTACTAACTCCGTCTATTGATAATCCATTAAATACACTACAAAGGATTTTAAAACTTTTCTTACTTCTTTTACAGTGGTGAGCACTATTTACAGGTGTTAAAAACCTTTTTGAACTGAAGTGATAGAACTAACACATTTGAATTATTTGGAGTTTCTGTAAAAATTTTGGCAGAGTGCCATCTGTATTTTGGATAAAACAGTTCTTCAGAAAACCTATAAAAAGCACTTCAATAGATTTCCAAATCTCAACTCAAATTCACAGTGATTTTTCAAAGACTGAGATAAAAGAAATATAATACAATTTTTACAAGCCAGAATAACTCATAATTATTTTACAACTTCAATGTACAATTTTTATTTACAACTGCTCAAAACCAACAACAATATGTACATACAGTGAACATACATTACATTACAAAATACAAAATATTGGTATACTCATTATACCCGGTAGTCTCTAGCTGGAGGTACTAGCAGCCTAGTCTGCTGCCCTGTCTGTCTGTCTACTCGCGATAAAGAATAAAGCTATCACGAGACAATGTCTCAGTGGTGCACAACATTAATCAAATACAATTTAAATCACAATTCATAAATCATATAAATAGTGGATACCTAAAACCATAGTTAAATTCAAGACAATAATGTCATAAAGAATTTAACACAATATTACAATAAATCTCAGTAATCAAAACATAGCTAAATTCAAAAGACAATGAATGTCAATAAGAATTTAAACTCATTTTACAATCTTACAATATGCATCAATAAATCACAAACAGCTTTAATCATGTTCCCAAGTTCAATTCATCCCAAAAGCCGATGGCTAATGAGGTATTCAATTCATCCCAAAAGTCAATGACTAATGAGGAATAACATAGCTAGCTAGCAAAAATATGAGTACTCATTCTATTCGTCCTCAACAGGCACACACCTCAACACTTCAGCCAGAGAGGGAATTCAATTCATCCCACTAGACAAGCTAGCGAGGAATACAATCAATGTACATGATAGCTGTGGTTTCAAACCAATTACAGTGCTTTTCAATCAATAAGTATCCATCAAATATCATTCAAACCATTTTTTACAATTTCACAACTTAAAACAATAATATGCAAATAGTCATAATTTATTTCAATTGAAAATAATTCAAAAGAAATAGCTGTTATGCACAAACCTCTGATAACTGTCTCTCGGTCTGGACTCAGTGTTTCCTTCCCTTTTCCTGAGTCTTTGGTAACTGAGAACACAATTTGAAGTGTTTCAGTATTAAATTAAACTGTCTCTAACGATAATGTTCGATAAGTAATTCACTGAAGGCTATTATTTGCTCAATCACCTAATATACCGACCCTCGACACGTTTTAGGTAAATTAGGCTTTAGTGTCATTAATATGTCACATTCGATAGGGTTTTAGGGTTGGTACGTTTTACCAAACTCATTTCCTTGTTTAGTGCATTTTAATGCAACTTGCTGGATTCCGAGATACTAGTTTGACCTAGCCGGACGACCTAGTTCCCTTAGTTTTCGGGTTTCGATTAAAACTACAAACTTGTAGATCTATGTCTTATGGAACGCGGGGCAAAATTTTAGGTCATTCTGAGTTAAGTAGACCAAGTTATGGTCATTATACTATTGCTGGTCAAATGGCATCAAATTAGGTCAATTTTAGGTCAATTTGGTCAACTTTGGTTCGGCCAGTTTTTGGACCCGAACTTGTGCAAGCTTTTTGACTTGCTTATGGTCATTTCTGGGTTTTGGTGTCTTCATAAGACTTGTAGGTATGGGTCTTAACTATTCATGGTTAAAATTTCAGGTCAATTGGACCTGTTTTGAGTGAGTTATGGCCTAAACACTAACTGCTGCCCAATTGGTCAGTTTTCAGGTTTCAATTGCACTTAATCCGAATTGGTCATTTTTCATGTCACCTTGCAAGCAGAATTTTGGTATGCTTTCTCAATGAAAGTTGGCACATTTTGTGCCTAGTTTCACCTCCAATTGGTCTCATACCAATTGAGGTTACACATTTAAAGTTATAGGCTAAAATGTATACTGCCCTTAATTACCTTATACATGTATCCATTACACATTTAATTGCTATATGTCCACTTCCCTTACCAATTCTGTTTTGGTACATTACCAAAACCACATACCTCTTCACTTTAAAGTCACTTTGGGCAGATTACACACATCCTCAATACACCAAATAAACTCAAATTTACAAAGTCTAAGTATAATCACATATACACATAAACATTACTCATTCTTACATACACTTTACACAACCAATCTATATACATATCCATCAATCCTCAATGTCAATATTCTGCCAATACCTTCATGAACTCATACATTTATCAAAGTGTCCCAAGGCTGCCGCAAAGCTTCACCATGCCAAAGTGTCCATAATTCGTCAACTTCAATCCCCATTGTACAATCACCACATATACATGGAATTTAACTACTAGGACATTAAATCACCCTATTCATAATAATTTCTCATCAAATATATGTAAAATAAATCATCAAATACACAACTCCATGGATGTCCAAACTGGATATATCAAGAACTCTTCAAACTTGAAAATTTTCTTCACAAAGCACACACCCATAACATGTACACAAAGTTTAACAAAGCAACATTCAAAAATGTAAACTTACCTATGGTTGGAGCTTGCTAAACCTTGATTAAACTTCTTGATTTTGGTATCAAGCTCTTCCTTATGATGTGTAGACAATTTTTTATGAAGCTATCTAAGTGATTGGAGTTGAAATGGAGGAGTGGATCAAGCTCATGCAAAAACGGCAATGGAGGATTTTCTTCCTTCTCAAATCGGCATGGATGAATTCATTTGGAGAAGATGAAGTTTCAGCTTGTATTATGGACTTACACCTACCCCATTATCCTTAGTTTATTCCTTTAGTGGTCCACTTACTCTAATTAATTCATATAATATGTTAAATTCCCACTTATTCCACATTAAACCCTTAATTCTTGCTATTCACTTTAGGTACCACAAAATTAATTTTTCATTTTATTTTCTAAGTGTAATATTATTTATTTTTAATGGACATTTAGGTCAAAAAGACAATTCGGGATGTCAAATGACCATAATGCCCCCGTTCGGGTTACATTCCCGATTTTTCGGTAACACCAAGTTTTGTCTGTTTTTCGATTTCTCACTTTTCTTTGTACTAATTATTTAATTTTTCTTTGATCTTTCTAATGAGATTTATTCTTCAATAAGGGTCTACTTAAGTCCTAAAAATATTTTCCAGGGTTCCCCGCAGTCCAGGGCTAGTCAACGGTCCACGCCGTGACTTCCCGGTGCGGTCCCCCATCGCTAGGGTTCTCGGCTCGCTTAACTTGGTTACATTTCTTTGCTATTATTTTTCCTTTGTTTTTCTTGTATTTTCTTTTCTTGTATTTCATTATTTTATGTCTTCTTACTCATATCGAAGTGTAGTTCTAGGCATCCTAGCTGTCCGGACAACACTGGTCACCGGAGCAGCAGAACGCACTACCGAACTTAGGGGTGTTACAATTCTCCCCCCCTTAAATAAATTTCGTCTCGAAATTTTACCTGGTATTAGTCTCTGAACAGCTGTGGGTGCTGTCTCCTCATATCCTCTTCACGTTCCCAAGTAGCTTCTTGGCCTGAATGATGGTTCCACAGCACTTTAACCAGATGTATCTGTTTGTTCCTCAGCTGTTTCACCTCATATGCCAGAATTTTTATGGGTTCTTCCTCATATGAGAGGTCTAGATTTACCTCAATCTCTTCAACTGATAGTACATGAGATGGGTCAGATCTGTACCTCCTTAACATGGACGCATGGAAGACACTATGTATCCTTGCTAGCTCTGGAGGTAATGCCAACCGATGTGCCAATGGACCCACTCTTTCCAGAACCTCATATGGTCCGATGAAACGAGGACTCAGTTTCCCCTTTCTTCCAAATCTCATAATCCTCTTCCAAGGAGAAACTTTGAGGAATACCTTATCACCCACTGCATACTCAATATCTCTTCTTTTCAGATCAACATAGGACTTCTGACGATCTGATGCAGCCTTAAGTCTATCTCTGATCAATCTGATCTTTTCCTCTGTCTGCTGAACAATTTCTGGCCCAATCATCTTCCTTTCACCTACCTCATCCCAACATAGGGGAGTTCTGCACTTCCTGCCATACAATGCTTCATATGGAGGCATCCCAATGCTTGATTGGTAGCTGTTGTTATAAGCAAACTCAATCAAAGGCAAGTGTGTATCCCAACTACCTTCAAATTCAATTACACAAGCCCGTAGCATATCCTCCAATATCTGAATAACCCTCTCGCATCGCCATCCGTGGGTGGAATCTTTGTCTTTGAAGTTCAATCTAGTTCCTAGGGCTCTCAAGACTACCCCAAAATCTAGAAGTGAACCTAGGATCTCTGGACACAATTGATACCGCACTCCATGCAATTTTATAATCTCATATATGTACAATCCGCCAATCTTTCTGTGCTATAGTCCATCCGAATCGCAAAAGTGAGCAGACTTGGTCAATCTGTCAATTATAACGCATACTGCATCATGACTACTCTGTGTCCTTGGAAGTCCTGTAACAAAATCCATAGTTATTCGTTCCCATTTCCACTCTGGTACTGACAAAGGATGTAACAAACCAGCTGGAACTTGATGTTCTGCCTTTACTTGCTGACAAGTTAGGCATTTGGAAACAAATTCAGCTATATCTCTTTTCATACTCATCCACCAGTAATGCTCTTTCAGCCCTTTGTACATTTTAGTTCCACCCAGGTGCATAGCAAATGGAGACTCATGTGCTTCCTTCATAATGATCTGTCTCAATTCCACATCACTAGGAACGCACACTCTGCCCTGATGTAGCAATAAACCATCATCTCTCACAGAGAATTCAGGTTTCTTGCCCTGCTGGACTTCCTTCAGTAGCTTTTGATATTTTTCATCACTCTGAGTAGCTATTCTGATCGGATCAATCAACACTGGATGTACATGCCATGCAACTACTGTCTGTCCCTCATCATCAATCTCTAAACTGGCATGCTCTGCTTTCAATTCACATACCATGGACAAAGGAGAAACTCTGAGACTTGCCATAGTCTTGCGACTTAAGGCGTCAGCCACTACATTTGCTTTCCCTGGCTGATAGTCTATTAAGCAATCATAATCTTTGATGAGTTCTAACCATCTCCTCTGCCTCAAATTCAATTCCTTCTGGGTGCCTAAGTACTTCAAGCTTTTGTGATCTGTGTAAATGTAACATTTCTCCCCATACAGATAGTGTCTCCAGATCTTCAGAGCAAAAACAATAGCTGCTAGCTCCAGATCATGTGTTGGGTAGTTCCTCTCATGCGGTTTTAGCTGGCGTGATGCATAAGCAATGACATTCCGACAGTTGAATAAAGTGACTATGAAGAACAAATATCCGTTGCCTAGAATTGATGATCTGTTTGATCAGCTGAAGGGAGCAGGAGTATTTTCTAAGATTGATCTCAGATCAGGGTATCATCAGTTGAGGCTGAAGGATGTAGATGTGCCCAAGACTGCATTCAGGACACGATATGGGAATTATGAGTTTCTAGTGATGCCCTTTGGCTTAACAAATGCACCAGCGGCGTTCATGGACCTTATGAACCGTATCTTCCATCCATACCTAGATCGGTTCGTAGTGGTCTTTATTGATGATATTCTGGTGTATTCCAAGACCAGGGAAGAACATGATGAGCATTTGAGGATTGTTCTGCAAACCCTAAGAGAAAAGGAACTGTATGCTAAGTTGTCCAAGTGTGACTTCTGGTTAAATGAGATTGCATTCCTTGGACACATAGTGTCAGTCGATGGGATTAGGGTGGATCCCAAGAAAATAGAAGCAGTGATGGAATGGAAGCCTCCCAGAAATACAACTGAGGTCAGAAGTTTCTTGGGGCTAGCTGGGTAATACAGGAGATTTGTAAAGGGATTTTCCTTAATAGCTGCTCCAATGACCAAGTTGTTACACAAGAATGTCAGATTTGACTGGAATGACAAGTGTCAGACCAGTTTTGAGAAGTTGAAGGCTATGTTGACAGAGGCACTAGTGTTAACACAGCTAGTGTCAGGAAAGGATTTTGTGGTCTACAGTGATGCCTCACATAATGGGCTAGGGTGTGTATTGATGCAAGAGGGGAAGGTGGTCGCTTATGCTTCCAGATAGCTAAGGCCACATGAACAAAATTACCCTACCCATGATCTAGAGCTTGCAGCAATTATCTTCGCACTGAAGATATGGAGGCATTACTTGTATGGTGAAAAGTGCTACATTTATACAGACCACAAAAGCCTGAAATATTTGCCAACTCAGAAGGAGCTCAACCTTAGACAGAGACGATGGATTGAGTTCCTGAAGGACTATGATTGTGTAATTGACTACCATCCTGGGAAGGCAAATGTAGTTGCTGATGCTTTGAGCAGAAAGTCCATCACAGCTTTGAGATCATTGAATGCCCGTCTATCTTTGATTCGAGATGGAGCTATTTTGGCTGAGTTGCAAGTGAGGCCAAACTCACATACAGATTTTAGATGGGCAAAAGGTAGATGAAAAGTTATTGGCTATTATAAGCAAAATCCCGGAGGAAAAGCAATCGACCATGAGGTGAAAGCGGATGGGTGTTTGTATTACAAAGGAAGACTGTGTACCAAATGATGGGGAATTGAAGGCCGATTGTAAAAGAGGCACACACTGTGTATATGCTATGCACCTGTGAAGTACAAAGATGTATCATGATCCAAGCTTCAGTATTGGTGGCCTGGTATGAAGAAAGACATAGCTAACTACGTGACTAAATGCTTGACATGTCAGCAAGTCAAGGCAGAACATCAAGTTCCATCAGGTTTGCTACAGCCTATACGCATACCTGAATGGAAATGGGATCGGGTCACCATGGATTTTGTAAGTGGTCTACCTCTCACCCTAAAGAAACATGATGCAAGATGGGTGATAGTGGATAGATTGACGGTCAAGACACTTTCTCGCCGATTAGACTGACTACTCACTGGAGAAGTTAGCAGAATTGTATATCAGTGAGATAGTTAGACTGCATGGAATTTCACTTTCCATCATATCTGATCGAGACCCAAGGTTTACATCGAGATTCTGGAAGAAGTTACATGAGTCCTTGGGTACACAACTCCACTTCAAAGATGACTTTCCATCCTCAGACGGATGGGCAATCAGAAAGAGTAATCCAGGTAAACAATTGAAACCAATGGAATTGATACAAATATTGAATTAAAATGATAACAATAACGTGAAATACTTGTCAGGTCCTTGAGGATATGCTGAGGAGTTGTATCATTGAGTTTGGAGGAAGTTGGGATAGATACCTCCCACTGGCAGAATTTGCATACAACAATAGCTACCAAGCTAGCATCCAAATGGCCCCGTATGAAGCACTGTATGGGAGAAAATGTAGAACTCTAGTGTGCTGGACTGAATTGGGCGAAGACAAACTGGTAGGGCCAGACCTGGTGAAACAAACCGAGGAGAAAGTGAAACTGATCAAAGCCAACTTGAAGGTTGCCTCGGACAGACAGAAATCTTATGTCGACCTGAAGAGAAAAGAAATAGAATATGCGGTTGGCGACAAAGTGTTCCTCAAGGTGTCACCGTGGAAGAAAGTATTGAGGTTTGGAAGGAAAGGTAAGTTAAGCCCTAGGTTCATTGGCCCATATGAAGTCATTGAACATGTGGGTCCAGTGGCCTATAGGCTAGCTTTACCTCCAGAGCTGGACAAGATCCACAATGTGTTTCACGTATCCATGCTCAGAAGATACCGCTCAGATCCTTCACATGTCATCTCCAGGGAAGAAATTGAAATACAACCGGATTTGACGTATGAAGAAGAACCTCTACGGATCCTGGCTCGGGAAGTGAAAGAGTTGAGGAACAAACAGATTCCACTGGTGAAAGTGCTTTAGAGGCACCACAACAACGAGGAGGCAACTTGGGAAAGTGAAGAGACGATGAGGCAACAGTTCCCTCAACTGTTTGCATCAGGTAAATTTCGAGGACGAAATTTAAATTAGAGGGGAAGAGTTGTAACACCCTCCCGGTAGCAACTCCGTACATTCTACTGTTCCGGTGACCGGTGTCGGTCCGGACAGCTAGAATGTCCGAAAAAATATTTAAACTAAAGTCAGGAACCATAATTAACTCAAATACTAATAAGAAAAATTTAGTAAAAATTTTAGAAATAAAATACAACCAAGTTAAACGAGCCGGTGCCCAAGCAATGGGTAAACTAGAGGGAAGTTGCGGTTCTCACAACGAGGAGCCCTAGACCCAGGAGAAAAATTATAAAATAATTTTTGGGACTCCAGAGAAGGGTTATTGAGGTTCCCATGGCATTAGAATGCCAAGAAAATACCTAGAAAAATTTTTCAATCGGTACAGACAATTTTGACCCGTTAAGCCAAACGGAGGGCATTTTGGTCATTTCGCCTTCAGAGGTGATTTTTGGCCGACTTGTCCAGTTAAGTAAATAATTAATATGACATAAAATATGAAGAAATATTACTAAAAATAAAATTGAAATTGAGTAGTGATGAAAAGAAAAGAAAAATCCATAAAAATGCCAAATATGACATCATTATGATGTCATTTGAAAGTCTCCACCAATTATAATTAAACAACCATATTATTAACTAATAAAAGAGACTAAATGAAGACCAAATTAACCAAAAATACAGCAGCCACCTCCTTCCCCAAAACCAGCCAAAACGTAGAGAGAGAAGATAGGGTTTCCACCATAGCCATTCTTTGCAAGCTTTCATTCTCATGCTTCCTCACCATATTTCCTCAAGACCCCAACACTAAAATGAATCCTTGGACCTAGAGGAAGTGTTTGGCAGCCAAGAGAGTACAAGAAAAGTGAAGATTAAACTTGGGAAAAAAGTGCCACTTAAAGGTTAGTGCATTATATACCTAAAACTCTTTATTTTCATGATTAGTAACTTGAATTGAGTAAGAATTTGTAACTAAAATGAACAATAATTATGTGTATACATACCATAAATTTCGGCTGCCCTATTGAAGAAATAGAAATGAGTGTTTTGTTGGACTTAGAGTGGATTAGAAATGATGTTTAAGGTACATATACACAAGTATAATGAATTGGTATGCTAACTAAGGTAATATGGGTGAAACTTGAACTTGGGCTAGGGTTTGGGAGTGAAAAATTTGATTTGGCTTATGAAATGGTTAAAGAACATTCTAATGGTCAATTAGTGACCATTTGAGGTATGTTGACCATAATTTGAGGTGCATTAAAGTGTTACAAACTGAAATGGTAGGCTGCCTTGTGAGTGCAGCAGGGTGGCTGGAATTGCAGTCCACTTAGACAGCCATAACTTTGGCTGTGTAGGTCCAATTGGTGTTTGGCCAATTGGACATGAAACTAGGATTATAATGGCACATTTTTGCTGAAGAAATCATGCCCAAAAGACCAAAGCAAGAGGACCAAAACTTGGCCCCAATCCGGATACCCTGCAACAGCACCTGCAGAAATGACCAAATGAACAGTAACTATTCATTTGGCCATAACTCACTGTAGATATGGTCAATTGACCTGAAATTTTTACAGCAACAAGTTAAGACATAGAAAAACAACTTTCATGAAGGAACCTACCTCAAATTATGGCCAGAACCCATCCAACCAAGTGATTCCAGTTACTGTTCATGTTACTGTAGATATGATCAATTCTGCAGATTAGCAAACCGGCCAGCTGTGGTTTTTGGACCATATCTAGAGCTACAAAACTCCAAATGGAGTGATTCCGAAAAGGAAATTCAACTAGACAAAATAAGGAACAACTTTCATGTTTTCCATTTCTTCAAATTCCCACTGCAACAGTGTCCAATGGAACAGTAAAGTTGAGCTACAAAAACTGAAAAATTTTGCTTCCCTTGGTTTAAACTTTGAAATGGTATAAATGCTTAATGCCAACAAGTTTTGAATGCCAAATGTGGTATATTGGGACTGCCAAAGTCAATGTACATATTTTCTATCCAAAAGTCAACATTTTTGTTGACCAATGAGGTAAATAGTGACACAAAAAACTTGAGATTCACAAATTGAAGAATTTAAAGGTTTCAAATGCCCTAGTATACCTAACAAGATTGGTTTGGATAGTTTGGCATGCCAATAGGGTTTAGTTAGCAGTACTGCACATGGCAATATGCCATTCTGTGATTTCATGGCTTTTAGCCATTCTGACCTTGTATTGAGATTTGGCCTTGTGCCTGATGTATTTACAGCTTATTAGCTGTTCTGTTGTACACCGGGAGATGCATATGTGATCGATGGTGTGACGGCCCGAGGTACTTGGTACCCAGTGCCAGTTTATCCATTTATCTAGTCCAGTCATCTAGTGTAGGTTACTTGGGCAACCAAATGAATGAAGGTGAACAAAGTTAATGAAATGATGGATATACCAATACCAAACAAACAAATCATACACATTCTATACATATTTATTTTCTGCTATTTTCTTTTATTATATTATTGCACCACTAAGCATTATTGCTTAGCGCGTTGCTTTTTCCACGCGTAGGTACTGGAGATACAGATCGTGAGCCCAGTAGACCGCAGACTGGGTGAGTCCATCCTGCAGCTCTGCACAGTGTCCGTGTCACCTCACTACCTGCAGTGCATTGGTAGGGCAATAGGTGTCATTTTGTCATTTTTTTAATTAAATTTTTATTTTCTCATATGTATTTGGATTTATGTAATGTATTTTGAGGTTCATGTAAATAATAAAGATTTATGGTTATGTGGAAGTAATTTGAGTATTTAATTGTTGTTTATATATGAGAACCCTGAGAAATGATGATTGAGAACTGAAATTGAAAAAAATGTTGAGATTTTGATATTGAGATTCTGTTGATGAATTGAAGTAGGGATTGTTTAGAAATTATTTGGAAGTGTTTTTAACAGGTTCCGAAGAACTGTTTTCTCCATTTTTAGCCGGTACTCCGCCGGATTTTCTTTAAAATTTTCGGAACCTCAAATAAATAATACTTTTGATAAATGGCTAAAATAAATTATATTTCATAAATTATATTCACAAGCATGGTATAAATTAATTAAGGTATATTAGAATGTGCCGGTACACCGTGTGGCATTACTTACTCGGGTATACTGTACACGGGTAAGGGGTGTCACACTGTCAGAAGTGTTACCTCTACCCTTGTCTCTACCTTTACTAACTGTCTGTTGTCCTCTAGAAGTAGAACTTTGAACAGACCCCTCAGTGGTGGTAGGTGGCCCAGATCTGCGGGTACTAGTGCAATCTCTAGCGAAATACCCATTTCCACCACAGTTGTAATAGGCTCTTATGGCCTTATAACATACTCCTCCGTGAGTCCAGCCACAAGTTTCATAGGTACGGATAGGAAAGGAACCCCTAGATGTTTACTGACCAGATCTTGGTGGCCTCTGCCTTGAGAATCTTCGTCTACTAGATCCTCTGTTACTCGGTCCTCCAAAACTCTTCCTCTTACCCGAACTGCTGCCAGAAGCTTAACCAAAAGTCTTCCCACTCTTGTTTTTTTTCTTATGTTCCCTTTCTAATGGCCCCTTCTAACTCAATCTTTCTAATTCCAGGGCTTGGGATATCAGTTCTGAGAAGTTCTCATGTCAGAACCCAACCACTTGCATTCGTAAGCTAGGCCTCAATCTGGCTTCAAACCGCTTGCATCTGTCCCTACTGGTGGTGAGTAAACTCCTAGCATAGTGACTTAGGTAAGAGAACTCCCTCTTATACTCTGCCACAGTCCTATCACCCTGCTTCAGACTCCGAAACTCTTATAGCTTCATATCCACATAGGTATCAGGGACATACTTCTATCTAAACTCCCTTAGAAAATCTTCCTAAGCTAGAACTGGAGGCTTTACTAGGCTGTGGGGAATGATTTTTCACTATTCATAAACATCCCTTTACAATAAAGAAATGGAGTATTCGAACTTTAGATCATCCGTGCAGTGTAATTTCTTGAATACTCTCTCCATTCTCTCAAGCCATTGTTCTGCTTCCAATGGGTCCACTGTACCCTTAAACTCTGTTGCCCCATACTTCATTAACTTTTCATACTGTCTAACTGGAGGTGGTGGTTGCACTGGAGGTGCTTGTAATGGAGCTTGGATTGGTATATTACCAGCCATTCACTGAAATAGTATAACCATTTGCTGAGCGAACTGAGTAGGAAACTGCATGGGAGGGACGAGTGCAGCTGACCCACAGGCATTCTCAGAAGCTGGGGCCTCCCCCTGTACCTCAGCTGCTATGGATTGCTCTATTGTGTGATCCCCCTCTTCCATATCGAAGCACAAAGAATTCTACTCCCTGAACAATCAACACAAGGAGATTTCTCTCCATTAGTCCATATTTATGATGTAATGCACTATATATATCAATTAATGAAAATTGAGTGGTTGTACTTATAAAAAATTTTCAAATATGCAGTTTCAAAACTTGTATAAAAACCAAAGCTCTGATACCACTAAAACATGTTACACCTGTTCCCTTGTAAGGCATGACATGTTTCCGTAGCATACTTAATGAATTACTGAACTACACCAACTGATAACCCATTAAATATGTTATAAGGGATTTCAAACAAAACATAGCTTTTTAGCTTATCAATTTTTTTGCGGAAAACTGCATGCTGGTGGTTAAAACTTTAGCAAACCCAAATTTATAACCTATGGAAATCATAAAATAAATCAAGTAAAAGATTTCCCTCAACCCGTTTCACAAGCATAATAAGTTTAATTATATTTTAAGTAGACATTCATTAGGGGAAAATAAACTTAATATTTCAAAAGCTACAGTTACATTTCCATAAGTCTCAAAATAAAATACAAATAGTTACAAACTCAAAATACTTTAGTAATGCAATGTTTTTTAATACAAATTACTCAATATCCGTACATCTATACATATAGGTGCAAAATACATCAAAAGGAATCACAAGGGTATACCTAATGTAAATACCCACAATTAATATCAAAATGATGCTTCCAAGTCTCTCACTAAGCAGCCTTCTCCTTTCCCTTACCTGCGACAGCATAAAGAAACTATCACTGAGTACAACACTTAGTGGTGCACAACTAAAATTTTAGAACTTAGAATAAAGCACAATTGTCAAAATATAACAAATCACATTTTCATCATCATGAAAACATTGCAATAATTTCTAAGTTAATGGAAACCATTTATTGAAAGCACATTTCAAATAAGAAATCATATTTCACAATTTATAGTTCACAATGTGTAAGTGTTGCCAATAATAACACATAGTTTAGACCATGATACAAAATTTCATGATCAATGTCGTGTTGTACACCATGACAAAGCAATCTTAACCTCACTAACCGTTATTAGTGAGGGAAGAGCTAGCTAGCTAATGAGTACTCATATAGTCTTACCCCACTAATTGTTATTAATGGAAGACATAATCAATATCAATTATTAACCCCAAGTAGCCATTACTACTGGAGAGTTCCGAAAGGGACTGTCATGCTAAATGTGGTTTCAAAACAATTTCCAAAAGTTTCCCACTCGACAATCATATTTGCAACCCAATAAACACATTCAAATCATCAAAAAATCCATATAAAGGTGGCCACACCCAAATTTCTCAAATGCAAGAGAAAAACTATATTTCATTCAACGTAAACTCATTCAAATAAACACATTCCAAATAATTTATAAGTTTAAAAATGAAGAAAAATGTTAGTTGTGCGCAAACCTGTAATAATTCTCCTTTGTTCGTTATTTACTTCTCCTTGTTCGTTCCAACTTCTTTTTTTTTTTACTGAAAACACACAAATAGAATACCTCAATACTCATCTCAATTGCTACCAAGAACTGTATGAATGTCTAATGCATCCAAAGTTAGCTTTGCAAATTTTAGAAAGTTTTGGTTTTCTGGCAGCTTAGTACATTGAATTTTGAACCCAATTTTTACCTAGTTTCAATCATAATTTGATGAGGTATTTTTCATGAACATTGTCCCTCTAGGTCTCATCTTTATTTTCCTTTTTGAATCACCTCATGTGGAGTTGTGTAGCCAAAGTTATAGTCAAATGAATTTTACTTTTCACATGGGGCTGATTGTAGTAGCTTTAGTTACTTAACTTTGGCTAACAATTTGATCTGGTTACGTTCATAATTTGGCTCCAAGTTCTCCTTATGAAATGTTCTTCCATCGGTTCAAGAATCACCTAAATCTGAGCTTTCTAAAGAGAGTTATGATTGTTTAAAATTTACTGTTTATGTCACTATTCATTGCTCTAGTAGATTTATTAACTCAACTTTAATAAGCAATTTGGTTGGGTTAAGTTCGTAATTAAGCTTTAAGTTCTTCATACAAAATATGTTACTATGTTTTAAGTTTCTATCGGTTCAAGAATTACCTAAATCGGAGTTTTCTAGAGAGAGTTATAGCCTTGCAAAACTTACTGTTCATATGATCAATTTGCAGATTTCCAGATTTTTGGCAGATTTGGTGACTCAAATTTGCTTAGCAATTTGATTGGGTTAAGTCAATAATTTGGCCTTAAGTTCTTCATATGAAATGTTTTACTATGTTTTACTTTTCAATTGGTTTAAGAATCACCTAAATAAGAGTTTTTTAGAGAGAGTTATGGCCTTGCAAAGTTTACTATTTATATGATCAATTTGCAGATTTCCAAATTTTTGGCAGATTTGGTGACTCAAATTTGCTTAGCAATTTGATTGGGTTAAGTCCATAATCTAGCCTTAAGTCCTTCATATGAAATGTTCTACTATGTTTTAGGTTTCTATTGGTTTAAGAACTGCCTAAATTAGAGTTTTCTAGAGAGAGTTATGGCCATGCAAAGTTTACTGTTCACGTGCCCAATTCTGCAGGTTCCACAATTTCCTCTCCAGGTTCAAGCCAAGTTTTAGGCAATTTCTGTGCAGTTTTTGGGTTAGGTCTCTTCATGAAAATTCTAGCCTTATGTCTTAAGTTTCATTTCCAATTAGTTTCATACCAATTGGAGTTGTGTAGCTCAATTTATGGGCTATCAAACACACTGAACTCAGTGTGCAAAATTCTGCCCTAGGTTCAAATTTTCATTTCTTAAATTACTCCCACTAATCAACCTCAATTCACATTTAATTCACCCCAAATAACTATAATTTAGCATTGACACATCCATAGCACTCATAGCATAAAAACTCTCAATTTTTTAAATCCCTAGTTTGCACTTTTCCCCAATCCTACCATTTCATTACTTCCATTCATAACCCCAATGCCAATTCAAACTAAAGGAACCTCAAATGACCATAATTCAACACTACACATACCAATTTCACTCTCTAGCACAAAAGCCCTAATTTTCCCATGAGTCCTAATCTTTCATAATTCAATTTATGCAAATCTCATGCAATTTCTTTACCCCAATCATGCACACTACTTCAACTAAGCTTGATTTCATCATCAATTACATTAAAATACATCAAACCCTAATTTTTCCCAAATTAGCCAAAACCCTAGTTTAGGTTCCATACATGTTTCCTTTCAATTTCTCATGAAATTTCATCATATGTTAACTTCATTCAAAGCTTATACAACTAATCTAACATGAAAAGAAACTTACCTCTTGATGATTTCTTTCCAACTCCCAATTTCTCCCAATTGTTATTCTTCTTGTTTCAATCTTTCAAACAAGGTTTAATTTGGTGTTTACTACAAGTTAAATGGAAAAACTCTTGAAAGAAAAGTAAGAAATTAAGTTTGGAAGATGAGTGTTAATGGAGGAAGAAGGAAAAAGGAGAAAGAAAGAAAGAGAGAAGGAGAGGAGAGGTAGGGCTGCAATAATGGGAAAGAGAAGGATAGGGTCTTTCCTTTATATATTTACCCCTATTTTGATTTATTTAATAAATTTTAATTGAGTTTTTCAAAGCCCATTGGTCCTAAAATTTTAATTGTGTCATAAAGGTAATTAAAATTTGGATTTTCACTTTTTTTTTCTTTTCTACATATTTTTACTTGAATTTTTCCTCAAAAATTTATTCATAATTCAATTTATTATTTTCATTTACTTAAATTGATATTTTGGTCAAAAATCAACTTTTGAAGTAAATTGACCAAAATTGTCACACCTTACCCCTCTGTAAGGCATAAATGATCCCGTAGAATACCTAATGAACTACCGAACTTCACTTACCGATAACTCATTAAGCACCTTACAAGGGATTTTAAAATAATTTTCTTATTTTTGATAAGTAGTGAGCATTTTCTAATAGGTATTGAAAACATTTAATTAAAATTAAAACTAGTTAATATTTTTGGTTCATTTTATTTTTTCGCAAATTTTATAAAAATTTTGACAGAGTTCCGTTTGTATTTGGAGAAAACAGTTCTTCAAATACCTGAAAAAAAGAACTTCCAAAAATTTTCTCAACCACTACTTTAATTTCACAATCAATCTCAACAATTTCTCAAATCTCAAAATTCAATAGTCAACATTTCTCAATTTCCAAAATTCAATCATTAGTAAAATAATATCTATCAATCTCATTCAAATTAAAATAAAACATTTCCATTCATTAAAGACAACAAACTATATATATACATCATACTAAAATCTACAGTATGAAAATTCAAACTAAATTTTATTACAACTTTATATAAACTTTGTACAAACTGCTCAAGACCGAATTTACATGTCCATACATTTATGTGCAATACATACATCAAAAGAAATATTTACAGTCAGGGTATAAATTATACCCGATAACTTCAAGCTGATAAATCCTCAATCCTTAGCAGCTCAGTCTGCTGCTCCTCTAGTCTCTATATCTGCGACAACAATAAAAGCTATCGCTGAGTACTAGGACTCAGTGGTGCACAACATACTAAAATAATCTTTATGCAGAACTTAAATCACATTTATTCGAAAATTTGACTGAACATGAGAATTAAATACAAATCATGCATTATGAGATTTTAATCCCAAATAATTTCATTTTGAAGTATCAAATCACATTTCATAAAACCCACAGTTAGATCATGCCATTCGAAACAAATAGAATCTCAATAGCTAAAGGCTAAAGAGAAATCACATCACAAGGGTAGCTAGCTCAAATATATGGATATCCATGCACATCCTCTTCTACTGGTACACCTCAACATTTCTCCAGAGAAGGAATCCAAATTCGAAACTAATTACCCCCACTAGTCGTGCTAGTGAGGTGTTCAAATATATGGTCATGACACTGTGGTTTCAAAACTTATCTTAACAATTTGCTAAACATTGTCATTTCAAATATACATAATAACTTTCACAATTTAAATCAAAACATCATAAATAATGTCACAAATAAACTTTCAATAATTCAAAGCAAAAGTAAAATACATATTTCTTTCACTTTATCAATGAATTTTAAAGCATAGTGATGTTGTGCACAAACCTCAAGCGAGTCGCCTCTTGGCCTTGACTCGGTTTCTTAGGTTCTTTTCCAGTATTCTTTTCAACTGAAACACATAATTTTACAGTGTTTCAGTACCATAACTTAGCATAAATCCAAAAATAAATTTAACTTCACTTTTACCTAGCTCTAATGTGCTAAACTCGATGTTCCTTAAATGTTTGTGTTTCGGGATACTATTCACTATACTATTCAAGTCAAATTGTTGACTTTCTAAGGCTTAATAGGTATGGGAATTCCAACTTTACTCACATACCACATTTTGGTCACTAAATTTGTTAGTTTTGGTTGTTTATTCAAATTCTAAGTCTTTTAGGTAAATTTGATAATTTTCAGCTTTGGAGTCTAAGGTTGCACTATTCCATTGGTTGCTTTTCTGTTAGAATTTGGCAAAACTTCCTTCATAGAAAATGTTCCCTATTGTCTTAAGTTTATTCTCATTTTTGAATCACTCCAATTGGAGTTTTGTAGCTCAAGTTATAGCCATTTGAACCATGGCTGCCGGATTGGACACAACCTAGAATTCTGGGCAATTTTTTTGTGCTGGCAGTTTTAGGTCACCAAATTTGGGTGGCCAAATAACTTGGTTAATGGCATAATTTGGGTTTGTGTTCTTCATAAAAGTTTTAGGTCTCTATCTCATCTAATCACCGGTAAACTTTCAGGTCATTTTGACTTGCCTAGCTCAAGTTATGACCAAATGAACAAATACTGTTCATTTGGTCAGTTTGTACAAAGGCAGACTGTGAATTTTCAATTTTAGTCAATTTGTTCACTAAGTTTTGGTCACTTTTTGGGCATGCTTCCTAAATGAAAATTGTGTCATTTAGTGTCTATTTTAATTCCCAATTGGTCTCATACCAATTGGACTTGTAAATTTTTATTTTTGGTCCTTCAAAGTTGACTTGGTCATGCTGCCACACTCGGACACACTTCATTTGGTCACAAATGACCATTTCTCACTTCAAATTACGTCCAAAACATCATTTACAAGTTTCTCATATTTTTGATCTCTAAACCCTAATATTCAAAACCCTAATTCACAAACTCTTGTATTTAGCTACTTTCAAAGCCTTTAATCATAACCATACAACTAATTAAAGTTCATATACCCATTCAAATAAATCAAACCATGCAAATCACCCTCCCCTTCATGCTGGCCGAATTTTAGTTTGGTCCCTCAACAAATTTTCTTTTTATTTTAAGTTTATTTACGGGTTAATCAAGCTAAAAATACAACAAATAAACTAATTTTGTATCTTAAATCACTAACCTTTTTTTGTTGAATTTCTCCCTCTTCAAATCTCCTTTCTTTCCTCTTTTTTTTGTTGTCAATATTACCAAGCTTCAAAAATAAAGTTTAATGAAGGAATTTGTGAAATTTATGGCTAGTTTTGGGGTTTAAGAAGCTTGAGAGTAAGCTTCCATGGAGGTTAAAAAATGAAGATGTAAGGGAGAGTGAGAGAGAGACTTCGTCTAGCTTGAAAAGGAAGAAGCAAAAATGAATTTTTGTTTATTTAATTGCATATTTATCCTCTAATTGACTTGGTCAAATTATCTAGTAAATAAAAAATTTATTTATGACTTCATATGTGATGTCACCTTGATGATGTCACTACCCTTTTGACTTTTCTTTTTCTTTTTTTTTCTATTTATTTTCTATTAGTTCTTTAATTTAATTCTTGATTCTGAAATTTTCTTTTCTCCTATTTTATTTGACAATTAGGTTAGGAGTCAGCTCTAGGGGTCAATTGACCAAATTGCCCCTCGCCGATTCATCCCAGTTTGCAATTAATTCAATATTTCTTTCGGCTCCCTGACCTAATTATTTGACTGGCTTAACAGTTCTTTTTCGTGA
This sequence comes from Hevea brasiliensis, assembly GCF_030052815.1. Classification (NCBI taxonomy): domain Eukaryota; kingdom Viridiplantae; phylum Streptophyta; class Magnoliopsida; order Malpighiales; family Euphorbiaceae; genus Hevea; species Hevea brasiliensis. The sequence continues at coordinate 41,927,025 of NC_079498.1, forward strand.
TTTTCTCTTTTTCACTGTGTTTATAATAGTCCTAAGGACTGCAGCGTCACATTTTATGGTTCGAAATTTGAGTTTAAATCAACTTCGCAGTCGTTCCCGAGAAGGTCACCCATCGCTGTGACTCTCGGCTCGTTTAACCTCTTATGTTCTGTTTTTCTTATTTATACTTAACTAATTGACAATTACTAATTATTTGTGCTTATAGCTTATCTAGTTATCTTAAGAGTGGTTCTAAACCCCTTAATTGTCCGGACCAACACCGGTCACTAGAACAGTGAAATATACCAGGCTATGCAAATAGGGGTGTTACAATTTAGAAAGGTCCCTTAAGCAAATCCCACATCAGCAAAGCACGGAGATGGTCTTGGGTTCAAAAAGTAATGATATATAAAATGGGAGAACTAATCACTAGAGGCGCCTTTTGGTGGAATGGCCTAGAGAGTTGGAAGAACTCCAGGGTTAAGCGTGCTCACTTGAGAGAAATCCTAGGATGGGTGACCTCCTGGGAAGTTCTCCATTCTACCTATAGGACAAAACCGTGAGGCTTATGGACAAAGCGGACAATTCTTCTAGTGGTTGGAGCCCGATCGTTACAAAAATGCCTCTCATCGGGTCATAATCCTTCTTTTTCATAATACCTGTTAAATCCTTAGGCCTTTGGATCACTTGAATTTTTATTGTGTCTATCTCAATTAATTTTTTATTTATTTTTTAGTCTTTAAGGTGTCTTTAAATAGTACTAGTCACAGATAAAAAATGGTACTATTCATAACTCGGTGGTTTGGGGTGTTACATAGATAATAAGTATATGTATAGATATATGATTAGTTATTGGTTGTGAATTGTGTTGCTTGAATATGGAAGTATGGAAGTTAGGGTTTTGAGTCAAATTAGGGTTTTTGTCAAATTATGGTTGAATTAGTGTTCTAATGGTCAATTAGTGACCATTTGGTATGGTTTGACCTCAATTTGGAATGAATTGTGGCATTGAATGGTGAAATGGAATTGCTGCCCTTTGTGCCAGAAATTCTGGACTTGAGTCCAATGGGTTTAGGCAGCCCTAACTTGATTTGTGCAGCTTCAATTGATGCAAGGACAACTAGAGGTGAAACTAGGGACATAATGCTACATTTTTTATGGAGAGACCTTGCCTAGAAAACCAATTTAAGGTAACCTTAAATTTGCCTAAATTCGGGTAACCAAAATTCTAGACTTGAAAAATGATTAAATGAACAATGTTTGTTCAATTGGCTATAACTTTGTGTAGAGAGGTCCAAATTACCTGATTTTTAAACCTATGGAAAGCTTAGACAATGTAGAACAACTTTCATGGAGAACAGAAATCCAAATTTTGACCATAACCAATTCAAATTGCTAGCTAAAATTAGGACACTAAAACTGCCATAACCAATTTTGCCTAGAAAATCTGGGAATGTACCAATCCGGCTAGTTATGGTAAAAATGCAATAACTTGAGTTACAAAACTCCAAATGGAGTGATTCAAAAAGAGAATTGAAGAAGACACATTGAGGAACAACTTTGATGAAGAAAGTTTAGCCAAATTACCACTGTAGATTGATCCAATAGAATAGTAAACCTAAGTGGCCAAATATGAATTTTTAGAATTTCTTCCAATGAGCTTTGAATTGAAATTGGCAACTAATGTCAACAAATGTAAAATCCAAAATGTGGTATTTTGGTGTAATTAGAACAAGCATACATATTAATTATGAAAAAATCAATATTTTTACATGAATAGTAAGGTGAATAATAGCCACCAAACCTCAAATGCAAAGAATTAGACAATTAACTTTGTAACATGTCCTAGTGTGCCTAGTATAATTGGTTTGGATAGGTTAACATGCCAATAGGGTTCCGATAGCAATACTGCATATGGCTTCATGCCATTTCGTGATTTATGGTATATAGTGCCATTTTGTGATATTATGGCATTTAGCCATTTTGATACTCTTGATATACTTGGCCTTGTGCCCGATGATTATTATGGCTTGTTAGCCGTTCTGTTGTACACCTGGCACACACTTTATGACCTATGGTGTGACAGTCTGAGGTACTTAGTACCCAGTGCCAGTTTACCCGTTTATCCAGTCCAGTCAATTGGTAGAGGTTACTTGGACAACCAAAATAAGTCTTAATAATTTATAACCGAATAATAAACATAAAAAGTACTAAATGAATAATATTATGAATAATTACCAAGAATTCAGTCTGCATAAAATAATACTATAATTTCTACATATTTATTTATTTTAGTTTATTTTTATTTTATATTAGCACCACTAAGCTGTATTGCTTAACGCGTTACTTTTGCCAGCGTAGGTACTGGAGACACAGAGCGAGAACCCAGTAGACCTCAGACTGGGTGAGAGTCAGATCTGCATTGTGTACGGTGTCACCTCCACTACAGTGCATTTTGGGTAGGACCCATTCGGCTTGTTAGCAGTTTTGTATTTTGTAGTATGTATTCATTTTGTATTGTAAATTATGAACCTGTATAATTATTGTAAATTATGCAAATTAATAAAGATTGAGTATTTCTTTTATGAATGTGATGACAAATTTATTTATGTGTAGAATGTTTGAAATTATGAATGGCTATGTTGAGATGACACATTGGAATAGAATATGAGAAAGAATTTACATTATTGAATACATATATTATTGAAAATTTTAACAGTGGGAAATCATCAAAATTACTAATAAATTAAGGGAAACTCCGTCAGTTTCTCCAATAAAATAATTAGATTTAAATTTAATAAAATAAATGTGATAATTAGGAATGTAATAAGATAAGTCAAGGCGCTTCGGCACCAAGTGTGACATAATTTGCTCGGCTATACTATAGACGGGTAAGGGGTGTCACAACCTAAGTTCATATATCCAACAAGGCAGACTTTGCATCTACTCAACAAAATATCAACCAATGTGATAAGGCACTAAGAAGAAATGCAAAAGAAAATGTATTGATCAAGTGCCAAGATACAATTAGAAAATTCCAGATTTGTTATGGGGAAAAAAATTCCAGATGCAATTAGAAAATCTGGTATGGGAAGAAAATTCCAGATTTTGGATGGCTAGCACAGGAAGAATATTCTAGATTTGTTCAATTGGCCAAATCTTCTAAAGCCTTGTGTACTGGTGAGATGGCAGCCAAGTAACCTCCAAATCCAAGGCTAATAGAATGTGTGAGTGACATGTCACTACTTGGGTGATGACGTGGCACACTTGGGTGATGATGTGGCACACTTGAATGATGACATGGCATAATTGGGTGATGATGCAACATCGTGCAGCATATCTCCATTGCTTATTTTGGTGAGAATGATCCACTTGGTCTCCAATAATAAGCATGACAGTCCAATGTGATTGGCATAAGTCTCCTAGTGCCTCCAATGCTCAATGACCAGATTTTGAAGTTCCCTTGCCTTTGCTCTAGTAATGGGGCCTCTGAACAATAGACATGATTCTGGTGGCTCCTCATCATCCCCTCCCTCTTCGAAAGAATTCGTCCTCGAATTCGGACCTGTATCAACAAAAGGAGACAGATTAAAAACATTAAATGAATGACTAACACCATACTCACTAGGTATCTCTATCTTGTAGGCATTGTTGTTGATCCTTTCCAACACCTTGAATGGACCATCACATCGTGGATGCAATTTCAATTGTCTTGGATTAGGAAACTGATCCTTCCTAAAGTGCACCCAAACCAAGTCACCTGGTTCAAACATAAGTGCCTTTTAGCCTTTGTTAGCATGAGTTGCATATTGAGCCTTTTTCTTTTCAATTTGCATTCTAGCTTGCTCATGCAACTTCTTAACCAATTCAGCTTTTCTCTTTTACCATCAACACTATCAATATTGTAACACCCCTATTTGCATAGCCTGGTATATTTCACTATTCTGGTGACCGGTATCGGTTCGGATAATTAAGGGGATTAGAACCACACTTAAGACAACTAAATAAGCCATAAATATAAATAATTAGTAATTGTCAATTAGTTAAGTATAAATAAGAAAAACAGAATATAAGAAGTTAAACGAGCCGAGAGTCACAGCGATGAGTGACTTCCTCGGGAAGGATTGCGAGGTTGATTTAAACTCGAATTTCGAACCGCAAAATGTGACACCGCGGACCTTAGGACCATTACAAACACAGTGGAAAAGAGAAAATCACAAAAAAGAATTGTCAAAGTAGGTCAAATAATTAGGTCAGGGATTCGAAAGAAATATTGAATTATTTGCAAACCGGATCGAACTTGCGAGGGGCAATTTGGTCAATTGACCCCGAGAGCTGACTCCTGACCTAACTGTCAAATAAAATTAGAGAAAAAAAAATTTTAGAGTCAGGAATTAAATTAAAGATCTAATGGAAAAATAAATGAAAAAAAAAGAAAAAAAAGTTGAAAAAGTTATGACATCATGCATGACATAAGCATGATGCAATAAATTTTTATTTTTAAAATTTGAAATTTTGGGATAATTTCTAACAATTAAAAGACAAATTAAGAAAAGAAAAATAAAAAATTGGTCTTCTTTTCCATTCAACCCGTCTACCCTCTCTCTCTCTCCTATCTCTTTCATTTCTCTCATAAAGCCTCCATTGAAACCCACCTAAAGCTCTCTTAAACCCTAAATTTTGCCATGAAGCCCCTACATCCCTTAACTAAAATTTATGTTTGAACTTTGATAAGAAGATAGGGAGTAAGTAAATCAAGCCAAGTTTGAAGAATTGGAGATATAAATTCTGCTCACTTAAGGTAAGCTAATCCAACCTCTCTTTTTAGTATACATGATTGATTTAGGGTAGAAATGGATGAGATTATATGAAGAAATTGGAAAACATTTCATGATTAGGAAGAGAGGAAATTTTGTCCAGCCATGGTACCTTGAAGTTTTGATATGCTCAATTAAAATTAGACATGAATTTGACATTGATTAAGGTTGAATATGTGATTAGTGTAGTAAATTGGGTATGAATTAATCAATTGCATGACTTAGGGTTTTGGGCACCTAGGGTTTGAAAGAAAAAAATGTAAGAATTGGTCAAATGGTGTGTTTGACCTTGTTTAAGATGAAAAATGGTCATTTTTGACCAAATGAAGTGTGTTGGAAGTGTTGGAATTGAGTTTAAATTCAGATTGAATGTGGTCATTCTGCAGGCAGCAGGACCAAGATCCCTTTCAGGGACCAAAACTGAAAATTTACAAGTCCAATTGGTATGAGACCAATTGGAAATGAAAATAGACACAAGATGACACATTTTTCATTCAGGAATCATGCCCAAAAAGTGACCAAAACCTAGTGAAAAAATTGACCAAATCTGGATTTCTGTAGTCTGACCTGTACAAAAATGACCAAATAAACAGTGTTTGTTCATTTGGCCATAACTTGGGCTAGGCAGGTCTAAATGACCAGAAATTTTATCAGTGGACAGTTGAGATATAGAACTAAAACATTCATGAAGAACACAAACCCAAATTATGCCCTTAACCAAGTCATTTGGCCACCCAAAATTGGTGACCTAAAATTGCCAGAACCAATTTGGTACCCAGAAATCTGGGTTAAGTCCAATCCGGCAGCCATGATTCAAATGACTATAACTTGAGCTAAAAAACACCAAATGGAGTGATTCAAAAAGGAGAATAAAGTTAAGATAATAGATAACATTTTCTATGAAGAAAGTTTTATCAAATTCTAACAGAAAAATGACCAATGGAACAGTGCAACTTAAGACACCAAAACTGAAAATTTGCAAATTTGCCTAAAAGACTTAGAATTTGAGTAAACAATTAAAACCAACAAATTTAGTTATCAAAATGTGGTATGTGGGTGAAGTTGGAATTCTCACACCTATTAAGCCTTAAAAAGTCAACAAATTGACTTGAATAGTATCGTGAATAGTAATCCAAAATATAAATTTTAAAGAACGTCAAGTTTAGCACATTAGAGCTAGGTAAAAGTGAATTTAAATTTATTTTTGAATTTATGCTAAGTTATTATACTGAAACACTGTGAAACTATGTGTTTCAGTGGAAAAGAATACCGGAAAGGAACCCAAGGTGTCGAGTCAAGGCCAAAAGGTGACTCATATAAGGTTTGTGCACAACGTAGAATTTTTGTAAATTTTCTTCTACATATTGTTTCGAATAATTTGAAATATTGAATTATGACATAATTGTGATGAAATATTTATTATGCATTTGATTTAAATTGTTAAAAGTTATTTGTGTATATTTGAGATGACATAAATGTTTAGTAAATTGTTAAGATAAGTTTTGAAACCACAGTGTCATGACCATATATTTGAATACCTCACTAGCATGACTAGTGGGGGTAATCAGTTTCGAATTTTGATTTCTCTGGCTAAAGTGTTGAGGTGTGTGCCAGTAGAAGAAGAAAAAGAATGGGTTCCCATATATTTGAGCTAGCTAGCCTTATTATGTGACTTCTCCTTAGCCTCTGGCTATTGAGATTATATTTGTTTCGAATGGCATGATATAACTGTGGATTTTATGAAATTGATTTTGACACTTCGAAATGAAATTGTTTGGATTAAAATCTCATAATTCATGTTTTGTGTTTAACTCTCATGTTCAGTCCAATTTTTGAATAAATATGATTTAAATTCTGCATAAAGATTATTTTAGTATATTGTGCACCACTGAGTCCTAGTACTCAGCAATGGCTGTTATTGCTGTCGCAGATTTAGAGACTAGAGGAGCAGCAGACTGAGCTGTTGAGGATTGAGGACCTACCTGCTTGAAGTTATCGGGTATATTTTATACCCTGACTGTAAAAATTTATTTTGATGTATGTAATGTATGTAAAGGTATGGACAAAATTGGTCTTGAGTAGCTTGTATAAAGTTTGTAATAAATTTTAGTTTGAATTTCTTATAATGTAAATTTTTATAATGATGTATATAAATTGTTTTATCTTTAATGAAATATGAATGGAAGTATTTTATTTTAATTTGAATGAAAGTAATTAGTAATATTTTGCATGGTATTTGAATGGGAAATTGTGGATTTAAATTTTTGGAAATTGAGAAATGATTGAGAAATTGGTTGGGAGGATTGTTGTGGAATTGATAAATCTTTGGAAGTGATTTCTTTTACAGGTATTTGAAGAACTGTTTTCTCAAAATACAGACGGTACTCTGCCGAAATTTCTATAAAATTTGTAGAAAAATAAAATAGGCCAAAAATTTTAACTAGTTTTAAATCTTTGAATAAATGATTTTAATACCTAGTAGAAAATGCTCACCACTTATAAAAGTAAGAAAATTATTTTAAAATCCCTTATAGGGTACTTAATGAATTATCGGTAGGTGAAGTTCAGTAGTTCATTAGGTATTCTATGGGATCATATTATGCCTTACAGAGGGGTAATGTGTGACAAATATGATCAACAAGTATTGGTAACAAGTCTAATGGTGTCAAAGGATTATAACCATGAACAAGCTAAAAAGGTGAAAAACCAGTGGAAGAATGCACGACTCGATTATAAGAAAATTAAACAAAAGGCAAGCTTCCCAACACTTCAAATTCTTTTGAATCACAGCACGCAATAGAGTGGTAAGTGTCCTATTCACTACTTCAGTTTGTCCATCAGTTTGTGGGTGACAAATAGTGGAAAACAAGAGCTTAGTGCCTAATTTAGCCCATAATACCTTCCAAAAGTGACTTAGGAACTTAACATATCTATCACTTACTATTGTCCTAGGTATGCCATGTAATTTGACAACCTCTTTAAAGAACAAATCAGCAATATATGTGGCATCATTTGTTTTATGGCAAGGTATAAAGTGTGCCATTTTGGAAAATCTATCAACAACCACAAAATATGCTATCATGTTTACGCTGTGACCTAGGCAACCCCAATATGAAATCCATAGAAATATTAGTCCAAGATTCCTTAGGTATAGGTAATGGTGTATACAAACCATGTGGCATACTCCTAGACTTGGACTTTTTACACTTAACACAACTAGAACACAATTTCTCCATATCTTTTCTCATTTTAGGCCAAAAGAAGTGTTCTTGCAATATGTCCAAAGTCTTGGATACACCAAAGTGACCCATTAGACCACCACTATGAGGCTCCAAAACAAGCAGGTCACGTATAGAACATTTAGGCACACAAAGCTTATTCTCTTTAAATAAGTACCCATCATGTTTATAATACTTTTGGAATGCACTTTTCTCACAAGCATCAAACACATCAGCAAAATCATCATCATTAACATACAAATCCTTCATGAACTCAAATCCAAGCAACTTTGCATCAAGAGTGGATAATAGTGTGTGCCTCCTAGAAAGAGCATCAACAACAACATTCCTTTTTCCCTGTTTGTATGTTATCTCATATGGAAAAATCTCAACAAAAGCAACCCATTTCGCATGCCTTTTACTCAACTTGTTTTGACTCTTAATATGCTTCAAAGATTCATGATCAGAATGTATGACAAACTCTTTGTTCCATAAATAATGTTGCCAAGTCTCCAAGGCTCTAACTAATGCATACAATTCCTTATCATAAGCAGAGTAATTCAAGGTAGCACCATGCAATTTCTCACTAAAATATGCAATAGGTATTTTCTCTTGCATGAGAACAACATTTATACCTATGCCACTAGCATCACACTCAATCTTAAATGTTTTATCAAAATTAGGGAAGCTTAACAATGGTGCAGAACACAATTTATCTTTCAATTTAATAAATGCAAGTTCATGTTTCTTCTTCCACTCAAATGCAACATCTTTTTTAACAAGTTCATTCAAAAGAGCAGCAATAGAAATAAAATGAGGCACAAATCTCCTATAGAAATTAGCCAATCCATGAAACTCCTAACTTCAGATGCATTTTTAGGAGTTGGCCAATCCCTAATGACTTTGACCTTCTCTTCATCAACTTCAACACCCTTGCCACTCACAACAAAATCAAGAAAAATAAAATTTTGCAAGCAAAAAGAACATTTCTTTGCATTCGCATATAATTTCTCATGCCTCAACACATCAAACACAAGTCTCAAGTGATGCAAATGCTTATCCATGTCTTTGCTATAGATTAAGATGTCATCAAAATAAACTACCATAAATTTGCCTATGAATGATCTCAACGCATGATTCATCAAACGCCTGAAAGTGCTAGGTGCATTAGTGAGACCGAATGCCATTACCATCCACTCATATAAGCCATACTTAGTTTTGAAAGTAGTTTTCCATTCATCTCCTATTTTCATTCTAATCTGATGGTAGCCACTTTTCAAATCAATCTTAGAAAACACACATGCACCAAAAAACTCATCAAGCATATCATCAAGTCGAGGTATGGGATGCTTATATTTTACAGTGATTTTATTGATGGCTCTGCAATCTACGCACATGCGATAGCTCCCATCCTTCTCAGGTACAAGAATCACAAAAACAGTGCAAGGGCTTATGCTCCCACGCACATATCCCTTTGCTAAGAGTTCTTTCACTTTCCTTGGGAGCTCCTTTGTTTCTTCTGGCTTACTTCTATAAGCTGGTCTATTTGGTATGGGCGCCCCTAGAATAAGATCAATCTAGTGCTCAATCCCTCGAATGGGTGGTAATCTAAGTGGCAACTCCTCTGGAAAGACATCATCATACTTCTGCAACAAAGAAACACACCACTAGGCAAATTGGGGTCAAAGTTAGAAATACATAAATGTGCTTCTTTGTACAAAAGTACACAAAGAGGTGTACAAAGAGGCCTCTCACAATGTAAAGCCTCCCTCGCTTCCTTTCCTTTCATAAACAAGCTCATTCTTTTCTCATGGCTCTCCTTGTGCCTCGAGCTCTCACTCTTTTTCTTTTCTGTTATTTCTTTTGCTTTCACACTCCTTTTATTTTTTCCCTTATCAAGCTCGGCCACTCTTAATTTTTCTCTCAAACTCTCTTTTCTTTCTTCTATGGATTTCATAATCCACATTGGTCTTCATGAATTTGAGAAGGCACCAATGGAGTCAAATGATATTGGCATCCATCTTTCACCAAGGTGTATTTGTTCTTCCTCCCATCATGCATAACACTTCTATAATACTACCAAGGTCTTCCAAGTAGGAGATGCGTAGCTACCATTGGAACCACATCATAAACAACTTCATCATAGTACTTCCCAATGCTAAATGGAACAACCACTTACTTCACCATATTCACCTTATTGCAATCATTCAGCCATTATAAGCCATATGGCTTGGGATGTTTTGGTAGTGCGCAATCCCAACTTTTCAATTATAAGAGAACTAGCAACATTGCAGCAGCTTCCTCCATCAATAATCACACTACACACTTTCTCATTCACTAAACATCTTGTATGAAAGATTGTATTTCTTTGTATGGCATCATTATCCTCCAACTCAGCTTGTGCACTAAATGTGTGCATGGTAACAAGGGCGTGACCATCCATGGGTGCTTGGTTTCCTTCACTCACAAACTCAGCATCACTATCATCATGCTCATTTTCTACAACATCTTCTTCACCACTCTCCCATTCTCCATCATCTCTCATAAACATCACTCTTTTATTAGGACACTCATTTGCATAATGTCCTCTCCCTAAGCTCTTAAAGCACTTCACATCTCTAGCTCGGGTCTCCACTTCCTTAATATTTTCTTCTGGTTTTCCTTTTAGCTTTCCTTTGCCCTTCCATTCTTCTTTCTTGGATTTAGGTTCCTCTTTCTCTATTTTGGAAGGCCCACTCCAATTTAGTTTCCATGGTGGCTTGGAGGCTGAATTTTATGTGGGTTGAGTGTTTTTGGCAGCCTGCTTCGTTCTTATTTCCTTTTCAGTCTTAATTGCAACTTGCATCATTTGCTCCACTATTCTACAATTTTGTAAGTCAACCATAAACTTGATGTCTAGATTTAAGCCATTTAAGAACCTAACCATAGTAGACTGTTCATCCTCCTCCACTTAAGCTCTAATCATGGAAATTTGCTTAGCTTTGTAATACTCCTCCACACTCTTAGCTTTTTGTGTAAGTTGTTGTAATCTCAATTTCACCTCTCCACTATAATGCGTTGACGCAAACCTTTCCCTCATTATTTCCTTCATTTCAGCCCATGTCCTGATTCCTCTCAACCCATCTATCCTTCTCCTTGCAACCAATTGATCCCACCATACCAAGGCATAATCTGTAACACCCTCACTGTAGCAATTTTATACATTCTACTATTCTGGTGACCGGTGTAGGTCTGGACAGTTAGAACGTCTGGAAAAATATTTTGACTAGAGTGAGGAGTCATAAATAACTAAAATAATGGTAAGAAAAATTTAGGAAAAATTTTAGAAATAAAATACAACCAAGTTAAATGAGCCGGTGCCTTAGTGATGGGTAACCCAGTGGGAAGTTGCTTTTTTCGCAGCTAGAAGCCCTAAACCCAGGGGAAAATTCATGAAATAATTTTTGGGACTCCAGAGAAGAGTCATTGAGGCTTCTATGGCATTAGAATGCCATGAAAATGTTTAGAAAAATTTTTAGATCAGTACAGACAATTTTGGCTCGATAAGCCAAACGGAGGGCATTTTGGTCATTTTGTCTTCAGAGATGATTTTTGACCGACTTGTCTAGTTAAGTAAATAATTTATGTGACATAAAATGTGAATAATAATTGTTAAAAAATTAAATTGAGAATGAGTAGAAAAGAAAAGAAAAAGAAAAAGAAATAAAACTCAAATTATGACATCACATGATGTCACTAAAGAACTCTCACCCAATCACATTGTGACACATGTCCATAAACCACTTAAAATGAGTAGATGGGCAGAAATTAAAGAAAAAAAAAAGATTCTTCTTTCTTTCTTCTTCTTGCTGAGACTCCCTTTCTCCCATCCACCATTTTTCTTTTCTTTAGCTCAATTTCCCTTAGGTTTTCATCATAAAAACCCTAAGTCCCAACACTAAAAATTGTCCTAGAGTCTTGCTAAGGTGATTGGTTACCAAGAAAGTGAAGGAAAAATTGAAGTTGGCTAAGGGAAAATTCTGCTCACAAGGTTAGTGCCATATCTCTTCCTTTTCTCTTTAAAATTGATGTTAGGAGTATGAAATGAGTTAGAAATTTAAAGAATTGAAAGAATATGTTGAGGAATTGAAAGTCATAAATTTCTGCAGCCATGAGGAACCTTGAGGAAATTATGATTTTGATGGAATTAAATTTGATTAGTATTGTTCTTAATGAGTTATGTATGGCAGAAGTTGAATTATAAGGTCTTATGCATGAATTGAGGTATTGAAAATTAGGGTTTTGAGCTATATTAGGGTTTGGCCATATTAATGGTAAATGAAAGTTTTAATGATCAATTAGTGACTATTTGGCTGAGTATAATGAGGAATTGAAGTGAATGGTAGCTTGGGATTTGAGGTTGGGTGTGCTGCCTTGAGTGCCCTGTAGGTGTAGATGTGAGTCCAGCATGTTTGGGCAGCTATAACTTGGGTTGTGTAGGATCAATTGGTACAAGGCCAATTGGACATGAAATTAGACACATAATGGCACAACTTTAATGAAGGAATTCTGTCCAAAAACTAAACTTAGGATGCCCTAAAAATTGACCAAATCCGGGTAGCACCAATTTTGCCTGGGCAAAATGATAAAATAAACAGTGTTCATTCATTTGGTCATAACTCAGTGTAGAAAGGTCCAATTGACTAGAAATTTATATCAATGGAAAGCAAAGCTGAGGCAATTTAGAACAACTTCATGTAGAACATAAACTCAAATTCTGGACTTAACTAAATGCAATTGCTAGCCAAAGTTAAACTACCAAATTTGGCAGAACTAAAAAATTGCCCAGAAATTCTAGGTAAAGGCAATCTGATCAGTTATGGTGAAATAGCCATAACTTGAGCTAGAAAATTCCAAATGGGGTGATTCAAAAAGTAAAATGTAATTAGACACAGTAAAAAACAACTTTGATCAAGAACACTTAGCCAAATTCTCACTGTAAAATGGCCTAATGGAATAGTGAACTCTAGCACCCAAAATTAAAATCTTTGATTTATTTTTTATTGGTTAGAAGTATGGATTGGCAACTAATGTCAACACTTTTGGGAACCAAAATGTGGTAAATCCATGTGATTAAAAATCATGTAACTATTATATATGAGAAAGTCAATATTTTGACTTAAATGACTAAATGAATAGTAACCTTACATGTTAAGTACAAATATTTAAGAAATAGCTTTGTAATATGCCCTAGTAGGCCTAGTGTGATTGGTTTGGATAGGTTGGCATGCCAATAGGGTTCTAATAGCAGTACTACGTATAGCTTCATGCCATTCTGTGATATGATAGCCTATGGCTATACTAATTATGATGTTATACTTGGCTTTATGCCTTATTGCTTTTATGGCTTATTAGCCATTCTGTTTGCACACCGGGAGACACATTATGACCGATGGTGTGACGGCTCGAGGTACCTGGTACTCAGTGCTAGTTTACCCATTTATCTAGTCCGGTCAATTTGGATAGGTTACTTGAGCATGGAAAAGTATCAATGTAATTGAATTGATTATTAAAGGAAGTAAGGAGATTAAATATTAAGATAAAGAACGAGAATGATTACAATAAAAAGAAGCTCAAAATCATCAAGAAAATGATTAATAAAATGCTAGAAAGAATTGAAATGAACTGAACTGATGGTAAAAAAAAAGTTATCTATTATTGGATGTACTGAGAACTTTAATTATTATGAAATAATTTAAGATAATCTATAAGGTATCGAATTAAATGATACAAAAAGATTAATAATAGAAATATATTTTAAATAAAAGTTACAAATGTACCTTGCATAATAATATTAAGTTAAGAATAATGCTATTAGAATATTAGTATATTGTATATTCTTATTGTAAACTTATGAACTAAGCACCTCTAAAGAGGACTAAATTAGAAAAAAAAAAAGGATATTAAATGTTAGAAACCTTATTGAAGCATAATTAGATCTAAATTATCTGAACCATGTTTTATTTCTATCTGTATTTTGTATATTATTTTCTTTGTTATATTATTGCACCAATAAGCAGCAATGCTTAGCGCGATGGATTTGTTTCCTCGCGCAGGTACTGAAGGTAAAGCTCAACGAATATTAAACAGAGATTTTGGAGTTCTGATCTATAGAAGTGTCCGAAGTATTCAAGGTTGTCACCTCCTCTACAATGCATGTAGATAGGACCCATATAGGTCATAATTTGTATGTTGTATAAAATGCTTAGTTATAGTATTGTAATGTAAATTATGAAAATGTAATTAATAGGTATGTGATGTAAATTAATAAATCAGTTAATTCATATGTGATTAAATTGTATATCATGTAAATTAATGAAGATTAAAAATTTTCATATATGAGTTGAGCACGAATGGGAATGTATCCAATTGGATATGAATGAAATTGTATGGATTTGAATACGGAATTGAAATATATAGATGATGCATGAAATGATGAGATTTTTATTGCGAAAATATTGTTGAATTTCAAACAGGTGTATAGTGAAACACGTCAAACGATAATAAAATAGGGGAAACTCTGCTGGTTTCTCTATAGAAAAATAATTGATATTAAAATATAACAAGAACAGATTATTAAATGAACAAGTAAGATAAAATAGGGTACTCTGGCACCAAGTGTGACATGTCTTGCTCGGCTATACTGTAGTCGGGTAAGGGGTGTTACATTTGTTGGTATTAGAGCACAGTTTAGGCGTTCCTAGGCATAGATAGATGGAAAGGAATAGTGTGCATAACATGCATTGCATTCATATGAGTTGAGGTGTCACTAATGCAGATCCGTTTTCTCTGGTAAGGTGAAGAAATAAGGAAGTAGCAGCTCCTCGACTATTTACACTGGGTAAATTTTGAGGACGAAATTTTTGTTAGAGGGGAAGAATTATAACACCCTCACTATAGCAATTTTGTACATTATACTATTCTGGTGACCGGTGTCGGTCTGGATAGTTAGAATTTCTAGAAAAATATTTAGACTAGAGTGAGGAGTCATAAATAACTCAAATAATGGTAAGAAAAATTTAGAAAAAATTTTAGAAATAAAATACAACCGAGTTAAATGAGCCAGTGCCCTAGCGATGGATAACCTAGTGGGAAGTTGTTGTTTTTGCAGCTAGAAGCCCTAAACCCAGGGTAAAATTCATGAAATAATTTTTGGGACTCCAGAGAAGAGTCATTGAGGCTTCTATAGCATTAGAATGCCAAGAAAATGTTTAAAAAAATTTTTAGATTGGTACAGACAATTTTGGCTCGATAAGAAAAATAGAGGGCATTTTGGTCATTTCGTCTTCAGAGATGATTTTTGATCGACTTGTCCTGTTAAGTAAATAATTTATGTGACATAAAATGTGAATAAATATTGTTGAAAAATTGAATTGAAAATGAGTAAAAAAGAAAAGAAAAAGAAAATAAAATAAAACTCAAATTATGATATCACATGATGTCATTAAAGCACTCCCACCCAATCACATTGTGACACATGTCCATAAACCACTTAAAATGAGTCAATGGGCAGAAATTAAAGAAAAAAAAAAACAAATTCTTCTTTCTTTCTTCTTCTTATCGAGACTCCCTTTCTCTCATCCACCATTTTTCTTTTCTTTAGCTCAATTTCCCTTAGGTTTTCATCATAAAAACCCTAAGTCCCAATACTAAAAATTGTCCTAGAGTCTTGCTAAGGTGATTGGTTGCTAAGAAAGTGAAGGAAAAATTAAAGTTAGCTAAGGAAAAATTCTGCTCACAAGGTTAGTGCCATATCTCTTTCTTTTCTCTTTAAAATTGATGTTAGGAGTGTGAAATGAGTTAGAAATTTAAAGAATTGAAAGAATATGTTAAGGAATTGAAAGTCATAAATTTCTATAGCCATGAGGAATCTTGAGGAAATTATGATTTTGATGGAATTAAATTTTATTAGTATTGTTCTTGATGAGTTGTATATGGTAGAAGTTGAATTATAAGGTTTTATGCATGAATTGAGGTATTGAAAATTAGGGTTTTGAGCTATATTAGGGTTTGGCCATATTGATGGTAAATGGAAGTTTTAATGGTCAATTAATGACCATTTGGCTAAGTATAATGAGGAATTGAAGTGAATGGTAGCTTGGGATTTGAGGTTGGGTGTGCTGCCTTGAGTGCCTTGCAGGTCTAGATGTGAGTCCAGCATATTTGGGCAGCTATAACTTGGGTTGTGCAGGTTCAATTAGTGTAAGGCCAATTGGACATGAAATTAGACTCATAATGGCACAAATTTGATGAAGGAACCCTATCCAGAAACTAAACTTAGGATGCCCTAAAAATTGACCAAATCTAGGTAACACCAATTCTGCCTGGGCAAAATGACCAAATGAACAGTGTTTATTCATTTGGTCATAACTCAGTGTAGAAAGGTCCAATTAACTTGAAATTTATATCAATGGAAAGCTGAGGCAATTTAGAACAACTTTCATGTAGAACACATACTCAAATTCTAGACTTAACTAAATGCAATTGCTAGCCAAAGTTGAATTGCCAAATCTAGCAGAACTAAAAAATTGCCCAGAAATTCTGGGTAAAGGCAATCTGATTAGTTATGGTGAAATAGCCATAACTTGAGCTAGAAAGCTCCAAATGGGGTGATTCAAAAAGTGAAATGTAATTAGACGCAATAAAGAACAACTTTGATCAAGAACACTTAACCAAATTCTCATTGTATAATGGCCTAGTGGAACATTGAACTCTAGCACCCAAAACTGAAATTTTTGATTTATTTTCCATTGGTTAGAAGTATGGATTGGCAACTAATACCAACACTTTTGAGAACCAAAATGTGGTAAATCTATGTGATTAAAACTCATGTAACTATTATATATGGAAAAGACAATATTTTGACTTAAATGACCAAATGAACAGTAACCTTACATGTTAAGTACAAATATTCAAGAAATAGCTTTGTAATATGCCCTAGTAGGCCTAGTGTGATTGGTTTGGATAGGTTGGCATGCCAATAGGGTTCTGATAGTAGTACTGCATATGACTTCATGCCATTCTGTGATATGATTGCCTATGACTATACTAATTATGATGTTATACTTGGCTTTATGCCTTGTTGCTTTTATGGCTTATTAGCCAGTCTGTCTATGCACCGGGAGACAAATTGTGACCGATGGTGTGACGGCCTAAGGTACCTAGTACCCAGTGCTAGTTTACACGTTTATCCAGTTCGGTCAATTTGTATAGGTTACTTAGGCATGGAAAAGTATAAATGTTACTGAATTAATTATTAAAAGAAGTATGGAGATTAAATATCAAGATAAAGAACGAGAATGATTATAATAAAAAGAGGCTCAAAATCATCAAGAAAACGATTAATAAAATGATAGAAAGAATTGAAATGAACTGGACTGATGATAAAAAAAAAGTTATCTATTATTGGATGCACTGGGAACTTTAATTATTATGAAATAATTTAAGATAACCTATAAGGTATTGAATTAAATGATACAAAAAGATTAATAATAGAAATATAATTTAAATAAAAGTTACAAATGTACCTTGCATAATAATATTAAGTTAAGAATAATGCTATTAGAATATTAGTATATTGTATATTCTTACTGTAACCTTATGAACTAAGCATCTCCAAAGAGGACTAGATTAGAAAAAAAAAAGGATATTAAATGTTAAAAACCTTATTGAAGCATAATTAGATCTAAATTATCTGAACCATGTTTTATTTCTATCTATATTTTGTATATTATTTTCTTTGTTATATTATTGCACCACTAAGTAGTAATGCTTAGCGCGGTGGATTTGTTTCCTCGCGTAGGTACTGAAGGTAAAGCCCATCGAATATTAAACAGAGATTTTGGAGTTCTGATCTGCAGAAGTGTCTGAAGTATTCAAGGTTGTCACCTCCTCAGCAATGCATGTAGATAGGGCCCATATAGATCATAATTTGTATGTTGTATAAAATGCTTAGTTATATTATTGTAATATAAATTATGAAAATGTAATATGTGATGTAAATTAATAAATCGGTTAATTTATATGTGATTAAATTGTATATCATGTAAATTAATGAAGATTAAAAATTTTCATATATGAGTTGAGCATGAATGGGAATGTATCCAATTGGATATGAATGAAATTGTATGGATTTGAATACGAAATTGAAATATATAGATGATGCATAAAATGATGAGATTTTTATTGTGAAAATATTGTTGAATTTCAAACAGGTGAATAGTAAAACACGTCAAACGATAATAAAATAGGGAAAACTCCGTTGGTTTCTCCATAGAAAAATAATTGATATTAAAATATAATGAGAACAGATTATTAAATGAATAAAGTAAGATAAAATAGGGTGCTCCGGCACCGAGTGTGACATGTCTTGCTCGGCTACACTGTAGTCGGGTAAGGGGTGTTACATTTATTGGTATCAGAGCACGATTTAGGCGTTCCTTGGCATAGATAGATGGAAAGGAATAGTGTGCATAACATGCATTGCATTCATATGGGTCGAGGTGACACTAATGCAGATCCGTTTTCTCTGGTAAGGTGAAGAAATAAGAAAGTAGCAGCTCCTCGACTATTTACATAGGGTAAATTTCAAGGACAAAATTGTTGTTAGAGGGGAAGAATTGTCACACCCTCACTGTAGCATTTTTGTACATTCTACTACCGGTATCGGTCTGGACAGTTAGAACTTCTTGAAAAATATTTAGACTAGAGTGACGAGTCATAAATAACTCAAATAATGGTAAGAAAGATTTAGAAAAAATTTTAGAAATAAAATACAACCAAGTTAAATGAGCTGGTGCCCTAGCGATGGGTAACCCAGTGGGAAGTTACTATTTTCGCAGCTAGAAGCCCTAAACCTAGGGAAAAATTCATGAAATAATTTTTGAGACTCTAGAGAAGAGTCATTGAGGCTTTTATGGCATTAGAATGCCAAGAAAATGTTTAGAAAAATTTTTAGATCAGTACAGACGATTTTGGCTCGATAAGCCAAACGGAGGGCATTTTGGTCATTTCGTCTTTAGAGATAATTTTTGACCTACTTGTCCAGTTAAATAAATAATTTATGTGACACAAAATGTGAATAAATATTGTTAAAAAATTGAATTGAAAATGAGTAAAAAAGAAAAGAAAAAGAAAATGAAATAAAACTCAAATTATGACATCACATGATGTCACTAAAGCACTCCTACCCAATCATATTATGACACATGTCCATAAACCACTTAAAATGAGTAAATGGGCAGAAATTAAAGAAAAAAAAAAAGATTCTTCTTTCTTTCTTCTACTTGCTGAGACTCACTTTCTCCCATCCACCATTTTTCTTTTTTTTAGCTCAATTTCCCTTAGGTTTTCATCATAAAAACCCTAAGTCCCAACGCTAAAAATTGTCCTAGAGTCTTGCTAAGGTGATTGGTTGCCAAGAAAGTGAAGGAAAATTGAAGTTAGCTAAGGGAAAATTCTGCTCACAAGGTTAGTGCTATATCTCTTTCTTTTCTCTTTAAAATTGATGTTAGGAGTATGAAATGAGTTAGAAATTTAAAGAATTGAAAGAATATGTTGAGGAATTAAAAGTCATAAATTTCTGTAGCCATGAGGAATCTTGAGCAAATTATGATTTTGATGGAATTAAATTTGATTAGTATTGTTCTTGATGAGTTGTATATGATAGAAGTTGAATTATAAGGTCTTATGCATGAATTGAGGTATTAAAAATTAGGGTTTTAAGCTATATTAGGTTTTAGCCATATTGATGGTAAATGGAAGTTTTAATGGTCAATTAGTGACCATTTGGATGAGTGTAATGAGGAATTGAAGTGAATGGTAGCTTGGGATTTGAGGTTGGGTGTGTTGCCTTGAGTGCCCCGCAGGTCTGGATGTGAGTCCAGCATGTTTGGGCAGCTATAACTTGGGTTGTTTAGGTTCAATTGGAGTAAGGCAAATTGGACATGAATGTAGACACATAATGGCACAACTTTGATGAAGGAACCCTGTCCATAAACTAAACTTAGGATGCCCTAAAAATTGACCAAATCCGGGTAGCACTAATTCTGCCTGGGCAAAATGACTAAATAAACAGTGTTTATTCATTTGGTCATAACTCAGTGTAGAAAGGTCCAATCGACCTGAAATTTATATCAATGGAAAGCTGAGGCAATTTAGACAACTTTCATGTAGAATATAAGCTCAAATTCTGGACTTAACTAAATGAAATTACTAGCCAAAATTGAACTACCGAATCTGGTAGAACTAAGAAATTGCCTAGAAAATCTGGGTAAAAGCAATCTGATCAGTTATGGTGAAATAGTCATAACTTGAGCTAGCAAACTCCAAATGGGGTGATTCAAAAAGTGAAATGTAACTAAACACAACAAATAACAACTTTGATCAAGAACACTTGACCAAATTATCACTGTAGAATGGCCTAATGGAACAGTGAACTCTAATACCCAAAATTGGAATTTTTGATTTATTTTCCATTGGTTAGAAGTATGGATTGGCAACTAATGCCAACACTTTTGGGAACCAAAAAGTGGTAAATCTATGTGATTAAAACTCATGTAACTATTATATATGAGAAAGTTAATATTTTGACTTAAATAACTAAATGAATAGAAACCTTACATGTTAAGTACAAATATTCAAGAAACAACTTTGTAATATGCGCTAGTAGGCCTAGTGTGATTGGTTTGGATAGGTTGGCAAGCCAATAGGGTTTTGTGAAGGAGTAGAAGCATGAAAAACACAAGTTTATACCATTGAATTCAAAAATTTTCACCTAGGGTCACATGCATCATGCAAGATTTATTTTTATCTATTTGATTTCAATGATAAACAACATATTAAAACTCTTTTAACATGTTTTTGGATCTGTATTTGCCATTTAAGATTTTAAAATTAATCAGATTAATTTTAGAACCCTAGATTAAATCAAGAACGATTAAACTAACCTCTTGATGCACTGCAGCGTGTCTGCGCCTTTGAGATTCGTCTTCAGGACACCAGATGTTGTCCCTCTAGCTTATCCACACCAAGAACACCTATGGCAGCCCTTGAACAGCTTCTAAAGCTCTTTCTATTAATTAGAAATTCAAGTTATGCCTTTTAAGAGATTAGAGATGTAAACAGGACACTAGAAACAATTTCTAGCGTTCTTAATTCAAGAGATTGATGGCTAATCTCTTTGAATTGATGAGAGATGAAGAAAAATAGATGAAAAGCCTCAAAGTGGCGTGACAAAGGAGAGGAGTGGCTGCTGGTTGCTTTTTCTTTTCATAACAACACTTAAATAGCTAGGTTAACGCATTAAACCCTTGCCACATGTCACCCTTTGATTAGCTCTAGGTTTAAGTGACCCAATCACATTGTGCCAAGTGTCAAACCTATATTTAATCTTGATTTTAATCATCTTACATGATTAAAAAACATTTGGCAACCTTATGTGTAATCCCACGTGTCACCATCTCATGGTGCCACGTGTCACACTGTGAAATGACCAAAATGCCCTTGTGTCTTAACTTTGAGTTCTTAACCCAAAATAATTATTTTTCTTCTTCTAATCAATTTATATAAAATATAAATTAATTAATTAATCTCTATTAATTAATTTCTCATTAATTAAATTCATATTTAAACACTTTAAATATAAATTTAATTTATACTACACATCCAATAATCTAGATTTGGTTTCAAGTCATGCTAGGGACTTTGCAATTTAATTGCAAACCAAACCTATTTAATTAATCAATAAAACTCTTTAATTAATTAATTAAATTATATTTAAATAGGTGATAACTTGTGTATGTGTGTGACTTACTAGGCTCATCACTAATTGGCAATGAGACATGATATCAACTCTTAATATCATCAGAACTCTTTCTTACCATAAATGATTTCTCTAAATCATTTTATGAACCTCATAGACCATGGTTAACACCTAGCATAGCATGCCATGGCCACCCAATTAGTAATAAGGTTTACCTTAAATGAACCCATAATCATATGTTACCATGCACTAGAATCTCTCTGTTATAAAATCCCAACTCAAGCTAGAGTCATGGTTTATGTCAAACTCCATTTGCTATGAATATTATATTCTCTTTTAATTCTAGTTCTTGATTAAAAGGATTTTCTCATCAGAAACTCTTTTCTGAATAAATCTATCTGTGCTGGCCAGGAACTTGAAACATCAAGAACAATTAAATGAACATAGGATTTTATCTCTATTTACTTAGAGGAACAGATTCCATCTTGATCAACACCTACCTCCATATATAACTAGTAGGAGCCAACACATGCCCATATACCCATACATAGTACAAGTATGAAAGCAGTATCAAACTCAAACTACCTACATACAAGATAACTGTGCTATCTCAGGTCTAAAGATTATATGCACTGATATGATTTATGACAAAACATTGACAAGAGTAAACTCCATGTGCTTGTCATAAGTGTCACCGGTGGTTACCTACTTATCATTTATAAGTGCCTATCATGTTTGTTATATGGCATGAGACTCACCATTCCATCTTATTTATATCTCATATAAATAACTTGGGAACAAACATGAATACAATCTTTCAGGATAACTCATGTCCTTATTATGAAGTATCCTCGATTGTGAACCTATTTATGATACTTTGTGCTAGAAATATTGTCACTCTTATTCTTAACAACTTAAGAATAATATTTCTAACAAAATATCAATGGACCTTTTCTATTACACATAAATATATTATGTAAACGAAAAAGTGGAAATGCCTTTTATTAATAAAAATATGTACAAGATACATACTAAATGATATGCTCTAGGGCATACTACTAACAATCTCCCACTAGCACTAGAGCCATTCATTATAATATCTTAGACCTATCTTCTCAAGATGTCGGTCTAACTGTGTCTGTGACATAGGCTTAGTGAATGGATCAGCTGGATTTTCAGCTGATGCTATTTTCTGCATGGCTACATCGCCTTGCCCAACTATTTCTCTGATAATGTGGTAGCGCCTTTCTATGTGTTTGGATTTCTGGTGAGACCTTGGTTCCTTAGCTCAGATGATCGCTTTGCTCCATTGTTGTCACGATGTAATGGAACCGCCGACTTAATGGAAGGAACTACTGTAAGTTCTCATCACGAACTTCTTTATCCAAACAGCTTTCTTTCTTTGCGAGATTCGATGCAACAATATACTCGACCTCTGTAGTAGAATGCGTAGTCGTGCTCTGCTTGGAACTCTTCCAACCGATCGCACCCCATTACAAATGAACACATATCCAGAGGTAGACTTTCTATCATCGATATCTGATTGGAAATCAGAATCAGTATAACCATCCAATTGTAAGTCTCCACCTCCATAAATCAAGAATAAATCCTTAGTTCTTCTCAAGTACTTAAGGATATTCTTGATAGCTATCCAGTGTTCCAAACCTGGATTGGATTGATACCTGCTAGTCAAACTAACAGCATATGCGATATCCGGCCTAGTACACAACATTGCATACATTAAACTTCCAATAGCCGAAGCATATGGAATCCTGGCCATCTTATCTCTTCTTCAGGTGTCTTTGGAGACATTTCTTTAGAAAGGTGGATACCATGTCTCACTGGTAACAATCCTCTCTTGGAATCAAGCATGTTAAACCTCTTTAACAGCTTTTCCAAGTATAGACTTTGAGATAAACCAATTATTCTTTTCGCTCTATCTCTATAGATGTGAATCCCAAGAATATAGGTTGCCTCCCCTAAGTCTTTCATGGAGAATGTATTTGACAACCATACCTTTATAGTCGTCAACATACCTGTGTCATTACCCATCAACAGTATGTCATCCACATATAAGACAAGGAAAGTGATTGCACTGTCACTAACCTTCTTATATAGACATAGCTCATCCTCATTTTTGATAAAACCAAAGGATTTAATGGCTTCATCAAAACGGATGTTCCAACTCCTCGAAGCTTGTTTCAACCCATAAATGGATCGCTTTAGCTTGCATACCTTGGAACCATCTTGGGATTCAAAACCCCTAGGTTGTTCCATGAAAATGTTTTCTTCAATGTATCCATTGAGAAAAGTTGTTTTGACATCCATCTGCCAAATCTCATAATCATAGTATGCAGCTATTGCTAATAAAATCCTAATTGATTTAAGCATGGCAACAGGCGAGAAAGTCTCCTCATAGTCGATTCCTTGCCTTTGGCGAAACCCTTTCGCTACTAGCTTTGCCTTATAGGTCTCTACCTTTCCATCAGAACCAATTTTCTTCTTGAAAACCTATTTGTTCCCTATAGGTACAATACCTTCAGGTGGGTCAACAAGATCCCAAACTTGATTGTTATACATGGAATCAATTTCGGATTTCATAGCATCAATCCATTTTGAAGAGTCTATATCTGATATAGCTTCTTCATAGGTAAGTGGATCATCTCTATAATCTACTTCTTCATAAGTAGACAACTCTTGTTCTTCTTCATGAAGAAAACCATATCTCACTGGTGGGTGAGATACCCTGGTTGTTCTACGAGAAACAGCTGTAGATGTTTCATCAACGGGTATAGATTGACTAGATGGATCTATATCCATCTGATCTGTTGGTTGGTCAGAATTCTCCAATTCTAACTTTATTTGCCTTCCTTTGCCTCCTTCTTGAACAAACTGTTGTTCAAGAAATGTAGCATCTCTACTTATCATAACCTTTTGTGAAGTAGGCAAATAAAAATAATATCCAAAACTATCTTTTGGATATCCAACAAATCGACCTTTTTCTGATCTGGTCTCCAATTTATCAGTGTTCAGCTTTTTGATATAAGCTGGACAACCCCAAATCTTAACATGCTTAAGACTTGGTTTTTCTTCCATGCCTTATCTCATAAGGTGTGGAAGAAACTGATTTTGATGGAATCCTATTCAGAATATACAAAGCTGATTCTAATGCAAATCCCCAAAAGAAGATTGGCATATCAGTATAGCTCATCATACTACGTACCATATCCAATAGGGTAAGATTTCTCCTTTCAGATACACCATTCAGCTGTGGCGTTCCTGGAGGAGTCAACTGAGAAACAATGTCATGCTCTCTCAAGTATTCATCAAATTCAGTACTCAAATATTCACCTCCACGATTTGATCGAAGAGCTTTAATACTCTTTCCTGTTTGATTTTCTACTTCAGATTTAAATTCCTTAAACTTTTCAAAGGATTCATGTTTGTATTTCATCAAATACAAATACCCAAACCTTGATTTATCATCAGTAAAGGTAATAAAATAATGAAAACCCCCTCTAGCCATTTCTTTAAATGGACCACATACATCACAATGTATTAGCTCCAAAATATTTTTAGCTCTTAGCCCTTGTCCAACAAAGGGTGATCTAGTCATTTTGCCCTGAAGGTAAGATTCACAAGTTGGAGTAGGCTCAAAGCCCAATGAGGATAAAATCCCCATTTTCTCCAATTTTGCAATCCTATCTTCTACAACATGACATAACCTTAAGTGCCAAATATATTTTGAACTTGAGTTGGTTTTCACCATGGCATTGTATTCTTTTAGATCACTTGCATTCAATTTGTGTTTGTCATTATTATCCAAATAATAAAGACCATCATTCATATAACCCGAACCAACATATTTATTTCCAAAATAAATATTGCAAACATCATCTGTGAACTGAAATTCATAGCCATTTCTAGTCAAACTAGATATAGAAATGATGTTCTTAAAAGCATCAGGTACATATAAAATATTATCCAAACACAAAACATGTCCAAACATGTAAAAAGATTTAGATCCTATGGCTAAAGCTTCAACAGTTGAACCATTGCCAATCCGGACTCTAATATCTTGAGAATGCAAGCTGCTACTGTTTGCTAGTTCCTGCATATCATTAGAAATGTGAGAACTGGCACCAGTATCTAAAACCTAAGCTGTAGATGAATTATGAGTATCATCAGAATCTAAATAACAAGATATGGACATACCTTCCGAAGGTGTATCCTTCTTGTCCTTTAGAGAAGCAAGATACTCTGGGCAGTTCCTTTTCCAGTGCCCATCATTTTGGCAGTGGAAACACTTTCCTTTGCCTCTATCAGCTTTAGTCTTCCTTTTCTGTTTAGCTATTTTCTTGGAAGGACTAGGAATCTGAGGTTTCTTTTTCTTATTGCCCTTCTTCTTGTTGGACTTTCCAGCAGAAGAATATGCAACCAAAGCTACCTCTTTTCCTTTATTGACTGGCATATTCTTTTGGGCAATAACCAGCATGTTGAGTAAACCAGCTAAGGTGCATTCCTGTTTAGTCATATGGAAATTTGTCACAAAATTCCCAAAAGACTCAGGAAGGGACTGAAGGATGAAATCCGTCTATAGTTGGAAATCCATGTTGAAGTCAAGATGTTCCAACTGCTCAATCAACCGAATCATCTTGTGGACATGATCCCCAACATTCTATCCCTCAGACATCCTCATACGGAATAACTGTCTAGATATCTCATACCTAGCATTTCTGCTGTGCTCACCATACAACTCTTGTAGGTGAAGGAGGATCTCACTCGCACTCTGCATGTTCTCGTGTTGCTTCTGTAACTCATTACTCATGGAAGCAAGCATGTAACACTTAGCTCTCATATCATGCTCCTTCCACTTGTCCAAAGTTTCATGTTCCTCTTGTGTGGCCTCTAGAGGTAAGGGACCAGGAACATTTGAATCTAGAACATATCCGATATGTTCAAGGTTCAGGACAAGTTTCAAATTTCTTAGCCAATCAGACAGATTAGGTCCTGTCAACCTATTGTGATCAAGTATGCTTGCAAAGATATTGGATGGTGGTGGTTGTTTTGTGCTCATTTTTATCAGAAAATTAACTACAGAAAATAACCAGATTAATTAGTAAATGTATCATGTAATTAACCAAAATGATTGTGGTCTTTTAATCAAATTGGTCCTCCCACTAACTTAGCGAATCCTACACTTCCAAAGTAGAAAACAGAAATCCTAGTTGGATGGATTTCTAGTGGGTGATTGAATTCTTATAATTCTATTGATCATCCTCAGGTACTTCCATTATTGGAATTACAATAAACTATAAGTGAGCAACTCCTTGCCCATCACATCTCATGTGAGGTTCAATCCTTTACCTAGCCCCTAATGCTGAAAATCTCAGGTACATCTATTATTGACTTATCTTGCATTAGTTAAGTTGATCCCATTGAGCCAGTAATTATACAAATAATTTTAATGTCCTCAGGTACGTCCAATATTGGCCACTAAACCATTTACATATTTACAACATCTCATGCTTAACAATTATTCTTAAGAAAATCTCTTAAATTAATTACATCTCATGCAACTATTTAAAATTTCTTAAAATAATTGCCCTAATGGAGGGCCTATGTTATAATTACTTTAATTATAGAATTTCCAACTTAATCATTTGTTTGGAAGATTTTATGGTCATTCTAATTACTATTAAGGTCTCACTTTGCACATTATCAAATTAGCATGCATATATCATATAATAGCATACATTCCCATACATCTCATGCATTCATGGAAAAGCAATAAATATGGTATGATCATGGACTTTCTAAGGGATTCAATTCTGAGCCACCAAGAATTGAATCAGGGCATTCCTAGGTGCATTTCATTCATTCATTCATTTTACAAGAGTTGCTGAAGGAGTACATAATCAACACTTGATCTTGAATTCCTCCCACTGGTCCCACCAATGCTCTTGACCTCCTTGAACTTCTTGCAATCCAATATTACATAGTAATCCTTGGCATACCAAGGCGAATTTACAAGAACTTAAATAAATGAAATTACAACCCAAAAATTATTATAAACTTAATAATACATGCCCAAAATAAATTAAAATAAATTAATTAATTTACAATCCCAAAGAAACATAAAAGAAATAAATCTAATCACATTGGTCTTTTATAGTCCATGATCATCCATCATGCATATCACTATTTAACAATTAAATAAAACATACATACTTAAATTAAATTGAATATCTCATATTTAACTTAAAAATCCAGATTTGAATATGATTCAAATAAATTTAAAAATTCAGATTTGAATCTCATTCAAACAAATTTAAAAATTCAGATTTGAATCACATTCAAACAACTTTAAAAAATCAAATTTGAATCACATTCAAACATTTTATAAAAAATCAGATTTGAATCACATTCAAACATTTTTTAAAAAATCAGATCTGAATTTTATTCAATCAATTTTAAAAAGTCAGATTTAAATATGATTCAAACAACTTTAAAAATTCAGATTTGAATCACATTCAAACAACTTTTAAAATTCAGATTTGAATCACATTCAAACAATTTTTAAAATTCTGATTTGAATCATAATTTAATTGTGTGATTAAAAATCCTAATTAAACATTTTAATTAGTCATATGATAAACCTTTCATCATGCAACAATTGCAGAATTTAATAACAACCATGCGCACCATGTTGGAGTTCATCAAGCATGCCGCCACACCTCTTAATCCAACCAGCAATGGATCAATAATCTCAGGATCAAACCACATAATTAAATCATATAATCAACAATCTAAATGGAAAATATAGTGGCTCTGATACCAATTGAAGGAGCAGAAGCGTGAAAAACACAAGTTTATACCATTGAATTCAAAAATTTTCACCTAGGGTCACATGCATCATGCAAGATTTATTTTTATCTATTTGATTTCAATGATAAACAACATATTAAAACTCTTTCAATATGTTTTTGGATCTGTATTTTCCATTTAAGATTTTAAAATTAATCAGATTAATGTTAGAACCCTAGATTAAATCAAGAACGATTACACTAACCTCTTGATGCACTGTAGCGTGTCTGCGCCTTTGAGATTCGTCTTCAGGAGACCAGATATTGTCCCTCTAGCTTGTCCACACCAAGAACACCTATGGCAGCCCTTGAACAGCTTCTAAAGCTCTTTCTATTAATTAGAAATTCAAGTTCTGCCTTTTAAGAGATTAGAGATGTAAACAGGACACTAGAAATAATTTCTAGCGTTCTTAATTCAAGAGATTGATGGCTAATCTCTTTGAATTGATGAGAGATGAAGAAGAATAGATGAAAAGCCTCAAAGTGGCGTGACAAAGGAGAGGAGTGGCTGCTGGTTGCTTTTTCTTTTCATAACAACACTTAAATAGCTAGGTTAACACATTAAACCCTTGCCACATGTCACCCTTTGATTAGCTCTAGGTTTAAGTGACCCAATCACATTGTGCCAAGTGTCGAACCTATATTTAATCTTGATTTTAATCATCTTACATGATTAAAAAACATTTGGCAACCTTATGTGTAATCCCATGTGTCACCATCTTATGGTGCTACGTGTCACACTGTGAAATGACCAAAATGCCCCTGTGTCTTAATTTTGAGTTCTTAACCCAATATAATTATTTTTCTTCTTCTAATCAATTTATATAAAATATAAATTAATTAATTAATCTCTATTAATTAATTTCTCATTAATTAAATTCATATTTAAACACTTTAAATATAAATTTAATTTATACTACACATCCAATAATCTAGATTTGGTTTCAAGTCATGCTAGGGACTTTGCAATTTAATTGCAAACCAAACCTATTTAATTAATCAATTAAACTCTTTAATTAATTAATTAAATCATATTTAAATAGGTGATAACTTGTGTATGTGTGTGACTTACTAGGCTTATCACTAATTGGCAATGAGACATGATATCAACTCTTAATATCATCAGAACTCTTTCTTACCATAAATGATTTCTCTAAATCATTTTATGAACCTCATAGATCATGGTTAACACCTAGCATAGCATGCCATGGCCACCCAATTAGTAATAAGGTTTACCTTAAATGAACCCATAATCATATGTTGCCATGCACTAGAATCTCTCTGTTACAAAATCCCAACTCAAGCTGGAGTCATGGTTTATGTCAAACTCCATTTGCTATGAATATTATGTTCTCTTTTAATTCCAGTTCTTGATTAAAAGGATTTTCTCATCAGAAACTCTTTTCTGAATAAATCTATCTGTCCTAGCCAGGAACTTGAAACATCAAGGACAATTAAATGAACATAGGATTTTATCTCTATTTACTTAGAGGAACATATTCCATCTTGATCAATACCTACCTCCATATATAACTAGTAGGAGCCAACACATGCCCATATACCCATACATAGTACCAGTATGAAAGCAATATCAAACTCAAACTACCTATATACAAGATAACTGTGCTATCTCAGATCTAAAGATTATATGCACTGATATGATTTATGATAAAACATTAACAAGAGTAAACTCCATGTGCTTGTCATAAGTGTCACTGGTTCAGCCTACTTATCATTTATAAGTGCTTATCATGTTTGTTATATGGCATGAGACTCACCATTCCATCTTATTTATATCTCATATAAATAACTTGGGAACAAACATGAATACAATCTTTCTGGATAAGTCATGTCCTTATTATGAAGTATCCTCGATTGTGAACCTATTTATGATACTTTGTGCTAGAAATATTGTCACTCATATTCTTAACAACTTAAGAATAATATTTCTAACAAAATATCAATGGACCTTTTCTATTACACATAAATATATTATGTAAATGAAAAAGTGGAAATGCCTTTTATTAATAAAAATATGTACAAGATACATACTAAATGATATGCTCTAGGGCATACTACTAACATTCTGATAGCAGTACTGTGTATGGCTTCATGCCATTCTGTGATATGATAGCCTATGGCTATACTGATTATGATGTTATACTTGGCTTTATGACTTATTAGCCATTCTGTCTGAACAACGGGAGACACATTATGATCGATGGTGTGACGGCCCGAGGTACCTGGTAACCAGTGCTAGTTTACCCGTTTATCCAGTCCGGTCAATTTGTATAGGTTACTTGGGCATGGAAATGTATAAATGTAATTGAATTGATTATTAAAGGAAGTAAGGAGATTAAATATTAAGATAAAGAACGAGAATAATTGCAATAAAAGAGGCTCAAAATTATCAAGGAAACGATTAATAAAATGTTAGAAAGAATTGAAATGAACTGGACTGATGATAAAAAAAAAAGTTATTTATTATTGAATGCACTGGGAACTTCAATTATTATGAAATAATTTAAGATAACCTAGAAGGTATTGAATTAAATGATACAAAAAGATTAATAATAGAAATATAATTTAAATAAAAGTTACAAATGTACCTTGCATAATAATATTAAGTTAAGAATAATGCTATTAGAATATTGGTATATTGTATATTCTTACTATAACCTTATGAACTAAGCACCTACAAAGAGGACTAAATAATAAAAAAAAGGGATGTTAAATGTTAGAAACCTTATTGAAGCATAATTAGATCTAAATTATCTGAACCATATTTTATTTCTATTTGTGTTTTCTATATTATTTTCTTTGTTATATTATTGCACCACTAAGCAGCAATGCTTAGCGCGATGGATTTGTTTCCTCGCACAGGTACTGCAGGTAAATCCCAGCGAATATTAAACAGAGATTTTGGAATTCTGATATGTAGAAGTGTCTGAAGTATTCAAGGTTGTCACCTCCTTAGCAATGCATGTAGATAGGGCCCATATAGGTCATAATTTGTATGTTGTATAAAATGCTTAGTTATAGTATTGTAATGTAAATTATGAAAATGTAATTAATAGGTATGTAATGTAAATTAATAAATTGGTTAATTCATATGTGATTAAATTGTATATCATGTAAATTAATGAAGATTAAAAATTTTCATATATGAGTTGAGTATGAATGAGAATGTATCCAATTGGATATGAATGAAATTGTATAGATTTGAATATGGAATTGAAATATATAGATGATGCATAAAATGATAAGATTTTTATCGTGAAAATATTGTTGAATTTCAAACAGGTGAATAGTGAAACACGTCAAATGATAATAAAATAGGGGAAACTCCGCTGGTTTCTCTATAGAAAAATAATTGATATTAAAATATAATGAGAACAGATTATTAAATGAATAAAGTAAGATAAAATAGGGTACTTCGGTACCGAGTGTGACATGTCTTGCTTAGCTACACTATAGTCGTGTAAGGGGTGTTACATAATCCTTAAACTCTACTGCTGCTCATTTCACTTTCTTCTCTTCACTATAATTATGGCACTCAAAGATCATCTCAATCAACCTTTCCCATTCAATATATGCATCCAGATTCTCCTTACTATAGAAAGATGGTATTTTCATCTTTATGCTCCCCACATTTGCATCAACCCCCTAATTATGCACTCCCCTATTTCCATAGTCATTATACCTGAAATTTGTCCCACCAAACCTACCTCTAACTCCTCTAGCCCTTGGTAGCTGAAATCCCTTACCGCTAACTTGATAATTACCATGCTCATATGCTTCCTCAAACTTATCTTCATCCCAATCTAGTTCACCATATTCTTCTATCCTAGGTTTTGACCTTACACCTCTTCTACCTCTACCTTCATTTCCCATATTCACTTCCTCTTCTTCCTTTCTAGTACTAGGCCCTCTTTCATTCCTCATCAAATATTCCATCATCCTATTCAAATCAGTTCTTATGCCCTTTAATTCTTCATCATGATTTGCTGTTAGCAAAGAAAGCCTTTCAAATTGCTGTGCCAAGGCTTCCTTATACACTTTGTCATCTCCAAAATTCTTTTCTTCACCCCTAGCTCCACTACTACTATTAGTGTTTTGATCCATTTGAGCTACAAAGAAACAAGGTTAGTAGATAAATGGCTCACCCTCTCAAGTGTTTAGCACACTATTAGGCTTTTACCCTCTGAATGCTCTCAACACTCTTGCCTTTTATCACTCAGTTTGCCTTCCTTCGTTTCTTTAAGGAACTCAAGCACAAAACAATAAAAAAACTTGCAAACTTATCAAATGACCAAGAATGACAAGGAGTAAGACATGACACAAGAACAGGCAATGTGACACTGGAGTCAAAGATGAAAGATAGACACCAAATATAAAGATTTTATAAACAGGAAAAGAGACAACCTAAGGAAGTGATATCAAGCTCAAATATATAATTTCACAACCAACTTAGCACAGATACTAGCAGTTCACACAATTCACCAAAAATATGCACCAATTTTGGTTCACTGCACAAATGAATGTATTTTGATTTGAAATTTGTTAGGCATATACAACCCAATACTGACTAACAACTGGTAAAATTTTAGGAGTTTCTGGGTGGGTTTACTATGTGAACTAAATTTGATTATGTCTGCCATAAAATTTTGGTTCGATAAGCAAACAATCTCAAACAACATGGGAACTATTAAAATGGGATAAAAATATCTTGTAAATTTTTAGAGCTTTCTGGATTGGTATGTTATGTGAACTAAATTTGATTAGGTCTATAGCAAAATTTTGTTTCAGTAGGCAAACAATGTCAAACAACCCCTAAAATTGACGCAGGAACTACTGAAATGGGGTATAAATAGTCTGTAAATTTTTAGAGTTTTCTGGGTTGGTTTGTTATATGAACTAAATTTGTTCAGGTTTGCCATAAAATTTTAGTTCGGTAGGCAAAAAATGTCTAACAACCCCCAAAATTGATACACAATGTCCCAAACATGCTCAAATAATGCTGGTAAAATTTCAGGCCAAATGGATAAGTCTAAATTAATGAACCAATCAAGTCTCCAATTAGGTCTAGTATGCTATCAGGTATGAATATCACAATTAAGCAACAATAATGCACATCAATAGCATAAGACTCATCCCTAATCAGTAACTCAATTTCCAAAACAAACTATTAGGCTTGATATCAAATTCAAAGAAGTAAGATAGATAGCTAGAAAAAATAGCTACAGCTTGATTAACCCAAAACCCTAAGACAAACTCAACAAAAATAGGTTTTAAACAAAGAAAATCATACTAAACCCCTAAAGTTGGTTTTGGTCAAGCGTACAATGAGCAACATATGAATAAAAGAGACACACTAAGAAGTAAAAAAATAAGGTCCAAAAACGAAGAACTAAGCACAAGATGAACCCTAGACAGCCTATGGTATAACTGATTGGATTTTAGTGACTAAAACCAAACAGCAAGCATGGGAGAAGAAGCAAACAGAAATTAAACACTAGTAATAGAGATAAATACCTTGTTTAGATGTCCTATGCTCTGATACCAAGATGATAAGTACTCATAAATAGTACCCAAGTTCATCCAGCCAACAAGGCAGACTTTGCATCCACTCGATACAATATCAACCAATGTGATAAGACACTAAGAAGAAATGCAAAAGAAAATGTATTGATCAAGTATCAAGATACAATTAGAACCTGTCTAAGAGCACCTTGATAATTAAAATAAGACAAGTACTGTGATCAGATTGCTTGAATCCAAGTTTTTACAAGAAACAAGGAAGAAAATACAAGCTCACTCATTCAACAATGGTGGCCTAATTCTCTGGAGTGTTTTTCTCTCTAAAATAACTTTTCAAGTTACCCTAAAAAATAAAAAAAGATAAGTATATATAGATGGGGTACTAATAGAAAGCTGCCTACATGGCACTACAAGACAAAAGAAATAAAGATATTCTCTTTAAAATGTGGCGTCTGGTATGGGGAAGAAAATTCCAGATTTTGAATGGCTGGCATGGGAAGAATATTCCAGATTTGTTTAGTTGGCCAAATTTTCCAAAGCCATATGTACTGGGGAGATGGCAGCCAAGTAACCTCTAAATGCAAGGTTGGCCGAATGTGTGAGTGACATGTCACTACTTGGTTGATGATGTGGCACACTTGGGTGATGGCGTGGCATGCTTGGGTGATGACATGGCATAATTGACTGATGACGTGGCACAATTGGGTAATGATGTTGCACACTTGAATGATGACATGGAACAATTAGGTGATGACATGGCATACTTGAGTGATGATGTGGCACTGTGCGGCATATCTCCATTGCCTATTTGGGTGAGAAGGATTCACTTTGTCTCTAATAATAAGCATGACAGTCCAATGTGATTAGCATAAGTCTCTTAGTGCCTCCAATGCTCAATGACTAGATTTTGAAGTTCCCTTGCCCTTGCTTTAGTAATGGGGCCTCTGAACAATAGAAGTGGTTCTAGTGTCTCCTTATCATCTGGCTTGCCACCTGAGAGGGAGATTGATCTAGTGCTTGGTACTAGACCCATATCTATTCCTCCTTACAGGATGGTCATATCTATTCCTTCTTACAAAATGGCCCCCATAAAGTTGAAGAATTAACAGAACAACTATAGGAATTAGTGGAAAAGGGATTCATTTGACTGAATACCTCTCCTTGAGGTACCCCAATACTATTTGTAAGAAGAATGATGGATCCTTAAGGCTGTGCATTGATTATAGATAGTTGAATAAGGTCACTATAAAGAACAAGTACCCTTTGCCCTATATTGATGACTTATTTGATCAATTAGCTGGAGCTAGTTATTTTTTGAAGATATATTTGAGGTCCAGATATCACCAGTTGAGGATTAAGGAGTCAGACATTTCGAAAACTACCTTTCGGACCAGATACGAGCATCATGAATTTCTTGTGATGCCGTTTGGGTTAACTAATGCCACAATTGCATTCATGGATCTCATGAACAGTGTGTTTAGGCCTTATCTGGGTCACTTTGTGATTGTCTTTATTAATCACATACCAGTGTACTCCAAAAGTCTTAAAAAGCATTCACAACATCTAAGAATGGTTCTTCAAATGTTGAGGAAGCAATAGTTGTATGCGAAGTTCTCTAAGTGTGAGTTCTGGCTAAAGAATATATCCTTTTTGGGACATATAGTGTTAGAGAATGGAATAGAGTGGATCCTAAGAAGATAGAAGCAGTAGCAAATTGATTGAGGCCAACAACAATGACTGTGATCAAGAGTCTCCTTGGTTTCTTTTGCTATTATAGGAGATTTGTACTTGATTTTTCTAAGATAGTTGCTTCAATGTCTAGGTTAACTCAAAAGCATAAGAAGGTTGATTGGAGTGATGAATGTGAGGAGAGCTTTTAAAAGCTTAAGGAGTGTCTGATTTTAACACCAGTGTTGGCTCTGCCTACAGGCAATGAAGATTTCATAGTTTACTGCAATGCCTCCAGAGTGAATTTGGGATGCATTTTTATGCAAAATGTCAGAGTACTAGCTATTAGTCGTATGCCCTAGAGCATATCATTTAGTATGTATCTTGTACATATTTTATTAATAAAAGGCATTTTCACTTTTCCGTTTACATAATATATTTATGTGTAATAGAAAAGTTCCATTGATATTTTGTTAGAAATATTATTCTTAAGAATATGAGTGACAATATTTCTAGCACAAAGTATCATAAATTGGTACACAATCGAGGATGCTTCACACAGGACATGACTTATCCAGAAAGATTGTATTCATGTTTGTTCCCAAGGTATTTATATGAGATATAAATAAGATGGAATGGTGAGTCTCATGCCGTATAACAAACATGATAAACACTTATACATGATAAGTAGGTCGAACCAGTGACATTTATGACAAGCACATGGAGTTTACTCTTGTTAATGCATTGTCATAAATCATATAAGTGCATATAATCTTTAGACCTGAGATAGCACAATTATCTTGTATATAGGTAGTTTGAGTTTGATATTGCTTTCATACTTGTACTGTGTATGGGTATATGGGCATGTGTTGGCTCCTACTAGTTATATATGGAGGTAGGTGTTGATCAAGATGGAATCTATTACCCTAAGTAAATAGGGATAAAATCCTATGTTCATTTAATTGGTCTTGATGTTTCAAGTTCCTGGTCAGGACAGATAGATTTATTCAGAAAAGAGTTTCTGATGAGAAAATCTTTTTAATCAAGAACTGGAATTAAAAGAGAACAAAATATTCATAGTAAATGGGGTTTGACAGAAACCATGACTCCAACTCGAATTGGGATTTTGTAAAAAAGTGATTCTAATGCATGGTAACATATGATTATAGGTTCATTTAAGGTAAACCTTATTACTAATTGGGTGGCCATGGCATGCTATGCTAGGTGTTAACCACGGTCTATGAGGTGCATAAAATGATTTAGAGAAATCATTTATGGCAAGAAAGAGTTCTGATGATATTAAGAGTTGATATCATGTCTCATTGCCAATTACTGATGAGCCTAGTAAGTCACACACATACACAAGTAATCACCAAATTAAATATGATTTACTTAATTAATTAAAGAGTTTAATTGATTAATTAAATATGTTTGGTTTGCAATTAGATTGCAAAGTCCCTAACTTGGCTTGAAACCAAATCTAGGTTATTGGATGTATAATATAAGTTAAATTTATATTTAAAGTGTTTAAATATAAATTTAATTAATGAGAAATTAATTAATAGAGATTAATTAATTAATTTATATTTGATATAAATTGATTAAAAGAGGAAAAATAATTATTTTGGGTTGAGAACTCAAAATTAAGACATAGGGGTATTTTGGTCATTTCACAGGGTGACATGTGGCACCATGAGATGGTGACAGATGGCACTACACATAAGCTTGCCTATTATCTTTTAATCATGTAAGATGATCAAAGTCAAGATTAAGTTTAGGTTTGACACTTGGCACAATGTAATTGGGTCAATTAAACCAAGAGCCAATCAGAAAGTGACATGTGGCAAGGGTTTTAAGTGATGACCTAGCTATATAAGTGTTTTTATGAAAGAGTAAAATAACAAGCTGCTGTTTATTTCTTTTGTGATGCCACCCAAGGAGTCCTCTTCCTCTCTTCTTCTTCATCTCTCATCAATTCAAAGAGAATTGCCAACATTCTCTTGAATTAAAAATACTAGAAATCATTTCTAGTGTCCTGTATATATCTGTAATCTCTCTAAAGGCAAAACCTGAATTTCTAATTGATTAGAAAGGCTTGAGAAGCTATTCAAGGGGCTGCCATTGGTGATCTTGGTGTGGACAAGCTAGAGGGACAACATCTGGTGTCTTAAGTGCATCCCAAAGGTGCCAAACACAACTGCAGTGCATCAAAAGGTTAGTGCACTTGTTCTTGATCTAATCTAGGGTTCTAATGAATTAATCTGTTAATTCTAAAATCTTAAATGGCAAATGCAAATCCAAAAATATATTAAAAGAGTTTTAATATGCTTTTTATCATTAAAATCAAATAGATAAAAATAAATCTTGCATGATGCATGAGACCCTAGGAGAAAAATTTTTGAATTCAATGATCTAAACTTATGTTTTTCATGCTTCCGCTCCTACAATTGGTATAAGAGCCACTATATTTTCTATTTAGATTGTTGATTATATGATTTAATTGTATGATTTGATCATGAGATGATTAAATCATTGCTGGTTGCAATGAAAAAGGTGGCGGCATAATGAAGGCACCATTGGTGCGCATGGTTTGATCCATCCAACCATGCGCATGGTTCATTGGGTTTATTTGTGGGCTTGTTTCCAAGGCCCATAATGAGGCCCATGACTAATTAAAGTGTTTAATTAGGAGTTTTAATCACACAATTAAATTTTGATTCAAATATGAATTTTTAAATTTTTTTGAATGTGATTCAAATATGAATTTTTAAATTTGTTTGAATCGTATTCAAATCTAGATTTTTAAGTTGAATATGAGATATTCAATTTAATTTAAGTATGTATGTTTTATTTAATTATTAAATAGTGATATGCATGATGGATAATCATGGACAATAAAAGGCCAATGTGATTGGATCTATTTCTTTTATGTTTCTTTGGGTTGTAAATTAATTAATTTATTTTAATTTATTTTAGGCATGTATTATAAAGGTTGTAATATTTTTTGGATTGTAATTTTATTTATTTAGTTCTTGTAAATTCACCTTAGTATGCCAAGGATTACTATGTAATTGGATTACAAAAAGATCAAGGAGGTCAAGAGCATTGGTGGGACCAGTGGGAGGAATTCAAGATCAAGTGTTGATTATGTACTCCTTCAGCAACTCTTGTAATATGAATGAATGAAACGCACCTAGGAATGCCCTGATTCACTTCTTGGTGGCTCAGAATTGAATCCCTTAGAAAGTCCATGATCATATCATATTTATTATCCATGAATGCATGAGATGTATGGGAATGTATGCAAGTATATAATATATGCATGCTAATTGGATAATGTGCAAATTGAGACCTTAATAGTAATTAGGACGGCCACAAAATCTTTCAAACAAATGATTAAGTTGGAAATGGTATAATTAAAGTAATTATAACATGGGCCCTCCATTGGGGCAATTATTTTAAGAAATTTTAAATAGTTACATATGATGCAATTAATTTAAGAGATTTTCTTAAGAATAATTATTAAGTGTGAGATGTTGTAAATATGTAAATAGTTTGGTGCCCAATAATGGATGTGCCTGAGGACATTAAAATTATTTGCATGTTTACTGGCTCAATGGGATCAACTTAACTAATGCAAGATAAGTCAATAACGGATATGCCTGAGATTTTGAGCATTAGGGGCTAGGTAAAGGATTGAACCTCACATGAGATGTGATGGGCAAGAAGTTGCTTTCTTATAGTTTATTGTAATTCCAATAATGGATGTGCCTGAGGATGATCAATAGGATTATAAGAATTCAATCACCCACTAGAAATCCATCCAACTAGGATTTCCATTTTCTACTTTGGAAGTGTAGGATTCACTAAGTTAGTGGGAGGACCAATTTGATTAAAAGACCATAATCATTTTGGTTAATTACATGATATATTTACTAATTAATCTAGTTATTTTCTACAGTTAATTTTCTGATAATAATGAGCACAAAACAACCACCACCATCCAATATTCTTGCAAGCATACTTGGTCGCAATAGATTGACAGGAACTAATATATCTGATTGGCTAAGAAATTTGAAACTTGTCCTAAACCTTGAACATATAGGATATGTTCTAGACTCAAATGTTCCTGGTCCCTTACCTCCAGAGGCCACACAAGAGGAACATGAAACTTTGGACAAATGGAAGGAGCATGATATGACAGTCAAGTGTTACATGCTTGCTTCTATGAGTAATGAGTTACAGAAGCAGCATGAGAACATGCAGAGTGTGAGTGAGATCCTCCTTCACCTACAAGAGTTATATGGTGAGCACAGCAGAAATGCTAGGTATGAGATATATAGACAGTTGTTCCGCATGAGGATGTCTGAGGGCCAGAATGTTGGGATCATATCCACAAGATGAATTGGCTGATTGAGCAGCTGAAACATCTTGACTTTAACATGGATTTCCAACTGCAAACGGATTTGATCGTTTAGTCCCTTCCTGAGTCTTTTGGGAATTTTGTGATAAATTTTCATATGACTAAACAGGAATGCACCTTGGCTAGTTTACTCAACATGCTGGTTATTGCCCAAAAGAATATGCCAGGCAATAAAGGAAAAGAGATAGCTTTGATTGCATCTTCTTCTGCTGGAAAGTCCGACAAGAAAAAGGGAAATAAGAAAAAGAGAACCTCAGATTCCTGGTCCTTCCAAGAAAATAGCTAAACAGAAATGGAAGACTAAAGCTGATGGAGGCAAAGGAAAGTTTTTCCACTGCCAGTAGGATGGGCACTGGAAAAGGAACTGCCCAGGGTATCTTGCTTCTCTGAAGGACAAGAAGGATACACCTTTGGAAGGTATGTCCATATCTTGTTATTTAGATTCTGATGATACTCATAGTTCAACTACAACTTGGGTTTTAGATACTGGTGCCAGTTCTCACATTTCTTATGATATGCAGGAACTAGCAAATAGTAATAGCTTGCGTTCTTGAGATGTTAGACTCCAGATTGGTGATGGCTCAACTGTTGAAGCTTTAGGCATAGGATCTAAATCTTTTTACATGTTTGGACGTGTTTTGTG
The DNA here is from genome assembly GCF_030052815.1 of Hevea brasiliensis. Taxonomy (NCBI): domain Eukaryota; kingdom Viridiplantae; phylum Streptophyta; class Magnoliopsida; order Malpighiales; family Euphorbiaceae; genus Hevea; species Hevea brasiliensis. Next base: position 41,967,981 of record NC_079498.1, read on the forward strand.
TTTGGATAATATTTTATATGTACCTGATGCTTTTAAGAACATCACTTTTATATCTAGTTTAACTAAAAATGGCTATGAATTTTCAGATGATGTTCACAATATTTATTTTGGAAATAAATATGTTGGTTCAGGTTATATGAATAATGGTCTTTATTATTTGGATAATAATGATAAACACAAATCTAATGTAAGTGATCTGAATGAATGCAATGCTATGGTGAAAATCAATTCAAGTTAAAAATATATTTGGCACTTAAGGTTAGGTCATGTTGCAGAAGATAGGATTGCAAACTGGAAAAAATGGGAATTCTATCCTCATTGGGTTCTAAACCTACTCCAACCTGTGAATCCTGCCTTCAAGGCAAAATGACCAGATCGCCCTTTGTTGGACAAGGGCTAAGAGCTAAAATATTTTGGAGCTAATACATAGTGATATACGTGGTCCATTTAAAGAAATGGCTAGAGGCGATTTTCATTATTTTATTACCTTTATTGATGATAAATCAAGGTTTGGGTATTTGTATTTGATGAAATACAAACATGAATCCTTTGAAAAGTTCAAAGAATTTAAATCTGAAGTAGAAAATCAAACAGGAAAAAGTATTAAAGCTCTTCGATCATATCGTGGAGTTGAATACTTGAGTACTGAATTTGATAAATACTTGAGAGAACATGGCATTGTTTCCCAGCTGACTCCTCTAGGTACACCACACCTGAATGGTATATCTATAAAGGAGAAATCGTACCCTATTGGATATAGTATGTAGTATGATGAGCTATACTGATATGCCAATCTCTTTTTGGGGATTTGCATTAGAATCAGCTTTGCATGTTCTGAATAGGATTCCATCAAAATCAGTATCTTCCACACCTTATGAGATATGGCATGGAAGAAAACCAAGTCTTAAACATGTTAATATTTGGGTTTGTCCAGCTTATATCAAAAAGTTGAACACTGATAAATTGGAAACCAGATCAGAAAAGGGTCGATTTGTTGGATATCCAAAAGATAGTTTTGGATATTATTTGCCTACATCACAAAAGGTTGTGGTAAGTAGAAATGCCACATTTTGAACAACAGTTTGTTCAAGAAGGAGGCAAAGGAAGGCAAATAGAGTTAGAATTGGAGAATTCTGACCAACTAATAGATCAGATGGATATAGATCCATCTAGTCAACCTACATCTATTGATGAAACATCTGCAGCTGTTCCTCATAGATCAACCAGGGTATCTCACCCACCAGTGAGATATGGTTTCCTTCATGAAGAAGAACAAGAGTTGTCTACTCATGAAGAAGTAGATCATGGAGATGATCCACTTACCTATGAAGAAGCTATATCAGATATAGACTCTTCAAAATGGATTAATGCTATGAAATCCGAGATTGATTCCATGTATAAGAATCAAGTTTGGGGTCTTGTTGACCCACCTGAAGGTATTGTACCTATAGGAAACAAATGGGTTTTCAAGAAGAAAATTGGTTCTGATGGAAAGGTAGAGACCTATAAAGCAAGGCTAGTAGAGAAAGGGTTTCGCCAAAGGTAAGGAATTGACTATAAGGAGACTTTCTCGCCTGTTGCCATGCTTAAATCAATTAGGATTCTATTAGCAATAGCTGCATACTATGATTTTGAGATTTAGCAGATGGATGTCAAAACAGTTTTTTCTCAATGGATACATTGAAGAAAACATTTTCATGGAACAACTTAGGGGTTTTGAATCCCAAGATGGTTCCAAAGTGCACAAGCTAAAGCGATCCATTTATGGGTTAAAACAAGCTTCGAGGAGTTGGAACATCAGTTTTGATGAAGCCATTAAGTCATTTAGTTTTATAAAAAATGAGGATGAGCCATGTGTGTATAAGAAGGTTAGTGATAGTGCTATCACTTTCCTTGTCTTATATGTGGATAATATTCTGTTGATAGGTAATGACATAGGTATGTTGACAACTATAAAGGTATGGTTGTCAAATACATTCTCCATGAAAGACTTAGGGAGACAACCTATATTCTTGGGATTCGCATCTATAGAGATAGAGCGAAAAGAATAATTAGTTTATCCCAAAGTCTATACTTGGAAAAGGTGTTAATGAGGTTTAACATGCTTGATTCCAAGAGAGGATTATTACCAGTGAGACATGTTATCCACTTTTCTAAAGAGATGTCTCCAAACACACCTGAAAAAAGAGATAAAATGGCCAAGATTCCATATGCTTCAGCTATTGGAAGTTTGATATATGCAATGCTGTGTACTAGACAGGATATCGCATATGCTGTTAGTTTGACTAGCAGGTATCAATCCAATCCAGGTTTGGAACACTTGATAGTTGTCAAGAATATCCTTAAGTACTTGAGAAGAACTAAGGATTTATTCTTGATATATGGAGGTGGTGACTTGTAATTGGATGGTTATACTGATTCTGATTTTCAATCAGATATCGATGATAGAAAGTCTACCTCTGCGTATGTGTTCATTTGTAATGGAGGTGCAGTTAGTTGGAAGAGCTCCAAATAGAGTATGACTGTAGATTCCACTACCAAAGCTGAGTATATTGCTGCATCAGATGCTGCAAAAGAAGCTATTTGGATATAAGGAACCTTAGTCTCATAAGAAATCCAAACACATAGAAAGGCGCTACCACATTATCAGAGAGATAGTTGGGCAAGGCAATGTAACCATGTAGAAAATAGCATTAGCTGAAAATCCAGCTAATCCATTCACTAAGCCTATGTCACAAACTCAGCTAGACCGATATCTTAAGAAGATGAGTCTAAGATATTGTAATGAATGGCTCTAGTGCTAGTGGGAGATTGTTAGTAGTATGCCCTAGAGCATATTATTTAGTACGTATCTTGTACATGTTTTATTAATAAAAGGCATTTTCACTTTTTTCGGTTACATAATAATTTATGTTTAATAGAAAATGTCCATTGATATTTTGTTAGAAATATTATTCTTAAGTTGTTAAGAATATGGGTGACAGTATTTCTAGCACAAAGTATTATAAATTGGTTCACAATCGAGGATACTTCACATAGGACATGACTTATCCAGAAAGATTGTATTCATGTTTATTCCCAAGGTATTTGTATGAGATATAAATAACATGAAATGGTGAGTCTCATGCCGTATAACAAACATGATAAGCACTTATACATGATAAGTAGGTCGAACCAATGACATTTATGACAAGCACATGGAGTTTACTCTTGTCAATGCATTGTCATAAATCATATCAGTGCATATAATCTTTAGACCTGAGATAGAACAGTTATCTTGTATATAGGTGGTTTGAGTTTGATACTGATTTCATACTTGTACTGTGTATGGGTATATGGACATGTGTTGGCTCCTACTAGTTATATATGGAGGTAGGTGTTGATCAAGATAGAATCTGTTACCCTAAGTAAATAGGGATAAAATCCTATGTTCATTTAATTGTTCTTGATGTTTCAAGTTCCTGGCCAGGACAGATAGATTTATTCAGAAAAGAGTTTCTGATGAGAAAATCTTTTTAATCAAGAACTAGAATTAAAAGAGAACATAATATTCATAGCAAATGGGGTTTGACATAAACCATGACTCCAACTCGAAGTGGGATTTTATAACAGAGAGATTCTAGTGCATGGTAACATATGATTATAGGTTCATTTAAGGTAAACCTTATTACTAATTGGGTGGCCATGGCATACTATGCTAGGTGTTAACCATGGTCTATGAGGTACATAAAATGATTTATGGTAAGAAAGAGTTCTGATGATATTAAGAGTTGATATCATGTCTCATTGTCAATTAGTGATGAGTCCAGTAAGTCACACATATACACAAGTAATTACCAAATTAAATATGATTTAATTAATTAATTAAAGAGTTTAATTGATTAATTAAATAGGTTTGGTTTGCAATTAGATTGCAAAGTCCCTAGCATGGCTTGAAACCAAATCTAGGTTATTGGATGTATAATATAAGTTAAATTTATATTTAAAGTGTTTAAATATGAATTTAATTAATGAGAAATTAATTAATAGAGATTAATTAATTAATTTATATTTGATATAAATATAAATTAATTAGAAGAAGAGATAATTATTTTAGGTTGAGAACTCAAAATTAAGACACAGGGGTATTTTGGTCATTTCATAGGATAACATGTGGCACCATGAGATGGTGACACATGGCACTACACATAAGCTTGCCTATTATCTTTTAGTCATGTAAGATGATCAAAGTCAAGATTAAGTCTAGGTTTGACACTTGGCATAATGTGATTGGGTCAATTAAACCAAGAGCCAATCAGAAAGTGACATGTGGCAAGGGTTTTAAGTGATGACCTAGCTATATAAGTGTTGTTATGAAAGAGTAAAATAATAAGCTGTTGTTTATTTCTTTTGTGCCACCACCCAAGGAGTCCTCTTCCTCTCTTCTTCTTTATCTCTCATCAATTCAAAGAGAATTGCCAACATTCTCTTGAATTAAAAATACTAGAAATCGTTTCTAGTGTCCTGTATACATCTGTAATCTAGCTAAAGGCAAAACTTGAATTTCTAATTGATTGGAAAGGCTTGAGAAGCTGTTCCAGGGGCTGCCATTGGTGATCTTGGTCTGGACAAGATAGAGGGACAACATCTGGTGTCCTAAGCGCATCCCAAAGGTGCCAAACACAACTGCAGTGCATCAAAAGGTTAGTGCACTTATTCTTGATCTAATCTAGGGTTCTAATGAATTAATCTGTTAATTCTAAAATCTTAAATGGCAAATGTAGATCCAAAAATACATTAAAGAGTTTTAATATGCTATTTATCATTGAAATCAAATAGATAAAAATAAATCTTGCATGATGCATGAGACCCTCGGAGAAAAATTTTTGAATTCAATGATCTAAATTTATGTTTTTCATACTTTCGCTCCTACACTAGCTTATGCTTCAAGGCATTTGAAGAAGCATAAAGCTAACTCATGACTTAGAGATGGCGGCCTTAATCTTCATTGACCATAAGAGTCTTCAGTATATCTTCAAGCACAATTAGTTGAATCTCAAACAAAGGAGATGGGTAGAACTACTCAGTGATTATAATTGTATAATCCAGTACCATCCAAGAAAGGCAAATATTATTACTGATGCCCTTAGTAAGAAATCATTTAGTAGTTTGGATCTTATATCCATAGAAAAGTGGCCTATCTTGAAGGAGTTGCACCAGTTAATGGGAGAAGGGTTACAACTAGAGTTATCAGCTAAGGGTATCTAGGTAGCTCAGATGAAAGTAACACCAGTGTACCTAAGGCAAATAATAGAGAAATAACATAAAGAATTTGAGTTGGTAAAGATAGTAGAAGCAGTACAGAAATGTAAGATTAATGAGTTCCATTTCGATGGGAAATAAGTGTTAAGGTATGGCAATAGGTACCAAATGACATCAAACTCATGGGAGACATTATGAGAAAAGTTCATAATGCTAGGTACAGTGTGCACCCTGGAGCCACCAAAATGTATCAAGATTTAAAGAAGGTGTATTGGTGGCCTTTCATGAAGAAGGAGATTACACAGTTTGTGTCTACTTGTGAGGTCTATTAGAGAGTGAAGTTGGAGCATCAGAAGCTAGCGGGAATGCTCAACCCACTGCCCATTCTAAGTTAAAATGGGAAAATGTGACCATAGACTGTGTTGTGGGGTTACTAGTAACCTCTAACAAACATGACTTGATATGGGTTATAGTGGACAGGTTAACCAAGATTGCTCACTTTATTCCCATTATAGCTAACTATTCTATGGATAAGTTAGCTCGGGTATACTTGGCAGAGATAATAAGATTGCATGGAGCTCCAGTGACAATAGTCTCTAATAAAGGATCACAGTTCACATTAAGGTTTTGATGCCATCTTCAAAAAGAGTTAAACACCATGTTAGATTTCAGCATGGCTTTTCATCCTCAGATAGATGGACAGTCAGAAGAAAACCATGCAAACTTTAGAGGATCTACTGAGAATATGTGTACTTGACTTTAGAGGATCATGGAAAAAGTACCTTCCTTTAATTAAGTTTGCTTACAACAATAGCTATCACTCTAGCATCGAAATGGAATCGTACAAAGCTCTGTATGGGAGAAAATATAGGTCTCCTAAGTGTTGAGAAGAAGTAGGTGAAAGAACCTTAGCAAAAATGGAGTTGGTGGAAATCACCAATCAAGCCATGCTTTTAATTTGGGCAACGTTAAAGAAAATAGCCAGTAAATAGAAGAGTTATGCAGATTTCCATAGATAAGAAGTGGTTTTCTAGGAGGGGGATATTGTGCTTCTAAAGGTATCTCCAATGAAAGGTGTCATTTGGTTTGGAAAGAGAGGCAAACTTGCTCCAAGATATACTAGACCATTTAAAGTGCTACAAAAGGTCGAAAATGTATCTTATAAGTTAGATTTGCCACTAGAAATTGAAAGAATCCATTCGATTTTTCATGTTTTATGTTGCAAAAGTATGTATCAAATTCGAACAAGGTTATAAGTGAACTAGGCATAGAAATAAGTGAACTAGGCATGGAAATTTTGAAAGATCTTTCCTATGCTGAGTAATCTATTTAGATTATGGACACACAGATAAGGAAGCTGAGGAATAGTGAGATACCTATTGTCAAGGTATTATGGAATCGTTACAACATGAAAGAGTGCACATGGAAAACTCGTGACTCCATAATACAATAATATCCCCATTTTTTCTAGGTATGTTATATATGTTATGAATGTTATGTCATGCTTGTTATGCGTTTGTTTTAACATTCGAGGACAAATGTTCTTAAGAAGGGGAGAATGTAATACCCACCATTTCTTGACATCAGAATTTCTATCATAGATGGAATATTCTGGGAAATTTGAAGGTTTCATAGATAAGGAAATGGGGGTAAAAGTATATATGTGTGTGTGTGTGTGTGTGTGTGTGTGTGTGTGTTCAAAATGCTTTTAAAAATGAAAATGTTTTATATGGTTTTGACCAAAAAAAAGTTTTTAAGTGTGTTTTAGGCAAAAGGAACTTCAGTAGCCAAAATCTTTTTTACTGTTTAAAACCATTTTAGACAACATGGACTCCGACAGCCGAAACTAAGGCTTTCGGTTGCCAAAAGTCCCTCGATAGTGAGGGTATAAAAAGGGACCTAAGCTCATTTTTCTATAAAAAAGAACTTAGGTTTTTCTCTTCTTCTCTCTCTCTTTCAACTACTAAAGCATACAAGGAGCTTTTTGAAGAGAGTTCCTTAGGTTTTTCAAGATCTAGAAGTTAATTCCTCCATAAGGAAACTTAGGAGAGTAGATTCAAGCATTGGATCTTTAGTTCTCTCACTCCAAGCTCCAAGAAAATAGTTAACTCTCTTTTCTTCTTGATCAAATAGGTAGATTAAAGCATGTTAATGAGAAATTAGGTTTTATAACTTCAGTTTCATGTGAAGTTGTGTTTAAAATGAGTTCTGGATAGTTTATGCATGTTAAAGTTAGGGTTTTGTGATTTTATGTTGAAATTTCATGTTTATTATTAGTTTAGTTATGTTTAAGTACTACGTGTCTTAAATGGCTAGTTTCTCTGGATGGATTTGAGGAAATCCTCATTTATGTTATGCTAGTTTTGGGAAAAACCTAGGTTTTGTGTTCTTAGATGATGTATGCTGAAATTTAGCATAATTTCAAGTTGTTTTAGGCCTTGGAGAAGTGTATATGTGTTTAGTTTATGTTTTGGAACTTTAGGATGAGTTTGAGGCTTTTGGCGAGTTTGAATTTGCATGTTTTTTACTTGGAAATTCTAGAAATTCCTAGGTTTAGATGCCGAAAACCATAGTTTTGGCAGGCAAAGCATATAGTGTTTTTAGAAAATCTAGAAAATTTCTAGGTCCAATAGCCAAAGTATAAGACTTTAGCAGCTGTAATCAGCACTGGAATAAAAGGCCATTCAAAGCATGAGACTTTGGTAGCCAAATTTCAAGACTTTGACAGCCAAAGTAGGTTCTGCCTAACTTTTTCTCCTTTCTTTTTTAAAATTTGAAAACATGTTTTATGGTTCCTAAGGGCCTAGAATGATATGTTTAATATGTGTATAGAGTCTTAGAACCTTGTAAAACTCTTTAGGGCTCGATGTTATAGGATTAGACTTGAGGGACTCTAGAAGTTAAGGATTTGAGGATAGTTAGTGTTCGAGTTAGGTGGTTGATAGGCTAAAGAGGTGAGTAATTCTAGCCTTAATAAATGTAAACTTTCTAAATTTAATTTTTGATTATCCTCATGCATCATATCATATTTATTTAGGATGAATGTATCTAGAATACGAATATGTTACATATTTGCATTTTTATTATTGGTGCATTGATGGATGATGGATAACCCATTGACTCCCCTTATGTTATGATTACATTATGTTATGTATATTATGGATCCATAAAAATCCAAGGGGAGATCTTTACGATGCCCCGAGTGCATGACACAGGTCATGCTTTAAGCGAAAGTCCTCAGGAGCTTTTGTATGAGCTAGGCAAAGAGAAAGAGGCTTAGGGGTAGCTTTAATGCTCTTCTTTATGTATGATGTATGTAGATGGAGATATAAAAGGTGAATGCATAGTACTGTGCTAGTAATTATAGAAAATTGGACTAATTCTACTGGTAATTATACAAAATTGGACTATATAGCATTTTAAGTACAATTGGTAATGCTTATGCTTATGTTAAATCTTGTGGGAGTATGTATGCTGAACCATTATACTTTTAGAGTTTTATGTACGTTAAGGTTCAAATTATGAATCACTTTTATGTTATAGACGTTTATGTATGGATAAAAAGACTAAAGGATAATGGTTTGTTATATGTTTGAGTGTTAATAGTACAGGTATTAAAGGTATGTTTACAGGCTTTAGACTTGCTACAGGTTCTGACAGCCTTAAGTTGACTCAATCCCTAGCCTCGATAATGGCCCATAACTTGGGTTGTTATACCATCTAACAAAATAAGGAAATGCTATTAAACCATTTTGTACCATACTATCTTTCTAAACATGTTAACAATAAAGCCAATACCAAGCAATACAATATTATATAATATAATATAGTAATAAATCATACTGCACTCAATCCAAACATGGTGTAAGAGAGCTATAGAACTTGTTTGATTAGGATAAATTCACTCAAGAACTTAATGTTTTAAGAAGTTAATAAATTCAACCCATTTAATTGTTAGGAAATAAATGAAATAACTTCCTTAAATTCAAGAAAAGTAAGGGTAAGTTACTATAATAATCCAAATATGAACTAATACCAATGCTATAGCACTAGAAAGTATGAAAGAATTAGAACTCGTAGCAAACTTGACTTCAACATTTTTCTTTATATACATACATACATACATATATATATATATATATATATGTATGTATGTATGTATGTATGTATGTATGTATGTATGTACGTGATACCCATAAATTTATTATTCATCAAAATCTCATTTTATTTAGCATTTCTCAATTTACTAATAGATTTCACTTCTATTTCATTTAACTCATCTCATAAGGCTTAGGCATGATTTATCATCATATTCATTCACATTCTTTCATTTGAAATTGAAATTTGTGTAAATGGGTATGTATATTCCTTTTCCTTTTTAGCCTATTTGACATAGGTATGATTTATCATTATATTCATTTTCATTTTTTTATTTGAAGTTGGAATTTGTGTAAATGGGTATGTCTATTCCTTTGCCTTCTTGGTCTATTTGAAAATAATATACTTATAATATTGCAGTACTATTTTAGTATGATCTTATTACAAAATATAGTAGCAAGCATGGTGCCAAAATAGTCAAAATGATATATGTCTCAATATAGCACACAAAATGGTACAAATTACATAGAATTTTGGAGCTTAGTTATCTAAAATTTGTTGATTGCTGGCTTACACATATCCATAAAAAGGGATAAACAAAAGAAGGAGAGGAGTGAGTAGAGAATTACATGGGAAAGGAACATGTATTAATAAAATATATTTTCAAGAGTGGAGCTTTTACGAGACCTAAGGGGCCCTGTCCCCCTTTCAAAAAAAATTTAAAAAAATTTCTTATATTTTGTATCAAAAAATAAAAGTTTTTTATATAATAATTTGTCTATTATTAACACTTTTAAAGTATTTATTTTGGTAAAATGTTTACGCATAAATTTTCAAATTTTTTTTGAAAGAAAAACTTTCTTATATAATTATTTTTATAGAAATAAATTTTATAATATTTATATAATTAATTAATTAATTAATTAATATTTATCTCATCAAATCTCACAATTATCTTAATTATCATTTGATAACTTACGTTAAAAATAAAATTTTTAATTTTGAATAAGCCTTCATATCAAACTACATTACACAATAAATAAATTCTATAAAATTCTCAATTTTAATTTTAATTTACATGAAATTGTCTTAGAAAATTTTAAAACAGGAATACAATAAGCAAATGATCGTGATTGACCACTCCAAATTAAGCTTCTTAGCTTTGCCACTGATTCCTATGAATGGTTTCACAACACAAATAAGTCACAATAAGGTAGCTATATCACCAAAGGTTCTCTATCCTATTTCCTTTCATTTCATTTCATATGTCCAATGTGCTCGGCTCATTAAAGGAGTTTCTCAAGACTTTTTCTTAACATTCTACACATAATGGATACGAGGGACACAAAAATTATGACTTAGCTGAGGTGGATCCTAGAATCCTTAGCACCGGATATCAAAAACACATAATTGTCTTACCTGACATCCCTTTCCATTACTTTCATAGATGAGCTCATAATGCATACATGCTCTTTCCTTTCCTTTTCCTTTATCTTTCTCGTTAATAAGTTGGGTCATCCATAGCTACCAGCATAACACAATTAAAAAACATGTAACATCTTTGTGAATTTAATATTACATTATTATACATGCAGCACAACACAATTAAATAGCATGCAGCATTTTCGTGAGAATTTAATACTCTTGTAAGAATTATATACATTTATTAAAATAGTTGAGTGATGTATGATTGTAAATGCTTAATAAACATAATTTAAAAAAAAATTATAATTTCTACTCACCTAGGCAGCAGTCCCTTTACCTTTAACACTTACTATTAATTTGGTATCTTTACCTTCCCTTTAGCTTTTGTCTTTAAGACTCTATTGCCCAAGTTTATAATTAAAAGTACATAAAATATATTCAGTTAATTGCTTTATTTAAACTAAATTATACTTTATATTTTTAGTTGTAGGCAATTTTAGCAACTGATCCTGTGCATTTTTGGCTCCTGAAGTTGCATACATGACGTCTTTTCTATTTACATTACCATTTGTGTACTTTGGCTGCCGAACCTTGATGTTTTGGCCGCTAAATCTGCATTAACCAGAAGCCTTATTTCAACTTTATTCTTTTATTTTACTATTTGATTATCCCATTACTTATCCTCAAGGTTGGTATCATCATTTGTTTATTTAAGAAGGCTTTTACTTCAAAGTTACTCATTTCCTTCCTAATTTAATCATTTTATTCTATCCCTGTACAATTTACCTCATACAAACCCTAATATCAATTACTTCTTATAGAATAACCCTAGCTACTGAGGTTGCATTTAAATATTCTAATTAAAAGATATGAGCATTGATACTTATTGATAGTTTTAGGGCTCCCTACTTTTGTGCACTTTTCCCTTTTATTTACTTTGGATTCTCCTTTCCAGTTATTTCTAGTATTCTTTAGGTTGGGGTGTATTTGGGATAGCTCTTATTCTCTAAGAATTTTAGGATAAAGAGGGAGAAGGGTGTGGGAAAGGATAAAGGGAATATGAGGAAGAAAAAGAGAGTAGGAAGTTTCTAAGGTATAAAGAAAATGGGTTGTAAAAATATCTAGGTTCTCTCGTTTTTCGATTCTACCTATCCAAGTTTGGCATCTGAAATTGCTCTATCTCTTAGTGCTCTAGCATCCCAACTAATTGCTCGAGATCAATTTTTCATAGCATATGGGTTAGTATTTCATCTTGTCATTAATTCTACTAGGGTATTTCCTTATTTTGGGAGGACACTCTATCCCCTAAAAGCATATTATGACCTACATTGGTGAAAGGTATCATAGTTGCTTCCAGGGAAGTGAATGTAATAGCCCAATTCGAGCTACTACTAGCGCTAAGGGAATGAGTAAACAAAAAGCCACGAGAACCCATAAGAAGCCTAAATATTACTTTCATCAATATTGGTGGGGCCCATTCCAATCATAAAACACATTTAAATATATATGAAAAAAATAATTTATATCATAAAACTTTTGGTGACAAACACTATAAACCTATATACATTTACATATCATTAAGGAGTCCCACTACTTTCCTTTTATACCTTTCTATATATAATAAGGCAATAACCTTTGGAACTTAGAGCCCAAATATGTTAACTGTGTCTTTAACTCTTGTCCCTAAAAGTGGTAGACAAAAAAGGGGAATAAGCTTTGGTGCTCAATGAGTAAAAGCTTAATTTTGGAAAGAAGACATATATTAAAACAATTATATACTTACATATGCAATGCAATAGCCACATGATGTTTTCATAACTCAAACAATTTGCGCCGGAGTAATTCATGTCACTAGTGGTTCCTCAGCTATCATATATGTCCAATGTGCTCAACCTATTAAAGAAGCTCATTAGGACTTCCTTTTAAGATAACACATAATGGATACTAGAGGCGCAAAATTCATGGCTTACTTGAGGAGTGTTAGTAGTATGCCCTAGAGCATATCATTTAGTATGTATCTTGTACATAATTTTATTAATAAAAGGCATTTCCACTTTTCCGTTTACATAATATATTTATGTGTAATAGAAAAGGTCCATTGATATTTTGTTAGAAATATTATTCTTAAGTTGTTAAGAATATGAGTGACAATATTTCTAGCACAAAGTATCATAAATAGGTTCACAATCGAGGATACTTCATAATAAGGACATGACTTATCCAGAAAGATTGTATTCATGTTTGTTCCCAAGTTATTTATATGAGATATAAATAAGATGGAATGGTGAGTCTCATGCCATATAACAAACATGATAGGCACTTATAAATGATAAGTAGGCCGAACCAGTGACACTTATGACAAACACATGGAGTTTACTCTTGTCAATGTTTTGTCATAAATCATATCAGTGCATATAATCTTTAGACCTGAGATAGCACAGTTATCTTGTATATAGGTAGTTTGAGTTTGATACTGCTTTCATACTTGTATTGTGTATGGGTATATGGGCATCTGTTGGCTCCTACTAGTTATATATGGAGGTAGGTGTTGATCAAGATGGAATCTGTTCCTCTAAGTAAATAGAGATAAAATCCTATGTTCATTTAATTGTTCTTGATGTTTCAAGTTCCTGGCCAGGACAGATAGATTTATTCAGAAAAGAGTTTCTTATGAGAAAAATCTTTTAATCAAGAACTGGAATTAAAAGAGAACATAATATTCATAGCAAATGGAGTTTGACATAAACCATGACTCCAGCTTGAGTTGGGATTTTGTAACAGAGAGATTCTAGTGCATGGTAACATATGATTATAGGTTCATTTAAGGTAAACCTTATTACTAATTGGGTGGCCATGGCATGCTATGCTAGGTGTTAACCATGGTCTATGAGGTTCATAAAATGATTTAGAGAAATCATTTATGGTAAGAAAGAGTTCTGATGATATTAAGAGTTGATATCATGTCTCATTGCCAATTAGTGATGAGCCTAGTAAGTCACACACATACACAAGTTATCACCTATTTAAATATGATTTAATTAATTAATTAAAGAGTTTAATTGATTAATTAAATAGATTTGGTTTGCAATTAAATTGCAAAGTCCCTAGCATGACTTGAAACCAAATCTAGATTATTGGATGTATAATATAAGTTAAATTTATATTTAAAGTGTTTAAATATGAATTTAATTAATGAGAAATTAATTAATAGAGATTAATTAATTAATTTATATTTGATATAAATTAATTAGAAGAAGAAAAATAATTATTTTGGGTTGAGAACTCAAAATTAAGACACGGGCATTTTGGTCATTTTGCGTGTGACACGTGGCACCATGAGATGGTGACACATGGCATAACACATAAGCTTGCCAAATGTTTTAAATCATCTAAGATGATTAAAATCAAGATTAAATAAAGGATAGACACTTGGCACAATGTGATTGGGTCACTTAAACCTAGAGCTAATCAAAAGGTGACATGTGGCTAGGGTTTAATGTGTTAACCTAGCTATTTAAGTGTGGTTATGAAAGAAAACATAACCAGCAGCCTCTCCTCTCAATTGTCACGCCACTTTGAGCCTCTCCAGCTATTTCTCTTCATCTCTCATCAATTCAAAGAGATTAGCCATCAATCTCTTGAATTAAGAACACTAGAAATTGTTTCTAGTGTCCTGCTTACATCTCTAATCTCTTAAAAGGCAGAACTTGAATTTCTAATTAATAGAAAAGGCTTTAGAAGCTGTTCAAGGGCTGCCATAGGTGTTCTTGGTGTGGACAAGCTAGAGGGACAACATCCGTGTCTCAAGACGAATCTCAAAGCGCAGACACTGCAAGACATCAAGAGGTTAGTGTAATCGTTCTTGATTTAATCTAGGGTTCTAAAATTAATTTGATTAATTTTAAAATCTTAAATGGCAAATACAGATCCAAAAACATATTAAAAGAGTTTTAATATGTTGTTTATCATTGAAATCAAATAGATAAAAATAAATCTTGCATGGTGCATGTGACCCTAGGTGAAAATTTTTGAATTCAATGGTATAATCTTGTGTTTTTCACGCTTCTGTTCCTTCAATTGGTATCAGAGCCACTATATTTGCCATTTAGATTGTTGATTATATAATTTAATTGTGTGTTTGATCATGAGATCAAGAGATTCATTGCTGGTTGGATCATGAGATGTGGCGGCACACATGGTGAAGCCACCATTGGTGGCGGCAACAATGGTTCCTTGGGTGGTTCAAGGTTTGGCTTTTAATTCTGCAATTGTTGTATGATCTAAGGCCTATTCTTTGACTAATTAAAGTGTTTAATTAGTTGTTTTAATCACACAATTAAATTATGATTCAAATCAGAATTTTAAAAATTGTTTGAATGTGATTCAAATCTGAATTTTAAAAGTTGTTTGAATGTGATTCAAATCTGAATTTTTAAAGTTGTTTGAATCATATTTAAATCTGATTTTTTAAAATTGATTCAATAAAATTCAGATCTGATTTTTAAGAAATATTTGAATGTGATTCAAATATGATTTTTGAAAAAATGTTTGAATGTGATTCAAATCTAAATTTTTGAAGTTGTTTGAATGTGATTCAAATCTGAATTTTTAAATTTGTTTGAATGAGATTCAAATCTGAATTTTTAAATTTATTTGAATCATATTCAAATCTGTATTTTTAAGTTGAATATGAGATATTCAATTTAATTTAAGTATGTATGTTTTATTTAATTGTTAAATAGTGATATGCATGATGGATGATCATGGACTATAAAAGACCAATGTGATTGGATTTATTTCTTTTATGTTTCTTTGGGATTGTAAATTAATTAATTTATTTTAATTTATTTTGGGCATGTATTATTAAGTTTGTAATATTTTTGGGTTGTAATTTCATTTATTTAATTTCTTGTAAATTCGCCTTGGTATGCCAAGGATTACTATGTAATATTGGATTGCAAGAAGTTCAAGGAGGTCAAGAGCATTGGTGGGACCAGTGGGAGGAATTCAATATCAAGTGTTGATTATGTACTCCTTCAGCAACTCTTGTAAAATGAATGAATGAAATGCACCTAGGAATGCCCTGATTCAATTCTTGGTGGCTCAGAATTGAATCCCTTAGAAAGTCCATGATCATACCATATTATCGCTTATCCATGAATGCATGAGATGTATGGGAATGTATGCAATTATATGATATATGCATGCTAAATGAATAATGTGCAAAGTGAGACCTTAATAGTAATTAGGATGGCTATAAAATCTTCCAAACAAATGATTAAGTTGGAAATGGTATAATTAAAGTAATTATAACATAAGCCCTCTATTGGGGCAATTATTTTAAGAAATTTTAAATAGTTGCATGAGATGCAATTAATTTAAGAGATTTTCTTAAGAATAATTGTTAAGCATGAGATGTTGTAAATATGTAAATGGTTTAGTGGCCAATATTGGATGTACCTGAGGACATTAAAATTATTTACATAATTACTGGCTCAATGGGATCAACTTAACTAATGCAAGATAAGTCAATAATGGATGTACCTGAGATTTTGAGCATTAGGGGCTAGGTAAAGGATTGAACCTCACATGAGATGTGATGGGCAAGGAGTTGCTCACTTATAGTTTATTGTAATTCCAATAATGGATGTACCTGAGGATGATCAATAGAATTATAAGAATTCAATCACCCACTAGAAATCCATCCAACTAGGATTTTCGTTTTCTACTTTGGAAGTGTAGGATTCGCTAAGTTAGTGGGAGGACCAATTTGATTAAAAGACCATAATCATTTTGGTTAATTACATGATACATTTACTAATTAATCTGGTTATTTTCTGTAGTTAATTTTCTGATAAAAATGAGCACAAAACAACCACCACCATCCAATATCCTTGCAAGCATACTTGATCACAATAGGTTGACAGACCTAATCAGATTAGCTAAGAAATTTGAAACTTGTCCTGAACCTTGAACATATAGGATATGTTCTAGATTCAAATGTTCCTGGTCCCTTACCTCCAGAGGCCACACAAGAGGAACATAAAACTTTGGACAAGTGGAAAGAGCATAATATGAGAGCTAAGTGTTACATGCATGCTTCCATGAGTAATGAGTTACAGAAGCAGCATGGAAACATACAAAGTGCAAGAGAGATCCTCCTTCACCTACAAGAGTTGTATGGTGAGCACAGCAGAAATGCTAGGTATGAGATATCTAGGCAGCTATTCCGCATGAGGATGTCTGAGGGACAGAATGTTGGAGATCATGTCTACAAGATGATTCGGCTGATTGAGCAGTTGGAACATCTTGACTTCCACATGGATTTCCAACTACTAACGGATTTGATCCTTCAGTCCCTTCCTGAGTCTTTTGGGAATTTTGTGACAAATTTCCATATGACTAGACAGGAATGCACCTTAGCTGGTTTACTCAACATGCTGGTTATTGCCCAAAAGAATATGTCAGGCAATAAAGGAAAAGAGGTAGCTTTGGTTGCATCTTCTTCTGCTGGAAAGTCCAACAAGAAGAAGGGCAATAGGAAAAAGAAACCTCAGATTCCTGGTCCTTCCAAAAAAATAGCTAAACAGAAAAGGAAGACTAAAGCTGATGGAGGCAAAGGAAAGTGTTTCCACTACCAACAGGAAAGTGTTTCCATTGCCAGTAAAAAAGTGTTTCCACTGGCCAGAGTAAAGCAATCTAAATGAATGCAATGCCATGGTGAAAACCAACTCAAGTTCAAAATATATTTGGCACTTAAGGTTATGTCATGTTGCATAAGATAGGATTACAAAATTGGAGAAAATGGGGATTTTATCCTCATTGGGCTCTGAGCCTACTCCAACTTGTGAATCTTGCCTTCAAGGCAAAATTGAATAGATTACCCTTTTTTGGACATGGTCTTATAGCTGAAAATATTTTTGTACTTATACATAGTGATGTATGTGGTCCGTTTAAAGAAATGGATAGAAGTGGTTTTCATTATTTTATTACCTTTAGTGATGATAATTCAAGTTTTTGGTATTTATATTTGATGAAATACAAACATGAATCTTTTGAAAAGTTCAAAGAATTTAAATCAAGTAGAAAATCAAACAGAAAGAATATTAAAGCTCTTCGATCGATCGTGGAGGTGAATATTTGAGTAATCGAATTTGATGAATACTTGAGAGAGCATGGCATTGTTTCTCACCGACTCCTCCAGAACGCCACAACTAAATGGTGTATCCGAAGGAGAAATCGCACTTATTGGATATGGTACGTAGTATGATGAGCTATACCGATATGCCAATCTCTTTTGGGGATTTGCATTAGAATCACTTTATATATTCGAATAGGATTCCATCAAAATCGCTTTCTTCCACACCTTATGAGATATGGCATGGAAGAAAACCAAGTCTTAAGCATGTTAAGATTTGGGGTTGTCCAAATTATATCAAAAGTCAACACTGATAAATTGGAGACCAGATCAGAAAGAGGTCGATTTGTTGGATATCCAAAAGATAATTTTGGATATTATTTTTATTTGCCTACTTCACAAAAGGTTGTGATAAGTAGAGATGCCACATTTCTTGAACAATGTTTGTTCAAAAAGGAGGCAAAGGAAGGCAAATAGAATTAGAATTGAGAATTCGACCAACCAATCAGATCGATGGATATAGATCCATCTATTCAACCTATACCCATTAATGAAAAATCTACAGATGTTCCTAGTAGAACAACCAGGGTATCTCACACACCAGTGAGATATTGTTTTATTCATTAAGAAGAACAAGAGTTGTATACTCATGAACAAGTAGATCATAGAGATGATTCACTTACCTATGAAGAAGCTATATCGATATAGACTCTTCAAAATGGATTGATGCTATGAAATCCGAGATTGATTCCATGTATAAGAATCAAGTTTGGGATCTTGTTGACCCACCTGAAGGTATTATACCTATAGGGAACAAATGGGTTTTCAAGAAGAAAATTGGGTCTGATGGAAAGGTAGAGACCTATAAGGCAAGGCTAGTAGCGAAAGGGTTTCGCCAAAGGCAAGGAATAGACTATGAGGAGACTTTCTACTTTGTTGCCATGCTTAAATCAATTAGGATTTTATTATCTAGAGCTGGATACTATGATTATGAGATTTGGCGATGGATGTCAAAATGCTTTTCTCAATGGATACATTGAAGAAAACATTTTCATGGAACAACCTAAGGGATTTGAATCCCAAGATGGTTCCAAGGTATGCAAGCTAAAGCGATCCATTTATGGGTTGAAACAAGCTTCGAGGAGTTGGAACATCCGTTTTGATGAAGCCATTAAATCCTTTGGTTTTATCAAAAATGAGGATGAGCCATGTGTATATAAGAAGGTTAGTGACAGTGCTATCACTTTCCTTGTCTTATATGTGGATGACATACTGTTGATAGGTAATGACAACGTATGTTGACAACTATAAAGGTATGGTTGTCAAATACATTCTCCATGAAAGACTTAGGGGAGGCAACCTATATTCTTGGGATTCGCATCTATAGAGATAGAGCGAAAAGAATAATTGCTTTATCCCAAAGTCTATACTTGGAAAAGGTGTTAAAGAGGTTTAACATGCTTGATTCCAAGAGAGGATTGTTACCAGTGAGACATGGTATCCACCTTTCTAAAGAGATGTCTCCAAAGACACCAAGAAAGAGATAAGATGGCCAGATTCCATATGCTTCGCTATTGGAAGTTTAATGTATGCAATGTTGTGTACTAGGCCTGATATCGCATATGTCGTTAGTTTGACTAGCGGTATCAATCCAATCCAGTTTGGAACGCCGATAGTCATCAAGAATATCCTTAAGTACTTGAGAAGAACTAAGGATTTATTCTTGATATATGGAGGTGGAGACTTGCAATTGGATGGTTATACTGATTCTGATTTCCAATCAGATATCGATGATAGAAAGTCTACCTCTGGATATGTGTTCATTTGTAATGGAGGTGCAGTCAGTTGGAAGAGTTCCAAACAGAGCACATCGCAGATTCCACTATTGAAGTCGAGTATATTGTCGCATCGATGCCGCAAAGGAAGTCGTTTGGATAAAGAAGTTCATGACAGAACTTACGAGTTCCTTCCATTGAGTCGCCAGCTCCATTACACCGTGACAACAATGGAGCAACATACTGAGCTAAGGAACCAAGGTCTCACCGTAAATCCAAACACATAGAAAGGCGCTACCACATTATCGTGAGATATAGTTGGGCAAGGCAATATAGCCATGCAGAAAATAACATCACCAAAAATCCAAATTGATCCATTCACTAAGCTTTTGTCACAAGTTCGATTAGACCGGCATCTTGAGAAGATGGGTCTAAGGTATTGTAATGAATGGCTCTAGTGCTAGTGGGAGATTGTTAGTAGTATGCCCTAGAGCATATCATTTAGTATGTATCTTGTACATAATTTTATTAATAAAAGGCATTTCCACTTTTCCGTTTACATAATATATTTATGTGTAATAGAAAAGGTCCATTGATATTTTGTTAGAAATATTATTCTTAATTTGTTAATAATATGATTTTCTATATTTCTATCTCATTGTATGATAAATAGGTTCACAATCGAGGATAGTTCATAATAAGGACATGACTTATCCGTAAAGATTGTATTCATGTTTGTTCCCAAGTTATTTATATGAGATATAAATAAGATGGAATGGTGAGTCTCATGCCATATAACAAACATGATAGGCACTTATAAATGATAAGTAGGCCGAACCGTGACACTTATGACAAGCACATGGAGTTTACTCTTGTCAATGTTTTGTCATAAATCATATCAAGGCATATAATCTTTAGACTAGATAGCACAGCTTATCTTGTATATAGGTAGTTTGAGTTTGATATCGCTTTCATACTTGTACTGTATGGGTATATGGGCATCTGTTGGCTCCTACTAGTTATATATGGAGGTAGGTGTTGATCAAGATGGAATGTTCCTCTAAGTAAATAGAGATAAAATCCTATGTTCATTTAATTGTTCTTGATGTTTCAAGTTCTGCCAGACAGATAGATTTATTCGTAAAAGAGTTTCGATGAGAAAATCTTTTAATCAAGAACTGGAATTAAAAGAGAACATAATATTCATAGCAAATGGAGTTTGACATAAACCATGACTCAATTTGAGTTGGGATTTTGTAATAGAGAGATTCTAGTGCATGGTAACATATGATTATATTTTCATTTAAGGTAAACCGTATTACTAATTGGGTGGCCATGGCATGCTATGCTAGGTGTTAACCATGGTCTATGAGGTTCATAAAATGATTTAGAGAAATCATATATGGTAAGAAAGAGTTCGATGATATTAAGAGTTGATATCATGTCTCATTGCCAATTAGTGATGAGCCTAGTAAGTCACACACATACACAAGTTATCACCTATTTAAATATGATTTAATTAATTAATTAAAGAGTTTAATTGATTAATTAAATAGATTTGGTTTGCAATTAAATTGCAAAGTCCCTAGCATGACTTGAAACCAAATCTAGATTATTGGATGTATAATATAAGTTAAATTTATATTTAAAGTGTTTAAATATGAATTTAATTAATGAGAAATTAATTAATAGAGATTAATTAATTAATTTATATTTGATATAAATTAATTAGAAGAAGAAAATAATTATTTTGGGTTGAGAACTCAAAATTAAGACACAGGGCATTTTGGTCATTTTGCAGGTGACACGTGGCACCATGAGATGGTGACACATGGCATAACACATAAGCTTGCAAATGTTTTTAATCATGTAAGATGATTAAAATCAAGATTAAATATAGGTTTGACACTTGGCACAATGTGATTGGGTCACTTAAACCTAGAGCTAATCAAAAGGTGACATGTGGCTAGGGTTTAATGTGTTAACCTAGCTATTTAAGTGTGGTTATGAAAAGAAAACATAACCAGCAGCCTCTCCTCTCAATTGTCACGCCACTTTGAGCCTCTCCAGCTATTTCTCTTCATCTCTCATCAATTCAAAGAGATTAGCCATCAATCTCTTGAATTAAGAACACTAGAAATTGTTTCTAGTGTCCTGTTTACATCTCTAATCTCTTAAAAGGCAGAACTTGAATTTCTAATTAATAGAAAAGGCTTTAGAAGCTGTTCAAGGGCTGCCATAGGTGTTCTTGGTGTGGACAAGCTAGAGGGACAACATCTGGTGTCCTGAAGACGAATCTCAAAGGCGCAGACACGCTGCAGTACATCAAGAGGTTAGTGTAATCGTTCTTGATTTAATCTAGAGTTCTAAAATTAATTTGATTAATTTTAAAATCTTAAATGGAAAATACAGATCCAAAAACATATTAAAAGAGTTTTAATATGTTGTTTATCATTGAAATCAAATAGATAAAAATAAATCTTGCATGGTGCATGTGACCCTAGGTGAAAATTTTTGAATTCAATGGTATAATCTTGTGTTTTTCACGCTTCCGTTCCTTCAAGGAGGATCCTATGGATGTTAGAGACATAGAAATGTCGTACCTAACATCTTTTTTTCCTTTATAGGCATATGGATCTCGTGCAACCGTCTTGGAGTATGCCCATTCACCTTAGGGAGTCTATGAGTCCATCTAGCATGCATGCATTTTCTTTTACTTTCAGCACATCACAATTAACTTATGTAGCATATACATGAACATAATCATACATCTTATAAATAAACCAAAAGATGCATTTATATCTATTAACATATACCATGATTGTGGGTGGTGGGGTTCCAAATAGTTTAGCTCCATTTTCTCATGAATATAAATGCCTTAAGAGGTAGAAGATTGATTGGAGTGGCCACCTAGATGATGATCGGAACAAATACTTAAGAAAACACGTGGATGATGGTTGTACCCCTCGTAGAGGTCTACTACTCTTCTCTTACCATGAGCCCAATGGACTAGGATTGAGATTGTTAGTAGTGTGCCCTAGAGTACATCATTTAGTATGTATCTTGTACATATTTTTATTAATAAAAGGCATTTCCACTTTTCCATTTGTATAATATATTTACGTGTAATAGAAAAGGTTCATTGATATTTTGTTAAAAATATTATTCTTAAGTTGTTAAGAATATGAGTGACAATATTTCTAGCACAAAGTATCATAAATAGGTTCACAATCGAGGATACTTCATAATAAAGACATGACTAATACAGAAAGATTGTATTCATGTTTGTTCCCAAGTTATTTATATGAGATATAAATAAGATGGAATGGTGAGTCTCATGCCATATAACAAACATGATAGGCACTTATAAATGATAAATAGGCCGAACCAGTGACACTTATGACAAGCACATGGAGTTTACTCTTGTCAATGTTTTGTCATAAATCATATCAGTGCATATAATCTTTAGACCTGAGATAGCACAGTTATCTTGTATATAGGTAGTTTGAGTTTGATACTGCTTTCATACTTGTACTGTGTATGGGTATATGGGCATCTATTGGCTCCTACTAGTTATATATGGAGATAGGTGTTGATCAAGATGGAATATGTTCCTCTAAGTAAATAGAGATAAAATCCTATGTTCATTTAATTGTTCTTGATGTTTCAAGTTCCTAGCCAGGACAGATAGATTTATTCAGAAAAGAGTTTCTGATGAGAAATTTCTTTTTAATCAAGAACTGGAATTAAAAGAGAACATAATATTCATAGCAAATGGAGTTTGACATAAACCATGACTCCAGCTTGAGTTGGGATTTTGTAACAGAGAGATTCTAGTGCATGGTAACATACGATTATAGGTTCATTTAAGGTAAACCTTATTACTAATTACGTGGCCATGGCATGCTATGCTAGGTGTTAACCATGGTCTATGAGGTTCATAAAATGATTTAGAGAAATCATTTATGGTAAGAAAGAGTTCTGATGATATTAAGAGTTGATATCATGTCTCATTGCCAATTAGTGATGAGCCTAGTAAGTCACACACATACACAAGTTATCACCTATTTAGATATGATTTAATTAATTAGTTAAAGAGTTTAATTGATTAATTAAATAGGTTTGGTTTGCAATTAAATTGCAAAGTCCCTAGCATGACTTGAAACCAAATCTAGATTATTGGATGCATAGTATAAGTTAAATTTATATTTAAAGTGTTTAAATATGAATTTAATTAATGAGAAATTAATCAATAGAGATTAATTAATTAATTTATATTTGATATAAATTGATTAGAAGAAGAAAAATAATTATTTTGGGTTAAGAACTCAAAATTAAGACACAGGGGCATTTTGGTCATTTCACAGTGTGACACGTAGCACCATGAAATAGTGACACATGGGATTACACATAATGTTGCCAAATGTTTTTTAATCATGTAAGATGATTAAAATCAAGATTAAATATAGGTTTGACACTTGGCACAATGTGATTGGGTCACTTAAACCTAGAGCTAATCAAAGGGTGACATGTGGCAAGGGTTTAATGTGTTAACCTAGCTATTTAAGTGTTGTTATGAAAAGAAAAGCAACCAGCAGCCACTCCTCTCCTTTGTCACGCCACTTTGAGGTTTTTCATCTATTCTTCTTCATCTCTCATCAGTTCAAAGAGATTAACCATCAATCTCTTGAATTAAGAACACTAGAAATTGTTTCTAGTGTCCTGTTTACATCTCTAATCTCTTAAAAGGCAGAACTTGAATTTCTAATTAATAGAAAAAACTTTAGAAGCTGTTCAAGGGCTGCCTTAGGTGTTCTTGGTGTGGACAAGCTAGAGGGACAACATCTGGTGTCCTAAAGACGAATCTCAAGGCGCAGACACGCTGCAGTGCATCAAGAGGTTAGTGTAATCGTTATTGATTTAATCTAGGATTCTAAAATTAATCTGATTAATTTTAAAATCTTAAATGGAAAATACAGATCCAAAAACATATTAAAAGAGTTTTAATATGTTGTTTATCATTGAAATCAAATAGATAAAAATAAATCTTGCATGATGCATGTGACCCTAGGTGAAAATTTTTTAATTCAATGGTATAAACTTGTGTTTTTCACGCTTCCGTTCCTTCAATTGGTATCAGAGCCGCTATATTTGCCATTTAGATTGTTGATTATATGATTTAATTGTGTTATTTGATCATGAGATGATTGATCCATTGCTGGTTGGATCAAGAGGTGTGGCGGCATGCTTGATGAAATCCAACATGGTGCGCATGGCTTGGGAAGATCATGGTGCGCATGGTTGTTATTAAATTCTGCAATTGTTGCATGATGAAAGGTTCATCATATGACTAATTAAAATGTTTAATTAGGATTTTTAATCACACAATTAAATTATGATTCAAATCAGAATTTTAAAAATTATTTGAATGTGATTCAAATCTGAATTTTAAAAGTTATTTGAATGTGATTCAAATCTGAATTTTTAAATTTGTTTGAATCATATTTAAATCTGATTTTTTAAAATTGATTGAAAAAAATTCAGATCTGATTTTTCAAAAAATGTTTGAATGTGATTCAAATCTGATTTTTTAAAAAATGTTTGAATGTGATTCAAATCTGAATTTTTAAAGTTGTTTGAATGTGATTCAAATCTGAATTTTTAAATTTGTTTGAATGAGATTCAAATCTGAATTTTTAAATTTATTTGAATCATATTCAAATCTGGATTTTTAAGTTGAATATGAGATATTCAATTTAATTTAAGTATGTATGTTTTATTTAATTGTTAAATAGTGATATGCATGATGGATGATCATGGACTATAAAAGACCAATGTAATTGGATTTATTTCTTTTATGTTTCTTTGGGATTGTAAATTAATTAATTTATTTTAATTTATTTTGGGCATGTATTATTAAGTTTGTAATAATTTTTGGGTTGTAATTTCATTTATTTAAGTTCTTATAAATTCGCCTTGGTATGCCAAGGATTACTATGTAATATTGGATTGCAAGAAGTTCAAGGAGGTCAAGAGCATTGGTGGGACCAGTGGGAGGAATTCAAGATCAAGTGTTGATTATGTACTCCTTCAGCAACTCTTGTAAAATAAATGAATGAATGAAATGCACCTAGGAATGCCCTGATTCAATTCTTGATGGCTCAGAATTGAATCCCTTAGAAAGTCCATGATCATACCATATTTATTGCTTATCCATGAATGCATGAGATGTATGTGAATGTATGCTATTATATGATATATGCATGCTAATTGGATAATGTGCAAAGTGAGACCTTAATAGTAATTAGAATGACCATAAAATCTTCCAAACAAATGATTAAGTTGGAAATGCTATAATTAAAGTAATTATAACATAGGCCCTCCATTGGGGTAATTATTTTAAGAAATTTTAAATAGTTGCATAAGATGCAATTAATTTAAGAGATTTTCTTAAGAATAATTGTTAAGCATGAGATGTTGTAAATATGTAAATGGTTTAGTGGCCAATATTGGATGTACCTGAGGACATTAAAATTATTTGCATAATTACTGGCTCAATGGGATCAACTTAACTAATGCAAGATAAGTCAATAATGGATGTACTTGAGATTTTGAGCATTAAGGGCTAGGTAAAGGATTGAACCTCACATGAGATGTGATGGGCAAGGAGTTGCTCACTTATAGTTTATTGTAATTCCAATAATGGATGTACCTAAGGATGATCAATAGAATTATAAGAATTCAATCACCCACTAGAAATCCATCCAATTAGGATTTCCGTTTTCTACTTTGGAAGTGTAGGATTCGCTAAGTTAGTGGGAGGACCAATTTGATTAAAAGACCATAATCATTTTGGTTAATTACATGATACATTTACTAATTAATCTGTTTTTTTCTGCAGTTAATTTTTTGATAAAAAAGAGCATAAAACAACCACCACCTTCCAATATCCTTGCAAGCATACTTGATCACAATAGGTTGACAGGACCTAATCTGTTTGATTGGCTAAGAAATTTGAAACATGTCCTGAACTTTGAACATATAGGATATGTTCTAGATTCAAATGTTCCCGGTCCCTTACCTCCAGAGGCCACACAAGAGGAATATGAGGATAGAAGGTATGTCCATATCTTGTTATTTAGATTCTGATGATACTCATAGTTCATCTACAGCTTAGGTTTTAGATACTGGTGCCAGTTCTCACATTTCTAATGATATGCAGGAACTAGCAAACAGTAGCAGCTTGCGTTCTCAAGATATTAGAGTCCGGATTGGCAATGGTTCAACTGTTGAAGCTTTAGCCATAGGATATAAATCTTTTTACATGTTTGGAAATGTTTTGTGTTTGGATAATATTTTATATGTACCTGATGCTTTTAAGAACATTATTTCTATATCTAGTTTGACTAGAAATGGCTATGAATTTCAGTTCACAGATGATGTTTGCAATATTTATTTTGGAAATAAATATGTTGGTTCGGGTTATATGAATGATGGTCTTTATTATTTGGATAATAATGACAAACACAAATTGAATGCAAGTGATCTAAAAGAATGTAATGCCATGGTGAAAACCAACTCAAGTTCAAAATATATTTGGCACTTAGGCTCTGAGCCTACTCCAACTTGTGAATCTTGCCTTCAGGGCAAAATGACTAGATCACCCTTTGTTGGACAAGGGCTAAGAGTTGAAAATATTTTGGAGCTAATACATAGTGATGTATGTGGTCCATTTAAAGAAATGGCTATAGGGGTTTTCATTATTTTATTACCTTTA
Source organism: Hevea brasiliensis (assembly GCF_030052815.1). Classification (NCBI taxonomy): domain Eukaryota; kingdom Viridiplantae; phylum Streptophyta; class Magnoliopsida; order Malpighiales; family Euphorbiaceae; genus Hevea; species Hevea brasiliensis. The sequence continues at coordinate 41,995,435 of NC_079498.1, forward strand.
CTGATGATAAATCAATGTTTGGGTATTTGTATTTGATGAAATACAAACATGAATCCTTTGAAAAGTTTAAGGAATTTAAATCTGAAGTAGAAAATCAAACAGGAAAGAGTATTAAAGCTCTTCGATCAGATCGTGGAGGTGAATATTTGAGTACTGAATTTGATGAATACTTGAGAGAGCATGGCATTGTTTCTCAACTGACTCCTCCAGGAACGCCACAGCTGAATGGTGTATCTGAAAGGAGAAATCGTACCCTATTGGATATGGTACGTAGTATGATGAGCTATACTGATATGCCAATCTTCTTTTGGGGATTTGCATTAGAATCAGCTTTGTATATTCTGAATAGGATTCCATCAAAATCAGTTTCTTCCACACCTTATGAGATATGGCATGGAAGAAAACCAAGTCTTAAGCATGTTAAGATTTGGGGTTGTCCAGCTTATATCAAAAAGCTGAACACTGATAAATTGGAGACCAGATCAGAAAAAGGTCGATTTGTTGAATATCCAAAAGATAGTTTTGGATATTATTTTTATTTGCCTACTTCACAAAAGGTTGTGATAAGTAGAGATGCCACATTTCTTGAACAACAGTTTGTTCAAGAAGGAGGCAAAGGAAGGCAAATAGAGTTAGAATTGGAGAATTCTGACCAACCAACAGATCAGATGGATATAGATCCATCTAGTCAACCTATACCCGTTGATGAAACATCTACAACTGTTCTTCAGAGAACAACCGAGGTATCTCATCCACGATGAGATATGGTTTTCTTCATGAAGAAGAACAAGAGTTGTCTACTCATGAAGAAGTAGATCATGGAGATGATCCACTTACCTATGAAGAAGCTATATCAGATATAGACTCTTCAAAATGGATTGATGCTATGAAATCCGAAATTGATTCCATGTATAAGAATCAAGTTTGGGATCTTGTTGACCCACCTGAAGGTATTGTACCTATAGGAAACAAATGGGTTTTCAAGAAGAAAATTGGTTCTCATGGAAAGGTAGAGACCTATAAGGCAAGGCTAGTAGCGAAAGGGTTTCGCCAAAGGCAAGGAATCGACTATGAGGAGACTTTCTCGCCTGTTGCAATGCTTAAATCAATTAGGATTTTATTAGCAATAGCTGCATACTATGATTATGAGATTTGGCAGATGGATGTCAAAACAGCTTTTCTCAATGGATACATTGAAGAAAACATTTTCATGGAACAACCTAGGGGTTTTGAATCCCAAGATGGTTCCAAGGTATGCAAGCTAAAGCGATCCATTTATGGGTTGAAACAAGCTTCGAGGAGTTGGAACATCCGTTTTGATGAAGCCATTAAATCCTTTGGTTTTATCAAAAATGAGGATGAGCCATGTGTATATAAGAAGGTTAGTGACAGTGCTATCACTTTCCTTGTCTTATATGTGGATGACATATTGTTGATGGGTAATGACACAGGTATGTTGACAACTATAAAGGTATGGTTGTCAAATACATTCTCCATGAAAGACTTAGGGGAGGCAACCTATATTCTTGGGATTCGCATCTATAGAGATAGAGCGAAAAGAATAATTGGTTTATCCTAAAGTCTATACTTGGAAAAGGTGTTAAAGAGGTTTAACATGCTTGATTCCAAGAGAGGATTGTTACCAGTGAGACATGGTATCCACATTTCTAAAGAGATGTCTCCAAAGACATCTGAAGAAAGAGATAAGATGGCTAGGATTCCATATGCTTCGACTATTGGAAGTTTAATGTATGCAATGTTGTGTACTAGGCCGGATATCACATATGCTGTTAGTTTGACTAGTAGGTATCAATCCAATCCAGGTTTGGAACACTGGATAGCTGTCAAGAATATCCTTAAGTACTTGAGAAGAACTAAAGATTTATTCTTAATTTATAGAGGTGGAGACTTGCAATTGGATGGTTATACTGATTTTGATTTCCAATCAGATATCTATGATAGAAAGTCTACCTCTGGATATGTGTTCATTTGTAATGGGGGTGCAGTCAGTTGGAAGAGTTCCAAACAGAGCACGACTGCAGATTCCACTACAGAGGCTGAGTATATTGTTACATCAGATGCTGCAAAGGAAGCTGTTTGGATAAAGAAGTTCGTGACAGAACTTACAGTAGTTCCTTCCATTGAGTCAGCAGTTCCACTACACTGTGACTATAATGGAGCAGTCATACAGGCTAAGGAACTAAGGTCTCACCCAAAATCCAAACACATAGAAAGGCAATACCACATTATCAGAGATATAGTTGGGCAAGGCGATATAGCCACGCAGAAAAATAACATCAACTAAAAAATTCAGCTGATCCATTCACTAAGCCTATATCACAGACTCAGTTAGACCAACATCTTGAGAAGATAGGTCTAAGATATTGTAATGAATAGCTCTAGTGCTAGTGGGAGATTGTTAGTAGTATGCCCTAAAGCATATCATTTAGTATGTATCTTGTACATATTTTTATTAATAAAAGGCATTTCCACTTTTCCGTTTACATAATATATTTATGTGTAATAGAAAAGGTCCATTGATATTTTGTTAGAAATATTATTCTTAAGTTGTTAAGAATATGAGTGACAATATTTCTAGCACAAAGTATCATAAATAGGTTCACAATCGAGGATACTTCATAATAAGGACATGACTTATCCAGAAAGATTGTATTCATGTTTGTTCCCAAGTTATTTATATGAGATATAAATAAGATGGAATGGTGAGTCTCATGCCATATAACAAACATGATAGGCACTTATAAATGATAAGTAGGCCGAACCAGTGACACTTATGACAAGCACATGAAGTTTACTTTTGTCAATGTTTTGTCATAAATCATATCAGTGCATATAATCTTTAGACCTGAGATAGCATAGTTATCTTGTATATAGGTAGTTTGAGTTTGATACTGCTTTCATACTTGTACTGTGTATGGGTATATGGGCATCTGTTGGCTCCTACTAGTTATATATGGAGATAGGTGTTGATCAAGATGGAATCTGTTCCTCTTAGTAAATAGAGATGAAATCCTATGTTCATTTAATTGTTCTTGATGTTTCAAGTTCCTGGCCAGGACAGATAGATTTATTCAGAAAAGAGTTTCTGATGAGAAAATCTTTTTAATCAAGAACTGGAATTAAAAGAGAACATAATATTCATAGCAAATGGAGTTTGACATAAACCATGACTCGGCTTGAGTTGGGATTTTTGTAGAGAGATTCTAGTGCATGGTAACATATGATTATAGGTTCATTTAAGGTAAACCTTATTACTAATTGAGTGGCCATGGCATGCTATGCTAGGTGTTAACCATGGTCTATGAGGTTCATAAAATGATTTAGAGAAATCATTTATGGTAAGAAAGAGTTCTGATGATATTAAGAGTTGATATCATGTCTCATTGCCAATTAGTGATGAGCCTAGTAAGTCACACACATACACAAGTTATTACCTATTTAAATATGATTTAATTAATTAGTTAAAGAGTTTAATTGATTAATTAAATAGGTTTGGTTTGCAATTATATTGCAAAGTCCCTAGCATGACTTGAAACCAAATCTAGATTATTGGATGTATAGTATAAGTTAAATTTATATTTAAAGTGTTTAAATATGAATTTAATTAATGAGAAATTAATTAATAGAGATTAATTAATTAATTTATATTTGATATAAATTGATTAGAAGAAGAAAAATAATTATTTTGGGTTAAGAACTCAAAATTAAAACACAGGGGCATTTTGGTCATTTCACAGTGTGACACGTGGCACCATGAGATGGTGACACATGGGATTACACATAAGGTTGCCAAATGTTTTTTAATCATGTAAGATGATTAAAATCAAGATTAAATATAGGTTTGACACTTGGCACAATGTGATTGGGTCACTTAAACCTAGAGCTAATCAAAATGTGACATGTGGCAAGGGTTTAATGTGTTAACCTAGCTATTTAAGTGTTGTTATGAAAAGAAAAGCAACCAGCAGCCACTACTCTCCTTTGTCATGCCACTTTGAGGTTTTTCATCTTTTCTTCTTCATCTCTCATCAATTCAAAGAGATTAGCCATCAATCTCTTGAATTAAGAACACTAGAAATTGTTTCTAATGTCCTATTTACATCTCTAATCTCTTAAAAGGCAGAACTTGAATTTCTAATTAATAGAAAAAGGTTTAGAAGCTGTTCAAGGGCTGCCATAGGTGTTCTTGGTATGGACAAGCTAGAGGGACAACATCTGGTGTCCTAAAGACGAATCTCAAAGGCACAGACACGCTGCAGTGCATCAAGAGGTTAGTGTAATCGTTCTTGATTTAATCTAGAGTTCTAAAATTAATCTGATTAATTTTAAAATCTTAAATGGAAAATACAGATCCAAAAACATATTAAAAGAGTTTTAATATGTTGTTTATCATTGAAATCAAATAGATAAAAATAAATCTTGCATGATGCATGTGACCCTAGGTGAAAATTTTTGAATTCAATGGTATAAACTTGTGTTTTTCACGCTTCTGTTCCTTCAGAGATAGTGGGCACAGAACCTGAACTTACCTTAGAACAAAAGCCAGCCTCTTTATTTTTACTTTACCATGTTTCCCTAAGTTAATTTACAAACTATTTAGGTGATTTGAACAAGTAAAAAAAAAACAGATAAAGAAAGGAGGGAGGAGAAAAGATTATAACCCCTTTAATAAGCCTACAACTAAAAGAATAGAGGGAGGAGAAAATAGTTATAAGCCCATAAATTTTAAAGTTAAAATCCTATTCTATATTACATGGTCCATTAGCCCATTTCCCGATGCAAGGGTGTTGAAGTCCTCCTTAGGGTTTCCTTATTGGTTTTGGTCCACCTACCATAATTAGAGAGATTACCTTCCTTGTTTGGGTACTTGCCATTTTTAGGCCACTTACTGTATTGATTTTCTTACCATATTAAACTACTTACCATTTTTATAAAACTGACCAAAATTGAAAATTCAAATAAAGAAAGAAATAAGCAAACAAATTAACTTAAAAAAAAAAATGAAACTCCTTCTTATAGTCCATCTCCCAAATTGACTAGGGGTGTGAATCAACCCTAACCACCTCATTCTTTGGTCAAACCACATTTCCAGAGGCCCAAGAGCACCAAACAAAACAAGCAAAACATGATAGAATAGATTAAATGATGAAATAAGCTAAATTAACAATAAAACTAAAAAAATTACCTTTCTGTTTGGAGGCATTAGCAATAAAAATTACATAAAAAATAAGAAATGTGCATAAAAATGAATTAAATTTTATGAAGATGCTCTTAAATATTAATGAAAAACTTAGAAAAAAGAAAGAAAAAAAAAAGAGCAAAGGAAAAATTAAATTCAAATTTGAAAGAAGTTGTTGTTTGCTTGTACCCAAATTTTGTCCTATCTTTTTGAAACAAGTTTGCATATTAATATGTATAGAATTGGATAGAACTCAAAACATAAAGTTTTTAAAGGACATTTTGTACTCCAATTTAGGCTTAAGAATCACCCAAAAAGGTGAGTTTATCACCGATTTATCCCTCCTAAAGTTTTGGGTCTTATAGAATTTTACAGAATCAAATATGAAACTCAAAATCTAAAAATCAGATTAAGATGAATTATATATGAAAATTTCACGATTTTTCATTAAAAATCTAGGAAAACTAAGTTTAAGAATTTAAACCTACCTAACTATAACTTGTAAGCTAAGTAATTGCAATTCAACTTGAAGAACATAAATAGAAATATGAGTTGCGCTCAAAATAGGCTTTATGACATGTGTAACTAAAAGAAAACCAAAAGGTACATGACAGAGAAGTAAAAGAGATGTCTTACATATTTTTATTTTATTTGCATCACATTCTTATGTCTTACATATTTATATTATATTTGCATCATATTCTCACCTCTAGAATTAAATGTAAAACATAAAATATATATAAAAAAAGAAAAAGTTGCAAGAGGCTAGATGTTTAGGAGGCTATAAAGAGGGTGTGGTGTGTAGTGTGGCTATTAGGGCTGGGAGAGAGTGGCTACAATTAGTGATAAGTGTCTTGTTTAGGAGTTTAGAAAGGTATTTATAGGCTTTTAGCTATTTAGGAGGATTAAACCTAGTCTAATTAGGAAAAGATTTGACTTGATGCTCTCCTTCCTATTTAAGTGATTTATTTTCCTAAAGAGTAAGATTATTTCTGGCAAAGGCAAATTGGCTGCCCATATTTGTATTTTTATTTATTTTTTAATTATTTTCTTCCTATTTTGGCTTGATTTCTCCTTAGGTGCATGAACAAGTCCACATTCATTCTCTACCTACTCTTGTTGGATGAAGTGGGATTGAAGCAAGGTCCTAATGGGCCCTGCTTCAGTTGGCACTCCCTAGGCTCACTCTAGTTCATGCAGCTCTGGACTGGGTCCAACTAAAGCACAGGAGATCCATGTCTTGCTTATAGGTCTACTATAAACTTTAACCTATTTTCTTAACTTTTCTATGTCTATTATTATTATTATTATTATTATTATTATTATTATTATTATTATTATTATTATTATTATTATTATTATTATTTTGTTAATTTTTAATAGGTACACTACAAGAAAATGCTGAAATAGAAATCAAATTTAGAAACAGATTCATGTCAATTTGTAATTTGAAATGGTGTTTGAAATGGAAATTGAGTAGAACTGATCAATTACTTTCAGATTCAAATTTAGGCTTTTATCTATTTAATTTATTAAATTTGAGTTGAAATTAGAAACTAATTTTGATAAGTTTCTAATTCCTTTAATTATATTTAGAAACTGATTGTGTTCGGTTTCAAAAATAATCTATTATTTATTTCATTTATGAAAATTTAAGTTCAAATTAAAAATTGATTTTGATCAGTTTCTAATTTAACCTATTATCTATTTAATTTATTAAATTTTAAGATGAATTATAAACCGATTTTAGTTAGGTTCTAATTTCTTTAGAATCAATTATTTTTTGTTTCAAAATTAATTTATTATCTATTTTATTTGTTAAATTTTAAAGTTAGGTTAGAAAATGAAATTGGTCATTTTCTAATTTAACCTATTATCAATTCAGTTTATTAAATTTGAAGCTAAAATTAGAAATCAATATTGGTCGATTTCTAATTCATATGGCTATATTTAGAAACCGATTGCTTTTGGTTCCAAATTTAATCTGCTATCTATTTTATGTTTTAAATTTTAAAGTTATATTAGAAACCTATTTTGATCGATTTCTAATTTAAAGTATTATCTATTCAATTTATTAAATTTGAAGCTAAAATTAGAAAATGATTTTTGTCAGTTTCTAATCCTTTAGTTATATTTAGAAACTATTTGTTTTCGGTTTCAAAATTAATCTATTATTTATTTTACTTTTTAAATTTTAAGGTCAATTTGTAAATTGATTTCAGTTGGTTTCTAATTTATTCTATTAATTTATTAAATTTGATGCTGAAATTAGAAACCATTGTAATTGGTTTCTAATTCTCTTAGTTATATTTAGAAACCGATTATTTCAGTTTCAAAATTAATCTATTATTTATTTTACTTTTTAAAATATAAGTCACATTAGAAATTGATTTTTGTCGATTTTTAATTAACCTATTATCTATTTTATTTTTTACAATTTAAGGTCAAATTGGTTTCTAATTCCTTTTATTATATTTAGAAATCAATGGTCATTAGTTTCAAATTAACCTATTAAATTACTCGTTACATGAACTTTTTGATTAAAATTTTCCTTGGCTTCTATTTCACACAAAAACTATTGCACATTAGACTATTAAAGACTATTGAGATCTATTAAACACTGATCATTGCCTTCCTCCTTCACTGACTAATAAATCTTATCACTTTAGAAATTGAGCTCTGTAGTTCTTTAGATTGAGAAAAAGGTTGAGAGTTGTAATGGCGAGTGAAGGGTACAAAGATTCGAGCGAGAAGATAAGCTATGCATTCAAGGTAGTGCTAATTGGAAATTCGGTGGAGGCGAAATTGCAAATACTAGCTCGATTTGAATTAAATGAGTTTAACTTAGACTTTAAGGCTACTATAAAAGTTGAGTTCCATACTAGAACCTTAGTAATCAAGCACAAGAGCGTTAAAGGCCCAAATCTGGGATATTGCTAGTCAAGAATGCTACTTATTTACTTTTGTATATGGATAAAGAAAACTGTTCCATAATTATCATGTTTTGGGACCATCAAAACAAGTTTAGCATCATCTTTCCATAACACTACCATAATGCTTGGATATTAACACCACAAAGGTGGAGGAAAGGAGTCGTCACCTGAGTAATAATTGGGATGAATTTGTAAGAAGGGATATGAGTGGCAACTTACCTTGCAGAGGTCCACTACCCTTCTTTTACCATGAGTCCTGTGATCTAAATTTGAGATAGTAGGTGCGAGAGAGGAAAGGTGTTAGGCACCCTCTTTGCCTAGACTTATCTTAGAGTAAGAGCCAGTCTCTATTATTAATTCCTAAATCTTTTTTTATCGTTTCTTTTATTAATTTCCTTTAATTTCCTTAACATACGTTCATACAAGCTAAAGTTGCACACACAATTAATCCAAATAAATCAACCATGTACATGCACAAGTAATTCCTAACATGCCAAATTTTTAAGTTTAAGTGATATTTACCAAATTATCGTCTTACCCTATATGCATATTTAACTAAGTTAATTATGTATAACATCTATTTATAAGTCATACATAGTAGACAAAAGAAATAGTCTTATGCATCTCAATCTAAAGTACATGCATAAAAAAGAGATGGTCCTAAACATGTCAAAGTTTCTAGGTTATGTACTTGGGCCCATTAATTACCATGTTCCCCTATATTCCTCTTTGCTAAGCCCAATTACATAGCAATGGTTCATTTGAAAACATTCAAGATAATAAAAAATTAAATTAAATTCCTAATCTAAGTAAAGAGGGAGGAGAATAGATATTAAAAACCTTAAAATGGTCTTTACAACCCATAATAAAAAAAATAAAATTAACCCTAAAATTATTACAAGGTCTTAGGTCCATTAACCTTAGGCAAGAGACTTTGGAGTTCCATCTTAAATTTTAGATTGGGCTTGATCCACCAATGGGTCCATCTTGCTCCTTAAATTATGCATGGATTGGCTTATTGGGCTAAATAGGCTTTTCCTTTTAGGCTTGGGCCTATTTATTTTTTATTTTTCATGCATGTACTCAAAATAACATAAAACATAAATAATTAAATAAACATAAAAATAATTAAATAAAATAAAAAAATAAAGTCAAAATTGAAAAAAAAAACATACTCATATTAAGACTTTAATTAGGAATTTTGGCCAAACTAAATGTCCAACCTATCTCCAATTTTAAAATCTAATCCTAGTAGGTCTAAACAACATAATAAACAACAAAAGTAAAGAAAACACGATGGATTATGGATACAAAAAAAAAGGCTTAATTCAACTAAAACTTTCATAGATCTAGAAATTTCCAGATCTGGATAGAAATAATAAAAAAATCATAAAAAAGAAAATAACCATTAAATAATCCAAAGAAATACCATATGACCCTAACATGTCAATATAAAATATTGAAAAAAGAAACTTGCAATTTAAGTTCATGTGGAGCATGCATAAAATAGAAACTGTCGACCCAACTGCATATAAGTCAATTCTGGAAGGCAGATTTGTAAAATATATTAAAAATAGTAAGCCTATGTGAAAAATTATGAAATTTTGTGCAACACTAGCTAACATGTCATATTAAAATGTGGAAAAGAAAACTAATTGAAACCTACATGGATTTGTATGTAATTACTAAATAAGATACTAATTGTGCAAATAAAACATAACTTGAGCTATAATTATTAAATTAATTTTGCACACTAAAATATTCAGAATATTGCAATTGTAAAAATATGAAATGAAAGCTGACATCTTATGGTACAAATTAAAATAAAAAAGAAACAATTAAATTGACCAAAAAAAGCCTTTGAAACAATTTATCCAAATTCGGGTATGAGATGATTCAGTTCATACAGGTCCAAACTTTAAAAAATTATAACTAAAAAACTATAACTAATTAGAGAAAAATGACTTTGGGATCATTAGAAAAATAAAATTACATAGAAATACCCTATGAATTCACTAAAAATAGTCCCACATGCAGATTAATACATTTACGTGAAGAAATAATAAGAATAGTTTCAAGCAAAAAAGAACATGCAAGCATATGAAGTTATCAAGGACCCTTTTAGATCTTACCTTGTTTAGAGATTGATTCTTCAAATTAAGGAGTTCTAGAGGCTCCTTTGGGACCTTAAAATGGATGGTAAGCTATAGGAAAAAACTTGATTAATTATAGAATAAAATTAAAACCTGAAACTAAAGCCAAATTGAACAAAAATGTGGGGTGTGTGTGTGCATGTATAGCCTAAATGGCATTTATGGCATTAGAGGTTAGAGAGCTTTTCTAATTAGCTTAGAACCTCTCTAAACATCTCTTAATCTGATGTCTTTTGAGTGTTTAATTGCTTCCTCCTAGCCAAAAAAATCGCACCCCCCCCCCCTAATATTAAAAATTAAAGTGGTTTATATAATGCAAGGTTGGAGAGTTTATATTAGATCAAGCTTAGGAGTTTAAACCTATCTAAATCCGACCCTTATCATTATAGATTTGGCTGCTAAGGATTATTTATCCCTTTTTTATCTTTTATTTTCGTGGTGGGGTTATATGACATGAGGTGAAAGATTATCTACTAGGATCACATAAAGTGCACTAGGTAATGCTCAAGAAAGATGGTGGAGTCAGATCGGTCTCATTTAAGTACTAGCTCCTTAGAAAGCATTTCCTAGAACTTACAATCTTAATATAATCGGGTCCACTAGTAAGTAATGCTATTCCATAATATTATCATGGTACTAAAGATTTATGCAGCAAAAAACATAAGAGATAGGAGTCGTTACACGGATAATAACCGAGACATATTCATTGTTTTTTCTAAAGGACATCTGATTGAGATATCATTTCTGAAGGGACAACCGAAGGGACTTTATAACACCCCGAACCTCAGAGCTCTGAATAGTACCATTTTTTGTCAATGAATAGTACTATTCAAAGCCACCTTGAAGACCCAAAAATAAAGGGAAAATTTATTGAAATAGACACAATAAAAATTTAGGTGAACAAAAAATCTAAGGACTCATCGGATATTATGAAAGAGATGGATTATAACTCGATGAGGGGTATTTTGGTCAATTCACTTCAAGAGTTGACTTTTAACCAAAATGTTTAAGTTAAATGAAATTAATGAATTGAATTATGGAGTAATTTTTTAGGACAATTCAAGTAAAATGTGTAAGGGAAAATAAAAGAAATGAAAACCTAGAATTTTAACTCCATTAGGACTTAATTAAAAAATAATGACCAATGGGCATTGGACAACTCAATTAAATGCTTTAAATAAATCAAAATTTAGGATAAATATAAAAAGGAAACAAGTATTCTTTCCTTTCCCATTGTGGCTGCCACCCTCCCACTCTCTCTCCCTCTCTCTTTCTCTCTTCTTCTTCATTCTTCCACCATTGATGCCCTTCCAAGCTTTTGATTTCCTTGAATTTCCTCCATAAATCCCCTAGCTATTAGAACAAAAACTTAATCTTGGACATTGATAAGAAGATTACAGACAAGAGAGAGAATAAATCTTGAAGAAATTAGGAGATTGGAAACTCTCCAAAAGAGGTAAGCTTCTTTCATGCTTAATTAGTTATATAAGCTTTGAATCAAGTTAGATTGTGATGAAATTACATGAGGAAGCATGAGAATCATGCATTTAGGAGGAAGAAAATTTTTGGCTAGCCATGGAAACCTAAGGTTTGATGTGTTTTAATTTAATTGATGATGAATTCAAGTTTAATTGAAGTAGTATACATGATTGGGGTAGTGAAATTTCATGGGATTTGCATAAATTGGAAAATGGAAGATTAGGATTCATGAGAAATTAGGGCTTTTGTATTACGTTATGCAATTGAGGGTTATAAGACCTAATTATGGTCATTTGAAGTTCCTTGAGTGTGAATTGACATTGAGTTGATGAAAGGAATTAATGGAATGGTATGGATTAGGGAAATTGCAAACTAGGGTTTTGGAAATTTGGGGATTTTGTGCCATATTGTGAAATTGATGTTCTTATGTCCCAATATTAACCAATTGATGTACATTGAGTGTGAATTGAAGTTGGTTGTTGAGATGAATTCATGGATGGGCGGTGTGTTGAGTTGCTGAAATTCAAGACACTGAGTCTAGTATACTTGGCAGCTTATAAGTTGAGCTACACAACTCCAATTGGTGTGAAGCCAATTGGAAATGAAACTTAAGACATAGGGCTAGAGCTGTCATGAACATACCCTACCCAGAAAATGACCATAAGTTGACCTAAATGAGCCTTCAATCTGGAAGTGGCAATTCTAGACCCTATACAATGACCACGTGAACAGTAATCTTAAAATTGTCATAACTCACTCTAGGGCACTCCAATTGACCTGATTCTTAAACCATTGGAAACATAAGACATAGAAGAACATTTCATATTAAGAACTTGAGGCTAAATTATAAACTTGACTTTGGATCAACAAATTTGCCCTGCACCAGAACCAAACTTGGAAATTCTGAATTTTTGCATACCTGACTAGTTTTGGTAAAAATGCCATAACTTGGTCTACAAAACTGAAAAATGCAATTATTCAAAAGCCAAAATTCTCATAACATATAGAACTATAATTTTTATGTTTTGACCAGAACCCAGATCCTAGAGAAACTTAGAGAAATTGTTAGGAAAATTTAGGATGACAAAGCTGGAATTCCTGAAATCTAGCAAATTGGCCGTATGACCCCAGCATGGTTAATAGGTCATAACTTTATCTATGAAACTCCAATTAGAGTGATTCAAAATGGGTTGGAAACCTAAGAAGAGACCTACAATATTGTTTTAAGGGCCTGGATCAAATTATAAATGTAAGAGGCTGGGATGTTAGATGCAAAATTGGGAGAAATTCTGAAAATTTAGAATCTGCAGAATTTGTCACGTGAATAGTAAAAGTAAATTAACTATAACTTGAGCTAAAAAACTCCAAATTAGGTGATTCAAAAAGGGAAATAAATATGAGACCTAGAGGAACAATGTTCATGAAGAACACCTCATCAAATTATGATTGGAACTAGGTAAAAATTTGGGTTCAAAGATCAAACCACTAAGCTACCAGAACCCAAAATCTCATTGAATTTGCAAAGCTAACTTAGGTATGCATTGGACAATTATATAATGAGTTCTTGGCAAGAGTTGAAATGAGTATTAAGATATTCTACTTGTGTGTTTTCAGTAGAAAAAGAGGTTGGTATAGACAAAGAGAAATAAGTAAAGAAGAAGGAGACCCATTGAAGGTTTGTGCACAACTTACCTTTTTCTTTGTTTTGAACTTTGTAAATTGATTTGAATGAGTTTATTTTGAATGAGATATGGTTTTTCTATTGTATTTGAGAAATTTCGGTGTTGCCACCTCTATATGGGTTTTATGATGATTTGAATGTGTTTATTGATTTGCAAATATGATTGTTGATTTAGAAACTTTTGAAAATTGTTGTAAAATCATAGTTAAAATGACGGTCCCTTTCGGAACTCCCCAGTAGTAGCGGCTGCTTGGGGTTTGATATTTGATTATGATTATGTCTCCCATTAATAATGGTTAGTAGAGTAAGACTATATGATTACTCATTAGCTAGCTAGCCCTTCCTTCATTAATAAAGGTTAGTGAGGTTGATTTGCTTTATCGTGGTGTACAACACGGCATTGATCGTGAAATTTTGTGTCATGGTCTAAACTGTGTGTTGATATTGGCAACACTTATGCTTTATGATTTGTGATTTGTGAATTATGATCTTTTCATTGAAAGGTGATTTCAATAAATGGTTCTTATGGACTTAGAAATTATGGTGATATTTTCATGATTATGGAAAATATGATTTGTTATATTTTGACAAGTTGTGTTTTACTTTAAGTTTTAAAATTATTAGTTATGCACCACTGAGTGATATACTTAGCAATAGCTTATTTATGCTATCGCAGGTAAGGGAAAGGAGAAGGCTACCGAGTGAGAAACTTGGAAGCAGCTTTTGTATTAACTTTGGGTATTTACATTAGGTATACCCCTGTAATTCCTTTGATATATTTTGTAGCTATATGTATGATGTACGAACATTAAGCAGCTTGTATTAAAAAGCATTACATTGCTAAAGCATTTTAAGTTTGTAAATATTTGCACTTCATTTTGAGACTTATGTAATTTTAACTTTTGTAATATTAAGTTTATTTTCTCTAATGAATGTCTACTTGAAATATAATTGAATTTATTATACTTGTGAAACAGATTGAAGGAAATCTTTTACTTGATTTATTTTATGATTTCAACAGGTTATAAATTTTGGGTTTTGCTAAAATTTTAACCACCACCATGCAGTTTTCCACAATATAAAAGTAAAATAAAATGTTATGTTTTGTTTAAAATCTATTATAGTATCTTTAATAGGTTATCGGAAGGTGTAGTTCAGTAATTCATTAGATATGTTATGGAAACATATCATGCCTTACAAGGGATAAGGTGTGACGGACTTAATTAATGTACTCAATTTTCTGATAGGGTTGTGAATGGCAACTTACTCCTTGCAGAGGTTCCATAACCGTCATCACCATAACCTAATGTCTAGGTTCTAGATAGTGGGTATGAAAGGGAAAGGTGTTAGACACCCCTTACACTTAGTCTAACCTCATTAATTTGAGTACTAGTCCTCTGCTAATATTTTTGAAAGTTTTGTTTATTATTTCTTTATCAAACTTCTTGCCTAAAAAAGCAATTTCTAAACCTGTACACACAAATAATCTAAATAGGAGTTGTTATTTACAAAATAGTTTTCATGCAAAGGTATTTCCTATCCATGCAATCACTAAATTTAATTAAGTGATAGTTACTAAGTGACCAAAATTAATTAATTATTAATAATTTAATTTATAAACAAATTCAGTTTATAATCAACCCTAAGTTTCAATATAACTAATTAAAGTATTTATTTACCAAGTTACTGTAAGGGTAATTAAACTAATTAAATCATGTGCATGTTGCAATTTATTCAAACAAACACATAAAAGGTCAAGCAATTACATCCTAAAAAAAAATTTATTTCTAACATGCTAATTTATTTTATTTCTTACCAAATATTTAATTACATTTAATTTACATGCCAAAGTTAGTTTTTTTATACAAATCAAATTTAATTTTAATTTACCTAATATTTATTTAATTAAATTTCATACAAGTGGGTTAAAGATACCAATAAAATTGATTTTATTATTTACTAAGGAAATCCTTATTGTTACTATGAATTTCATGCAAAAAAAATTTGTTATTTTGGAATTTAGAGTACTTACCTTCATAATAATTGCAATTGTCATTGGGACAAGCTACCCTTTAAAAAAGGTCTTCTATTCTAGTATGGCATGATTATCCTTATCTTACTCCTGTTAAACTCCACATAAGCTCTACGCAATTATAGCCCCTTTTGGTACTTACCTTAGATTGCTTTCTAATTTTATTTATAATATAAAATAAATTAATAACAAATTGTGTTGAAATTTAACTCTAATCTCCGAAGTGGTTGTTTAAAACTAACTAATGGCCAAAATATCTTCTGACTTAATTTTAACACTTCATAATACTATGTCACATAATATATATTATTAAAATTAGATCAAGATACAATTTAAAACTTAAACACAATATATATATATATATATATATATATATATATATATATATATATATATATATATATATAAACCAACATAGAATTTCCAGATTTGGCAAATTCACTATGCCTTTGCATTAGAATTTCTAAAAATTAAACAAGTATAAAAATTACATAGGCAAGATAAAACATCATATCAAATTATAAGATTAATAACCAGATCAAAATCATTACCAAATAAATTACAAAAATTGAAACTTTTGGCAACAATGAATTTGCACTACTTTTTCAAAACTGCAATATCTCACAAACTAAAAAAGATTTTTTCGTGAACAATGAGAAAAATTAGACAAGATCATGAATTTAATTTTAGACCCAAGAATTGCAGAAGAAGATGAAGAATTGAGAGAGATATGAGAATTGAAAGTCAGCTGTACTGCAAAATTGCAATCTGCATACATCCTAATTTTGGATAGCTGTAACTTAATTTAACAACTTTTTTCATGGTTCTTGAGGCTAAAATTATTAGAATTTTATGAAGATTACAAATAAAATTTTTATAGAAACAAAAATACATGAAAATTAATTTAAAATGGAGTGACAAAAATAAGAACATATACAGAGTTATTATCACCCTCAAATTTATCACATATACATGTAAATTATGAACATATAAGGTTAATTTAAGGCATATAAATATAAAACAACTATAATATGGCATGAATCTTGAAAAAAAAGTTTCAAGAATCCTTACCTTGATTAAATCTTAAAGAACCTTTCTTGAACTAAAGAAAAGAAAGAAAATAGAAAGAAGAAAGAGATAAATTTAGGGAGAGCTCTAAGGGGCTAATCTTGAGTGTTTTTCCTTCTTCTCTCTAGTGGGGTATTTATAGGGTTTGGGTATAGAATTGTGATATGACTGAAAGGCCTATTGACAGAGTTTAGGAAGAGATAAAGCAAGAGATAAAATAAAAAAGAATTTTAGTAAAACAAAAGGAGAGTGAGGGATGCCAGAAAGGGAGAGAGAGCGGAAGAGAACAAATTAGTGAGAGAGAGAGAGAGAGAGAGAGAGAGAGAGAGACGGAGGGAGGGGGAGCTGATTAGTGGGGAAGAGGGAGCCAATTGGTGGAGAGAGGGGGAGAGAGGGTCAGCCAAGAGAGAGAGAGAGATGGGGAGAGAGAGTTCATGTGGGAGATAGATAAGGATAAATTTTCCTTTGTTTAAAAATTTTAGGTAGACTTTTATTTAATTAAAATCTCTACTCAAACCTTGTTGGGCCCATAAAACCCAATTAGGTTTAGTTAGGTTTTTAATAAAATAAATTCCCATTATTAAAAATAAATTTTATTCAATTTACCATTTTCTACATTTCAAAAAATTTTCTTCAAGAATTATGCCATACATATAATTATTTATTTTTTGTCCTTAAATATGCCTTATAGTCATGTAATTTTTTCATCATTGGGTTCCTCATGACCTCAATTCATATGCCCATAAGGTCACAAAAATAGAGGTCTATAGTTTTGCCTCCCACTTTGGTGGGATTTGTAATCAATGCGAAGGCATTGCTCAAATTTCATCAAAGTGAAAACACAAATTTTTGAAAACTATTTGAAAGCAAGTGAAATATCAACAATTAGGATCGAGTATGTCCTACTTTATTGACACACTTTGCCAGAGTTAAGTTTAGGACTTTGAGTTATGAGACTAGCTACAGTCTCATAACAATGAAAATCAATTGTATCTTACTTTGTCAATACACCTTTTGTGTCATGGGACTAATTATGTTCCCACAACAGCACAAATCGAGTGTATCTTGCTTTGTTGATACACTCTATGTGTCATGGGACTAGCTACAATCCCACAATAGTGCAAATCAAGTGTATCTTATTTTGTTGATATACCCTACATGTCATGGGACTAGCTACAGTCCTACAACAGTGACAATTGTGTAATTTAAAATTTCATGGACTTGTATTTACAACCATGGTCTTAAACTACCTATGTATCCCTTTTTTCTAAGAGGAATCAGACCCGCATGCAGTTTGACACTTAAAAACAATGGTGATGCATGATTTTCTATGCCTATAGGTGACATGTTGATGCATGATCTTCTACTCCATATGCAACTATGTCGTGCACCCTAAATAAAGTCTAAGGACTTACCAAAAAAATAGACATGTGATTTGAAAACTATGGTGATGCATGATCTTCTATGCCTTGTATACCTATAGGTGACATGTTGATATATGATCTTCTATACCTTATAAATTATGTTATGCGCCCTAAACAAAGTCTAAGGACTTACTAAAAAAATTGATCTGTGATTTGAAAACTAAGATGACTAGATCTCAAAACTACCTGTGATCCATGTGCTTTTTGTCCTTCATGTATGCATGTCACACCTCACCCCTCTGTAAGGCATGACATGATCCCGTAGAATACCTAATGAACTACTGAACTTCACCTACCGATAATTCATTAAGTACACTATAAGGGATTTTAAAACAATTTTCTCACATTTTGGAAGTGGTGAGCATATTGGGAGGAATTAAAAACCATTTATTCAAAGTTTAAATACTAGTAAAAATTTTTGTCTATTTTAATTTTGCCACAAATTTTATAAAAATTTTGACAGAGTTCCGTTTGTATTTGGAGAAAACAGTTCTTGAAATACCTAAAAAAAAACACTTCCAATAATTTTCTCAACTCCCAACCTCCAATAAATCTCAAATCAATTCAATTCAATTCACTTCAAAATAATTCCACAATCCAAATCAAAATTTATCGTCTCAAAATATTTAATAACTTCATTCACAAGCATAAAATATGAAATTCACAAGTACAAATATTAATTTACAGAAGGAAATCCAAAAATAATATTATCACAATTTATTTTACAACTGCTCAACTTTACATTGATACATACAACATTTCTATATTTACATCAAAATTAACTATGAGGGTATAAAATAATATCCATACAAAAAGACCGGTGTAGTCCTCAATTCAATAGCAGCTCACTCAGATGCTTTCTCCTTACTCTTATCTGCGACAGCAAAATAAGCTATCGCTGAGTATGAAAATACTCAGTGGTACACAATAAAAATTTAAAATACGATACATAAATCATTCATTACCAAAACACAATTTAAATATTTCACAATCACATTTCACAATTATCAAAACTCAGAATAACACAATTTAGTCAAATAATTTAATAAACACAGTGTTGCCAAAATCATACACAACTTAAGCCATGACACAAAATTTCCGATCAATGTCGTGTTGTACACCACGACAAAGCAATCTACAACTCCATTAATTGAAATCAATGAGGGAGGTGGCTAGCTAGCTAATGAGTACTCATCCGATCTCAACCTCAACTGGCAAGCCAGAGAGGGAGGAAAATAAACGATCTCAACCCCATAAGTGGAGGAGGAATAATGTGATACTGTCATGCTAAGTGTGAACACAAAATCAATTTAAAACAATTTATTTAATTAATTTATGAGAAATCTGATAAATTTCTAAAGTCATATTTGCGATTATAAAATGGCAGCACAGTACATAATTAATCACAAAAGTCAAATTTTTGATAATAAAATATTTAAACAAGAATTATTGTGCACAGACCTGACGTGAGTCGCCTCTAAGCCTTGACTCAGTCTCTCAGAGCTTCTAAGCCTTTTTCAGCTGAAACACACCGTTTCACAGTGTTTCAGTACCATAACTTAGCATAAATCCAAAAAAATAATTTAACATCACTTTTACCTAGCTTTAATGTACTAAATTCGACGTTCTTGAAATTTTTGTGTTTCGGGTTACTATTTACTATACTATTCAAGTCAAATTGTTGACTTTTTAAGGCTTAATAGGTATGGGAACTCCAACTTCACCCACATACCACATTTTGGTCATTAAATTTGTTGGTTTTGGTCATTTTCTCAAAGCTTAAGTCCTTTAGGCAAAATTGTCAAATTTTCAGTTTTGGTGTCCCTAGTTGCATTGTTCCATTGGTCATTCTACTGTTAGAATTTGGAAAACATTTCTTCACAGAAAATGTTCCCTATTGTCTTAGGTTTATTGTCCTTTTTGAATCACTCTAATTGGAGTTTTGTAGCTCAAGTTATAGCCATTTGAACCATGGCTGCCGGATTGGATACAACCCAGATTTTCTGGGCAAATTTGGTGCTAGCAGTTTTGGGTCACCAACTTGGGGTGGCCAAATGACTTGGTTGCTGGCAGAATTTGGGTTTATGTTCTTCATAAAAGTTTTAGGCCTATATCTCAACTAACCACTGGTAAAATTTCAGGTCATTTGGATCTGTCTAGCTCGAGTTATGACCAAATGAACAAACACTGTTTATTTGGTCAGTTTGTACAGGGCAGCCTGCACTTTTTCAAATTTGGTCAATTTGTTCACTAGGTTTTGGTCACTTTTTGGGCATGGTTCCTAAATAAAAATTGTGTCATTTTATGTCTATTTTTATCCCCAATTGGTCCCATATTAATTGGACTTGTAAAATTTCATTTTTGGTCCTTCAAAGCTAACTTGGTCATGCTGCCAGCAGCATGACCACACTCCCTCCGAATTTAGCTTTAATTCCAACCATTCCAACACAACTCATTTGGTCACAAATGACCATTTTTCACTTCACAATAGGCCAAAGACACCATTTACTCATTTCTCACATTTTTGGTTCATAAACCCTAAGTCCCAAAACCCTAACTTACAAAATTGTTGTATTTAACCACATTTAATGCTTTTAACTATAATCACAAAGCTAATTGGGATTTATATACTCATTTAAATCCATCAAACTATGCAAATCATACTCCCCTTCAAGCTGGCCAAAATTTCAGTTTGGTCCTCCCACATATTTTTTTTTATTTTAAGTTTATTTACAAGTTCTTGATGCCATACATGCACTAATTAAACTAAAAATTTGAAGTTTACATTACTAACCTTAAATGAAGTCTTTGATCTTCACTTCCTCTCAATTTTCTTCAATTCTTCTCCTTCTAATCTTCCTTCCAAGATTTGTTTATAATTTTTCTTCAAGAAAATCAAAGGATTTATGATGGAATTAATATTTAGGAAGCTTAAAAATAAGCTTTCATGGAGGAAAAGTTTGAGAGAGAGCTTGGGAGAGAGAGGTGGCAACTAGGGAAGAAGATAATGAAATTTATTTTTTTTTCTTTTCCTTTTTTTATTTATTTTGTCTTAAGGAAGACCCCAAAATCCCATTTAATTTAATTTATTAGTTATTACTTTCATCTCCCTACACTTTTTCTTTTTCTTTTTTTTTTTATTTATTTTTTCTATTAGTTCTTTAATTTAATTCCCGACCTTGAAATTTTCTTTTCTCCAATTTTATTTGACAGTTAGGTCAGGAGTCAACTGTCGAGGTCAATTGACCAAATTGCCCCTCGTCGGTTCATCCCGGTTTGCAAATAATTCAATATTTCTTCCGGCTCCCTAACCTAATTATTTGACTAACTTAACAGTCCTTTTTCGTGATTTTCTCTTTTCCACTGTGTTCGTAAGGGTCCTAAGGACCGCAGCGTCACATTTTACGGTTCGAAATTTGAGTTTAAAATGACTTCGCAGTCGTTCCCGAGAAGGTCACCCATCACTGTGACTTTCGGCTCGTTTAACCTCTTATGTTATGTTTTTCTTATTTATACTTAACTAATTGAACATTAATAATTATTTGTGTTTATGGCTTCTCTAATTGACTTAAGTGTGGTTCTATCCCCTTAATTGTCCGGACCGACTCCGGTCACCGAAACAGTGAAATATACCAGGCTATACCAATAGGGGTGTCACAATTCTCCCTCCCCTTAAAATAAATTTTGTCTCGAAATTTTACCTAGTATCAATCTCTGAACAGCTGTGGGTGCTGTCTCCTCATGTCCTCCTCTCGTTCCCAAGTAGTCTCTTAGCCCGAATGATGGTTCCACAACACTTTTACCAATAGTATCTGCTTATTCCATAGCTGCTTCACCTCATAAGCCAGAATCTTTATGGGTTCTTCTTCATATGTGAGGTCTGGATTCACTTCAATTTCTTCTAGTGGTAGTACATGAGATGGGTCTGATCGATACCTCCTCAACATTGACACATGGAAGACGTTATGTATCTTCTCCAACTCTGGAGGTAGTGCCAACCGATATGCCAAGGGACCCACTCTTTCCAAAACCTCATATGGCCCAATGAAACGAGGACTCAGTTTCCCCTTTCTGCCGAATCTCATAATTCTCTTCCAAGGAGAAACTTTGAGGAAAACTTTCTCACCCACTGCATACTCAATATCCCTTCTTTTCAAATCAACATAGGACTTCTGACGGTCTGATGCAGTCTTAAGTCGATCTCTGATTACCCTGATCTTCTCCTCGGTTTGCTGAACAATTTCAGGTCCAATCATCTTTCTTTCGCCCACGTCATCCCAACACAACGGGGTTCTATATTTTCTGCCATACAAAGCTTCATATGGAGGCATCCCAATGCTTGATTGGTAGCTGTTGTTGTAAGCAAACTCAATCAAAGGCATCCTAACTACCCTCAAACTCAATCACACAAGCCCGTAGCATGTCCTCCAAGATCTGAATTACCCTCTCAGACTGGCCATCTGTCTGTGGGTGGAATGCAGTACTGAAGTTCAATCTAGTTTCTAGGGCTCTCTAAAGACTACCCCAGAATCTAGAAGTGAACCTAGGATCTCTGTCTGATACAATGGATACTGGCACTCCATGAAGCCTCACAATCTCATCAATGTACAACCTGGCCAATCTGTCTAAACTGTAGTCCATTCGGACTGGCAAAAAATGAGCAGACTTAGTCAGTCTGTCGACAATGACCCATACTGCATCATGACTCTTCTGTGTCTTTGGAAGTCCCATTACAAAATTCATCGTTATTCTTTCCCATTTCCATTCTGGTATTGGTTGTGGATGTAATAACCCAGTGGGTACTTGATGCTCTGCCTTTACTTGCTGACAAGTTAGGCATTTGGATACAAACTCTGCCACATCTCTCTTCATACCCATCCACCAGTAATGCTCCTTTAGCCCTCTATACATTTTTATACCACCAGGGTGCATGGCAAAAGGAGACTCATGTGCTTCCTTCAAAATGATCTGCCTCAAATCAACATCATTGGGAACACATATTCTACCCTGGTGCAGCAGTAGACCATCATCTCTGATTGAAAACTCTGGTTTCTTGCCCTGTATGACTTCTTCCAACAGCTTCTGATACCTTTCATCATTCTGAGCAGCCATTCTGATATGATCAATCAACACTGGCTGTGCATGCCATGCAACTGCTATTGCCCCTCATCATTAATCTCTAAACTGGCATGTAATGATCTCAACTCATGTACCAAAGATAAAGAAGTAACCCGTAGACTTGCCATAGTCTTGCGACTTAGGGCGTCAGCTACAACATTAGCTTTCCCTGACTGATAGTCTATCAGACAATCATAGTCTTTTATCAACTCTAACCATCTCCTCTATCTCAAATTCAACTCTTTCTGGGTGCCCAAATACTTCAAACTCTTATGATCTGTGTAGATGTGCACTTCTCCCCATACAAATAATGTCTCCAGATCTTAAGAGCAAACACAATAGCTGCAAGCTCCAAGCCATGTGTCGGATAATTCCTCTCATGCGGTTCTATCTGGCGTGATGCATAGGCAATGACATTCCGATCTTGCATCAACACACAACCTAACCCATTGTGAGAAGCATCGCTGTAAACTGTATATTCTTTACCTGGTGTAGGTAAAGTCAGGACTGGAGCCTCAGTCAAACATCTCTTCAATTCATCAAAACTTTGCTGGCATTTGTCCGTCCACTGAAATTTCACATCCTTTCTAGGCAGCTTGGTCAATGGAGATGCCAACATGGAGAATCCCTTCACAAATCGACGGTAGTATCCAGCTAACCTCAGAAAACTGCGAATCTCTGTGACATTTCTGGGTGGCTTGTAATTAAGGACAGCATCTATCTTGCTAGGATCTACCTTAATACCCTCTGCTGATACTATGTGCCCCAAAAAGGATATCTCCTTCAGCCAAAATTCACATTTCGACAATTTGGCATATAGTTGTTTCTCCCTCAAAGTCTGTAGTACAATCCGCAGATGTCTATCATGCTCTTCTGCATTCCTCGAATAGACCAATATATCATCAATAAATACCACAACAAACTGGTCAAGGTATGGTCTGAAAATAGTGTTCATCAGATCCATAAAAGCAGCTGGAGCATTAGTTAACCCGAATGGCATGACCAAGAACTCATAATGGCCATAGCGGGTTCTGAAGGCAGTTTTAGGAACACTCTGCTCTTATACTTTCAGCTGATAATAACCTGATCTCAGGTCAATTTTGGAGAACACAGTTGCACCTCTCAACTGATCAAATAAGTCATCAATACAGGGCAATGGATATCTATTCTTTATTGTCACCTTATTCAACTGCTGATAGTCAATGCACAACCGAAGAGTGCCATCTTTCTTCTTTACAAACAACACTGGCGCTCCCCAAGGTGACACACTAGGGCGGATAAAGCCCATATCAAGCAGCTCTTGCAACTGTACTTTCAATTCTTTTAGTTCTGCAGGTGCCATTCTGTATGGTGTTATGGAGATTGGTTCCACACCAGGCATAACATCAATTTTAAACTGCACTTCTCTTTCTAGAGGTAATCCTAGCAATTCATCAGGAAATACATCCGGAAAGTCACATACAGTAGGAATGTCCTTCAGTGCTGGACTCCCCACTTTGGGTGTTTATCACATGTGCCAAGTACGCCTCACACCCTTTCCTAATCATTTTTCTGGCCAGTGCAGCTGAAATGATGTTTGAAGGCAATAACTGCCTCTCTCCGTGTATTACTACATCACCACACTGAGGAAGACCAAAAGTGACTGTCTTCAGTCTACAGTCAATCATGGCGTGATGCCTGGCTAACCAATCCATGCTCAAGATAATGTCATAATCTTTAAAGGGAATTTCAATTAAATCAGATAGAAAAGTGTGTCCTTGGATCACCAAAGGACAGTTCCTATATAGCCTATTTACCCTGACCTCCTGGCCTAATAGACTAGTTACTAGCACATCATAGTCCATTAGTACACATTGAATAGCAGTAGAACACATCACACTAGCACTAACATACGAATGTGTGGAGCCAGGATCAAATAACACATGTACATCTTGGTCAAGGATGGTAAAATTACCAGCTACTACGTCTGATGTTTCAGCCTCCTCCCTCTGACGCTTGGTATACACTCTGACTGGTGCGCCACTGGATACTGGCTGGTTAACAGTGCTTTGACTTCCAGGAGTGTTACCAGGACCCCTACCTCTGCCTCTACCTCTAGCAGCTGACTGTGACCCTCTAGGTGCAGAGACTTGGGCTGATCCTTCAGATGTAGTAGAAGGTCCAGACCGACGCGGACTAGTGCAATCCTTAGTGAAATGTCCGCTCCCTCCACAGTTAAAACATGCACCGGTGGCCTTAAAATAAACCCCACTGTGAGTTCTGCCACAAGTTTCACACTGTCGTAGTGATAGAGCTCCTCGAGGTGCCTATTGGGTTTGCTGACTAGACCGGGGTGGTCTTTGGCCAGAATATCTGCCTCTGCCCGATCTACGGGAGTTGGATCCACCAAACTGTTTCCTCTTTCCAGAACCACTCTCAGATGTTTGTCCTGTAGTCTTTTCAGTTTTCTCTTTCTCTTGTGTACCCTTCTTTACTACCCCTTCAGATTCTATCCATTCCAGTTCCAGGGCCTGTGAGATCAACTCAGTGAAATTCTGATGTCGAAAACCCGCAACTTGCATTCTCAGATTTGGCCTTAACCCAGACTCAAACCTCTTACATCTGTCTCTGGGGGTGGAGACTAAGCTTCCAGCATAGTGGCTTAGCCTTGAGAAGTCTCTCTCATATTCTGCTATAGTTCTGTCCCCTTGTTTCAAACTCAGGAATTCTTATAACTTCATATCCACATACGCATTAGGAACCCATTTCTGCCTGAATTCCCTCAGGAAGTCTGTCCATGTCAGCACAGATGGCTCAACCAGGCTGTGGGGGATGGTCTTCCACCATTCATATGCATCCCCTTGGAGAAGAGATACTGAATACTCAAATTTTAATTCTTCAGTACACTGCAGCTTTCTGAAAATCCATTCCATTCTTTCCAACCACTGTTCTGCCTCCAGTGGATCCACAGTGCCTTTAAACTCGGTGGCCCAAAATTTCATCAAATTTTCATACTGCCGAGCTGAAGGCTATGGTTGTGCTACAGGTGCTTGCATCTGAGCTTGGGGTGGCACATTACCCACCATTTGCTGGAAAAACGCAGCCATCTGCTGTATAAACTGAGCAGGGAACTGCGGTGTTGGAGTAGGAGCTGGAGTGGCTGGCCCACTAACGTTCTGGAGTACTGGGGCTTCCCCTTGAACCTCAGCCTCAACAAATTGTTCTACAAAATGATCTCCTTCTTCCATTCTGTTTTCCCAAAATTTCTACTTCCTGAGATCAAACACAAGGAGGTTCACCTCCGTTAGTGCATATTCATGATGTAAATACGTCATATGTATCAATTAAAGACACTTGAGCAGTTGTACTTATCAAAGAAATATTCATATACATAGTCAAAATTTATTGAAAAACCATGCTCTGATACCACTAAAATATGTCACACCTCACCCCTCTGTAAGGCATGACATGATCCCGTAGAATACTTAATGAACCACCGAACTTCACCTACCGATAATTCATTAAGTACACTACAAGGGATTTTAAAACAATTTTCTCACATTTTGGAAGTGGTGACCATTTTGGGAGGAATTAAAAACCATTTATTCAAAGTTTAAATACTAGTAAAAATTTTTGTCCATTTTAATTTTGCCGCAAATTTTATAAAAATTTTGGCAGAGTTCTGTTTGTATTTGGAGAAAACAGTTCTTCAAATACCTAAAAAAAAACACTTCCAATAATTTTCTCAACTCCCAACCTCCAATAAATCTCAAATCAATTCAATTCAATTCACTTCAAAATAATTCCACAATCCAAATCAAAATTTATCATCTCAAAATATTTAATAACTTCATTCACAAGGCATAAAGTATGAAATTCACAAGTACAAATATTAATTTACAGAAGAAAATCTAAAAATAATATTATTACAATTTATTTTATAACTGCTCAACTTTACATTGATACATACAACATTTCTATATTTACATCAAAATTAACTATGAGGGTATAAAATAATACCCGTACAAAAAGACCGGTGTAGTCCTCAATTCAATAGCAGCTCACTCTGCTGCTTTCTCCTTACTCTTATCTGCGACAGCAAAATAAGCTATCGCTGAGTATAAAAATACTCAGTGGTACACAATAAAAATTTAAAATACGATACATAAATTATTCATTACCAAAACACAATTTAAATATTTCTCAATCACATTTCACAATTATCAAAACTCAGAATAACACAATTTAGTCAAATAATTTAATAAACACAGTGTTGCCAAAATCATACACAACTTAAGCCATGACATAAAATTTTCGATCAATGCCGTGTTGTACACCACGACAAAGCAATCTACAACCCCATTAATCGAAATCAATGAGGGAGGTGGCTAGCTAGCTAATGAGTACTCATCCGATCTCAACCTCAACTGGCAAGCCAGAGAGGGAGGAAAATAAATGATCTCAACCCCATAAGTGGAGGAGGAATAATGTGATACTGTCATGCTAAGTGTGAACACAAAATCAATTTAAAACAATTTATTTAATTAATTTATGAGAAATCTGATCAATTTCTAAAGTCATATTTGCGATTATAAAATGGAAACACAGTACATAATTAATCACAGAAGTCAAGTTTTTTATAATAAAATATTTAAACAAGAATTATTGTGCACAGACCTGACGTGAGTCGCCTCTAGGCCTTGACTCAGTCTCTCAGAGCTTCCAAGCCTTTTTCAGCTGAAACACACCGTTTCACAGTGTTTCAGTACCATAACTTAGCATAAATCCAAAAAAATAATTTAACATCACTTTTACCTAGCTTTAATGTGCTAAATTCGACGTTCTCAAAATTTTTGTATTTCGGGTTACTATTTACTACACTATTCAAGTCAAATTGCTGACTTTTTAAGGCTTAATAGGTATGGGAACTCCAACTTCACCCACATACCACATTTTGGTCATTAAATTTGTTGGTTTTGGTCATTTTCTCAAAGCTTAAGTCCTTTAGGCAAAATTGTCAAATTTTCAGTTTTGGTGTCCCTAGTTGCACTATTCCATTGGTCATTCTACTATTAGATTTTGGAAAACCTTTCTTCATAGAAAATGTTTCCTATTGTCTTAAGTTTATTTTCCTTTTTGAATCACTCCAATTGGAGTTTTGTAGCTCATGTTATGGCCATTTGAACCATGGCTGCAGGATTGGACACAACCCAGCTTTTCTGGGCAACTTTGGTGCTCGTAGTTTTGGGTCACCAACTTGGGGTGGCGAAATGACTTAGTTGCTGGTAGAATTTGGGTTTGTGTTCTTCATAAAAGTTTTAGGTCTATATCTCAGCTAACCACTGGTAAAATTTCAGGTCATTTGGATCTGCCTAGCTCGAGTTATGACCAAATGAACAAATATTGTTCATTTGGTTAGTTTGTACAGGGCAGCCTGCACTTTTCCAAATTTGGTCAATTTGTTCCCTAGGTTTTGGTCACTTTCTGGGCATGGTTCCTAAATGAAAATTGTGTCATTTTATGTCTATTTTTATCCCCAATTGGTCCCATATCAATTGGACTTGTAAAATTTCATTTTTGGTCCTTCAAAGCTGACTTGGTCATCTTTGCCAAAGCATGACCACACTCCCTCCGAATTTAGCTTTAATTCCAACCATTCCAACACAACTCATTTGGTCACAAATGACCATTTTTCACTTCAAAATAGGTCAAAGACACCATTTACTCATTTCTCACATTTTTGGTTCATAAACCCTAAGTCCCAAAACCCTAACTTACAAAATTGTTGTATTTAACCACATTTAATGCTTTTAACTATAATCACTAAGCTAATTGGGGTTTATATACTCATTCAAATCCATCAAACCATGCAAATCATACTCTCCTTCAAGCTGGCCAAAATTTCAGTTTGGCCCTCCCCACATTTTTTTTATTTTAAGTTTATTTACAAGTTCTTGATGCCATACATACACTAATTAAACTAAAAATTTGAAGTTTACATTACTAACCTTAAATGAAGTCTTTGATCTTCACTTCCTCTCAATTTTCTTCAATTCTTCTCCTTCTAATCTTCCTTCCAAGATTTGTTTATAATTTTTCTTCAAGAAAATCAAAGGATTTATGATGGAATTAATATTTAGGAAGCTTAAAAATAAGCTTTCATGGAGGACAAGTTTGAGAGAGAGCTTGGGAGAGAGAGGCGGCAACTAGGGAAGAAGATAATGAAATTTATTTTTTTTTTCTTTTCCTTTCTTTATTTATTTTGTCTTATGGAAGACCCCAAAATCCCATTTAATTTAATTTATTAATTATTACTTTTATGACATCATGCATGATGTCATGCATGATGTCATCTCCCTACACTTTTTCTTTTTCTTTTTTTTATTTATTTCTTTTATC
Source organism: Hevea brasiliensis (assembly GCF_030052815.1). Classification (NCBI taxonomy): domain Eukaryota; kingdom Viridiplantae; phylum Streptophyta; class Magnoliopsida; order Malpighiales; family Euphorbiaceae; genus Hevea; species Hevea brasiliensis. The sequence continues at coordinate 42,024,901 of NC_079498.1, forward strand.
TATTAGTTCTTTAATTTAATTTCCGACTCTGAAATTTTCTTTTCTTCGATTTTATTTGACAGTTAGGTCAGGAGTCAGCTCTCAGTGTCAATTGACCAAATTGCCCCTTGCCAATTCATCCCGGTTTGTAAATAATTCAATATTTCTTCCGGCTCCCTGACCTAATTATTTGACTGACTTAATAGTCCTTTTTTGTGATTTTCTCTTTTCCATTGTGTTCATAAGGGTCCTAAGGACCGCAGCATCACATTTTACGGTTCGAAATTTGAGTTTAAAATGACTTCGTAGTCGTTCCCGAGAAGGTCACCCATCGCTGTAACTCTCGGCTCGTTTAACCTCTTATGTTTATGTTCTGTTTTTCTTATTTATATTTAACTAATTGAACATTACTAATTATTTGTGTTTATGGCTTCTCTAATTGACTTAAGTGTGGTTCTAATCCCCTTAATTGTCCGGATCGACTCCGGTCACCGGAACAGTGAAATATACCAGGCTATACCAATAGGGGTGTTACAATGCATGCTTATTTCCATTAAGGGATATCTTTGAAAACTTTAATAGGGATGAATATCATTGGGGAATTTTAAAAGAATTAATCTTTTCAAAATTTATTGGGATCAACCCAATTGGAGATATTGTAGAAAACTCACTAGGGAGATCAAGATTTTTCAAAACTTCAAAAAAAAAAAAAAAAAAAAAAAAAAACACACACACACATACACAAAGAGACTGCCTCTAGGTCAAAATACAATTTCTCTAAGATTTTTCTTTAAAGTCCTTTTTTCTTCTTACTGTGGCTTATCATTCCAAGATATTTTTAAGCTTATTCTACTTGTGTATTTCTTCTTTGTGCCCTAATTTTTACCTAAAATGCTCTTTTGGGTTTTCATTTCAACAAGCTTCCTCTAACTTTTGCCTAAGCTGCCCTTACGGGTTTTCAACTTGGCGAGTTTTGTTTTTCCCTAAATCGCCTTTTTAGGTTTTTGATTTAGCTCTTTTTTTTTATTTTTTAACTCAAACTATTGTTAAGGAATTTATCATTAATTATTCTATCTTTATAAGAAAACTCACATTGAACTGAAACATGCAGTCATACTTAGCTATTTGATGTATCCTTCTAGATATAAGCATTTGTAGTAATAACTAAACAGAATCTATTTCTTGCCATGCAATAAAAACTTCTTTATTGATTTAGGTGCACCATTACCCCCTTTTTGTAACATTCTGTTTTGCAAAATTTCTAATCTTGCAAAATCAGAAATACATTTATAACCTACTAAATGGTCCTTTTGGTTTTTCCATCCAAATATTTTCTCACTCTCCTTTTGCTTAGACTGCCCATTTTGGTTTTTAGCCTAGCATTTATTATTTTTTTTCTCTCTTTTTTTTTTTTTTTGACCCTAACCTTTGTTTAAACTTACCTTTGTGGGTTTTTAGCCTAGTGAGCTTATCTCACACAAAGTACCTTTTGATTTTATCAAGGTTAACTAGTTCCTAGAATTCATTTCCATCCAAGTTTGATATTCTCACAGTACCTCCTGGCAATATTTTCTTAACAATATGAGGACTATCCTAATTTGGCATGAATTTTCCTCTTGGATCAAAAGGAACGTGCCAAGCCTATTTTAGTACCACATTACCTTCTTTAATCTTTCTCAGCCTCACATTTTTATTAAAGGCTCGTGTTATTTTCCTCTGAAAAGGCTGCATTTGACATAAGGACCTCATTCTTTTCTCATCAATTAGAACCAATTACTCATCTTTTTTGAACCCACACATTTTCTAGGACTTTAGCTTCAAGCATCACTCTTAAGGATTACCCCAAAGTGTGACATCATCACTTTAGATAATCCGTACGTTCAACTGTTCCGTTGACAAATGTCTATCTAGACAGCTAAAATATCTAGAGCTATATGTAAACTAGAGTGAGGAGTCATAAATAACCCAAATAATGACAAGAAAAATTAAGGAAAAATTTAAGCAATGAAATGCACTAAGATTAAATGAGCCGTGACTCCAGTGTTGGGTGACCTAATGGAAAGCGACTATAAAGATAGTTGCCAACCCTAGACCTGTGGGAAAATCCAGTGAAATAATTTTTGGGACTCCATAGAAGGATTATTGAGGTTTCGATGACAATAGATTGTTAAGAAAACACAAGAAAAATTAAATCAATCGATACAAACAATTTTAACTCAGTAATCAAAACGAAGGGTATTTTGGTTATTTCACCTCCAGAGATGATTTTTGACCAACTTGTCCATTTAAGTGAGTGAGGTTTATGTCCTAAAATATGAACAAATATTGCAAAAAATTTAATTAAAAATGAGTAAAAGAAAAAGAAAAGAAAAGAAAAATCAAATAAAAATTAAAATCCTAATTATGACATAAGAGTGATGCAATTAAAACTTTCAACCAATTATAATTGGACAACATCTAAACAAGGGACAAAATAAGAGATAAATGAGTTAAAAAAATTGGAAAAAAATTCATCTTCTTTCTTTTACCTTAGGTTGGCCGAACCCCATGGAATTCCCTCTTCCTCCATTTTCACTTCATTTCAAGCTTAATTTTCTTTAATTCCCACCATATTACCCCTAAGTCCCAACACTGAAAATTGTCCTAGAACCTTGCTAAGATGATTGGCTGCCAAGAAAGTGAAGAAAAAATTAAAGTTGGCTAAGGGAAAATTCTGCTCACAAGGTTAGTGCACTATCCAAGTTCTCTTTCTTTTCTAAGTGTTATAAGCATGCTAAACTAAGTTGAAATCACATAGAATTGAAACAATATTATGAGGAATTGAAAGACTAGAATTTTGGCAGCCATGAGAACATGTGAAAATTTATGTTTTTGATGGAATTAATTTGATTTGTGGTGTTATTGATGAGTTTGAATGTGGTAGAAGTTGAATTGCATGGTATTATGCATGAACTAGGAATTTGAAGTTAGGGTTTTGACAAAAAAATTAGGGTTTTGTGAATTGATATCTATTTGATGTTGTTGAGGTTGATGAATGACTATTAGAAGTGCTATGAATGTGAATTGAAGTTTAGAAGTTGGGTGGAATTGAAAATTGGGAGTGTTACTTCATTGCAGGATTTCTAGACTTATGAGTCTAGCAAAGTTAGATAGCCATAAGTAGAGTTAGGTTGCTCCAATTGGTGTGATGCTAATTGGAGATGAAACCTAGGACAATTTTTCACATTTTTCATAAAGAAATCATGTCCAGAAATGAAACCCAAAATGACCAAAAATTGGCTTAAACCCGGGTAACCATATGTTGGATCTGGAAAAATGACCATATGAACAGTAAATGGTCAAATGCCATAACTCACTCTAGGAAGGTGAGAATGACCTGATTTTTGAACCATTAGAAATCTTAGACACAGGAGAATATTTCTTATGAAGAATTTAGAACCCAATTCTGACCCTAACCTAATCAAATTGCTAACCAAAATTAGCCCAACAAAACTGCTAGAACCAAAACTGCCCAGAAAATCCTGGATATTAACCATCCGACCAGTTGTGGCAAAAATGCCATAACTTACTCTACAAAACTGCAAATGTAGTGAAACCAAAGCCAAAATCTTTATAAGACCTATAACTATAATTTTGATGTTTTGACCAAAACCCAAAAATGAATGCAACTTAGGGAAATTGCTAGGAGAAATTAGGACTTCCTAATCTAGAAATTCCTGGACTTAGACAAATTGACCAATTGACGCCCAAAGAGTAATTAAGCCATAATTGTTAGTAGAAAACTCTAATTGAGATGAGCCAAATTGATATGGAAACTTAAGAAAGAGAACTACAATTTTGAAACCTCACTCAAATTTTGAGTGTAAGAATGTTAGTAGTATGCCCTAGAGCATATCATTTAGTATGTATCTTGTACATGTTTTTATTAATAAAAGGCATTTTCACTTTTCCTTTTACATAATATATTTATGTGTAATAGAAAAGGTCCATTGATATTTTGCTAAAAATTCTATTCTTAAGTTATTAAGAATATGACTGACAGTATTTCTAGCTCAAAGTATCATAAATAGGTTCACAATTAAGGATACTTCACAATAAGGACATGACTTATCCAGAAAGATTGTAATCATGTTTGTTCCCAAGTTATTTATATGAGATGTAAATAAGATGGAATGGTGAGTCTCATGCCATATAACAAACATGATAGCACTTATGCATGATAAGTAGGTCGAACCAATGACATTTATGACAAGCACATGGAGTTTACTATTGTCAATGTATTGTCATAAATCATATCAGTGCATATAATCTTTAGACCTGATAGCACAATTATCTTGTATATAGGTGGTTTGAGTTTGATACTACTTTCATACTTGTACTGTGTATGGGTATATGGATATGTGTTGGCTCCTACTAGTTATATATAGAGGTAGGTGTTGATCAAGATGGAATCTATTCCTCTAAGTAAATAGGGATAAAATCCTATGTTCATTTAATTATTCTTGATGTTTCAAGTTCCTGGCCGGGACAAATAGATTTATTCAGAAAAGAGTTTCTGATGAGAAAATCTTTTTAATCAAGAACTAGAATTAAAAGAGAACATAATATTCATAGCAAATGGGGTTTGACATAAACCATGACTCCAGCTTGAGTTGGGATTTTGTAACAAAGATATTCTAATGCATGGTAACATATGATTATAGGTTCATTTAAGGTAAACTTATTACTAATTGGGTGGCCATCGCATGCTATGCTAGGTGTTAACCATGGTCTATGAGGTGCATAAAATGATTTAGAGAAATCATTTATGGTAAGAAAGAGTTCTGATGATATTAAGATTTGATATCATGTCTCATTGCCAATTAGTGATGAGCCTAGTAAGTCACGCACATAGACAAGTAATCACCAAATTAAATATAATTTAATTAATTAATTAAAGAGTTTAATTGATTAATTAAATTGGTTTGGTTTGCAATTAGATTGCAAAGTCCCTAGCATGGCTTGAAAGAAAATCTAGGTTATTAGATGTATAGTATAAGTTAAATTTATATTTAAAGTGTTTAAATATGAATTTAATTGATGAGAAATTAAATAATAGAGATTAATTAATCAATTAATTTATATTTGATATAAATTGATTAGAAGAAGAGAAATAATTATTTTGGGTTGAGAATTCAAAATTAAGACAGGGGTATTTTGGTCATTTCACTAGGTGACATGTGGCACCATGAGATGATGATACATGGCACTATACATAAGCTTGCCATATGTCTTCTAATCATAGAATATTATTAAAGTCAAGATTAAATATAGGTTTAACACTTGGCACAATGTGATTGGGTTAATTAAACCTAGAGCCAATCAGAAGGTGACATGTAGCGAGGGTTTTAAGTGGTGACCTAGCTATATAAGGGAAAGGATGAAAAGAAAAATACCTAGCTACTATTTGTTTCATTGGTGCCGTCCCAAAGCACCTCTCCCTTTCATCTTCTTCATCTCTCATCAATTCAAAGAGATTTCCCAACAATCTCTTGAATTAAAAATACTAGAAATCATTTCTAGTGTCCTGTTTACATCTGTAATCTCTCAAAAGGCAAAACCTGATTTTCTAATTGATTGGAAAAGCTTTAGAAGCTGTTCAAGGGGCTGCCATTGGTGATCTTGGTGTGGACAAGCTAGAGGGACAACATCTGGTGTCCTAGGCGCATCCCAAAGGTGCCAAACACACTGCAGTGCATCAAATAGGTTAGTGCACTTGTTCTTGATCTAATCTAGGGTTCTAATGAATTAATTTGTTAATTCTAAAATCTTAAATAGCAAATATAGATCCAAAAATATATTAAAAGAGTTTTAATATGCTGTTTATCATTGAAATCAAATAGATAAAAATAAATCTTGCATGATGCATGTGACCCTAAAAAAAAAATTTTGTATTTCAATGATCTAAACTTATGTTTTTCATGCTTCTGCTCCTTCAATTGGTATTAGTGCCACTATATTTTCCATTTAGATTCTTGATTATATGATTTAATTGTGTGGTTTGATCATAAGATGATAGATCCATTGCTGGTTGCAATGATAAAGGTGGCAGCTTGATGAAGACTCCATATGTGCGCATGGTTTGAGCACTTCTTATGGTGCGCATTGTTCGGCCAATGTTTCTGCAATTGTTGTATGAGCTAATGCTCATAATTATGTCTATTTTATGTATAATTAAATTGTTTAATTGGAGTTTTAAATCACACAATTAAATTTTGATTCAAATCAGAATTTCAAAAGTTGTTTGAATGTGATTCAAATCTGAATTTTAAAAGTTGTTTGAATGTGATTCAAATCTGAATTTTTAAAGTTGTTTGAATGTCATTCAAATCTGAATTTTTAAAAGTTGTTTGATTGTGATTCAAATCTGATTTTTTAAAGTTGTTTGAATGTGATTCAAATCTGAATTTTTGAATTTGTTTGAATGTGATTCAAATCTAAATTTTTAAGTTGAATATGAGATATTCAATTTAATTTAAGTATGTATGTTTTATTTAATTATTAAATAGTAATATGCATGATGGATGATCATGGACTATAAAAGGCCAATGTGCTTGGATTTATTTCTTTTATGTTTCTTTGGGCTATAAATTAATTAATTTATTTTAATTTATTTTGGGCATGTATTATTAAGGTTGTAATAATTTTTGGGTTGTAATTTCATTTATTTAGTTCTTGTAAATTCACCTTGGTATGCCAAGGATTACTATGTAATTGGGTTGCAAGAAGAACAAGGAGGTCAAGAGTATTGGTGGGACTAGTGAGAGGAATTCAATATCAAGTGTTGATTATATACTCCTTCAGCAACTCTTGTAATATGAATGAATGAAATGCACTAAGGAATGCCCCGATTCAATTCTTGGTGGCTCAAAATTGAATCCCTTAGAAAGTCCATGATCATACCATATTTACTGTTAATCCATGAATGCATGAGATATATGGGAATGTATGCAAGTATATGATATATGCATGCTAAATGGATAATGTGCAAAGTGAGACCTTAATAGTAATTAGGACGACCATAAAATCTTCCAAACAAATAATTAAGTTGAAAATGGTATAATTAAAGTAATTATAACATGGGCCCTCCATTGAGGCAATTATTTTAAGAAATTTTAAATACTTGCATAAGATAAAATTAATTTAAGAGATTTTCTTAAGAATAATTGTTAAGCATCAGATGTTGTAAATATGTAAATGGTTTGGTGGCCAATATTGGATGCACCTGAGGACATTAAAATTATTTGTATAATTACTGGCTCAATGGGATCAACTTAACTAATGCAAGATAAGTCAATAATGAATGTACATGAGATTTTGAGTATTAGGGGCTAGGTAAAGGATTGAACCTCACATAAGATGTGATGGGTAAGGAGTTGCTCACTTATAGTTTATTGTAATTCCAATAATGGATGTACCTGAGGATGATCAATAGAATTGTAAGAATTTAATCACCCACTAGAAATCCATCCAATTAGGATTTCCGTTTTCTACTTTGGAAGTGTAGGATTCACTAAGTTAGTGGGAGGACCAATTTGATTAAAAGACCATAATCATTTTGGTTATCACATGATATATTTACTAATAAATCTGGTTATTTTTTGTAGTTAATTTTCTAATAAAATTAGCACAGAACAACCACCACCATCCAATATTCTTGCAAGCATACTTGATCGCAATAGGTTGACAGGACCTAATCTGTCTGATTGGCTAAGAAATTTGAAACTTGGCCTGAACCTTGAACATATAGGATATGTTCTAGATTCAAATATTCCTAGTCCCTTACCTTCAGAGGCCACTCAAGAGGAACATGAAACTTTGGACAAGTGGAAGGAGCATGATATGGGAGCTAAGTGTTATATGCTTGCTTCCATGAGAAATGAGTTACAGAAGCAGCATGAGAACACGCAGAGTGCAAGTGTGATCTTTCTTTACCTACAAGAGTTGTATGGTGAGCACAACAGGAATGCTAGGTATGAGATATCTAGATAGCTATTCCGCATGAGGATGTCTGAGGGACAGAATGTTGGGGATCATGTCCACAAGATGATTCGGCTGATTGAGCAGCTGGAACATCTTGACTTTAACATGGATTTTCAACTGTAGATGGATTTGATCCTTTAATCCCTTCCTGAGTCATTTGGGAATTTTGTAACAAATTTCTATATGACTAAACAGAATGCACCTTGGCTAGTTTACTCAATATGTTGGTTATTGTCCAAAAGAATATGCCAGGCAATAAAGGAAAAGAGGTAGCTTTGATTGCATCTTCTTCTGCTGGAAAGTCCAATATGAAGAAGGGCAATAAGAAAAAGAAACCTCAGATTCCTAATCCTTCCAAGAAGATAAGCTAAACAGACAGGGAAGACCAAAGCTGACAAAGGCAAAAGGAAAGTGTTTCCACTGCCATAATGATGGGCACAAAAATAGGAACTACCCAGAGTATAGCCAATAATAGAAGCTTACACTAACGAGATATTAGACTCCGGGTTGGCAAAAGCTCAACTGTTGAAGCTTTAGCCATAGGATCTAAATCTTTATACATGTATAGACATGTTTTGTATGTAAACAAGGTTTTGCATATACCTGATACCTTTTAAGAACTCTATATCTAGTTTGATTAGAGATGGTTATGAATTTCAGTTCATAAATGATATTTGCAATATTTATTTTGGAAATAAATATGTTAGTTCGGGTTATATGCATGATGGACTTTATTATCTAGATAATAATATTAAATAAAAATCTAATGCAAGCAATCTAAAAGAATGCAATGCCATGATGAAAATAAACTCAAGTTCAAAATATATTTGGCACCTAAGGTTAGGCCATGTTGCAGAAGATAGGATTGCAAAGCTGGGAAAAATGAGGATTTTATCCTCATTGGGTTTTGGATCTACTCCAACTTGTGAATCCTACCTTTAGAGCAAAATGACTAAATCACCTTTTGTTGGACAAGGACAAAGAGCTAAAAATATTTTAGAGCTAATACATAGTGATGTATGTGGTCCATTTAAAGAAATGGCTAGAGGCGATTTTGATTATTTTATTATCTTTACTGATGATAAATCAAGGTTTGGGTATTTGTATTTGATGAAATACAAACATGAATCCTTTGAAAAGTTCAAAGAATTTAAATCTGAAGTAGAAAATCAAACAGGAAAAAGTATTAATACTCTTCGATCAGATCGTAGAGGTGAATACTTGACTACTGAATTTGATGAATACTTAAGAGAGCATGGCATTGTTTCCCAGCTGACTCCTCCAAAAACACCACAGTTGAATGGTGCATCTGAAAGGAGAAATCGTACCCTATTGGATATGGTACATAGTATGATGAGCTATACTAATATGCCAATCTCCTTTTGGGGATTTGCATTAGAATCAGCTTTGTATATTCTGAATAGAATTCAAACAAAATTAGTATCTTTCACACCTTATGAGATATGGCATGGAAGAAAACCAAGTCTTAAACATGTTAAGATTTAGGGTTGTCCAGCTTATATCAAAAAGCTAAACACTGATAAATTGGAAACCAGATCAGAAAAGGGTCGATTTCTTGGATATCCAAAAGATAGTTTTGGATATTATTTTTATTTGCCCACATCACAAAAGGTTGTGATAAGTAGAGATGCCACATTTCTTGAACAACAGTTTGTTCAAGATGGAGGCAAAGGAAGGCAAATAGAGTTGGAATTGGAGAATTTTGACCAACAAACAGATCAGATAGATATAGATCCATCTAGTCAACCTACACCTATTGATAAAACATCTACAGCTATTCCTCATAGAACAACTAGGGTATCTCACCCACCAGTGAGATATGGTTTCCTTCATGAAGAAGAACAAGAGTTGTCTACTAATGAAGAAGTAGATCTTGGAGATGATTCACTTACCTATGAAGAAGCTATATCAGATATAGACTCTTTAAAATAGATTGATGCTATGAAATCCGAGATTGATTCCATGTACAAGAATCAAGTTTGGGATCTTATTGACCCACCTAAAGGTATTGTACCTATAGGGAACAAATGAGTTTTTAAGAAGAAAATTGGTTCTGATGGAAAGGTAGAGACCTATAAGGCAAGGTTAGTAGCGAAAGGGTTTTACCAAAGGCAGGGAATCGACTATGAGGAGACTTTTTCGCCTGTTGCTATGCTTAAATCAATTAGGATTCTATTAGCAATAGCTGCATACTATGATTATAAGATTTGGCAAATGGATGTCAAAACAGCTTTTCTCAATGGATACATTGAAAAAAACATTTTTATGGAACAACCTAGGGGTTTTGAATCCTAAGATGGTTCCAAAGTGCGCAAGCTAAAGCGATCCATTTATGGGTTAAAACAAGCTTCGAGGAGTTGGAACATCCATTTTGATGAAGCCATTAAGTCATTTGATTTTATCAAAAATGAGGATGAGCCATGTGTATATAAGAAGGTTAGCGACAGTCTTGTCACTTTTCTTATCTTATATGTGGATGATATTTTGTTGATAGGTAATGACACAGGTATGTTGACAACTATAAAGGTATGGTTGTCAAATAGATTCTACATGAAAGACTTAGGGAAGGAAACCTATATTCTTGGGATTCGCATTTATAGAGATAGAGTGAAAAGAATAATTGGTTTATGCCAAAGTCTATACTTGTAAAGGGTGTTAAAGAGGTTTAACATGGTTGTTTCCAAGAAAGGATTGTTACCAGTGAGACATGGTATCTACCTTTCTAAAGAGATGTCTCTAAAGACACCTGAAGAAAGAGATAAAATGGCCAGGATTCCATATGCTTCGGCTATTGGAAGTTTGAAGTATGCAATGCTGTGTACTAGGCTGGATATCGCATATGCTGTTAGTTTGACTAGCAGGTACCAATCCAATCCAGGTTTGGAACGCTAGATAGCTGTCAATGATATCCTTAAGTACTTTAGAAGAACTAAGGATTTATTCTTAATATATGAAGGTGGTGACTTGCAATTGGATTATCATACTGATTCTGATTTCCAATCAGATATCAATGATAGAAAGTCTACCTCTGGGTATGTGTTCATTTGTAATGGAAGTGCAGTCAGTTGGAACAGTTCCAAACAAGGTATGACTGCAGATTCCACTACCAAGGCTGAGTATTTTGCTACATTAGATACTACAAAAGAAGCTATTTAGATATAAGGAACCTCGGTCTCACTAGAAATCCAAACATATAGAAAGGCGCTATCACATTAACAGAGAGATAGTTGGGCAAGGCGATATAGCCATGCAGAAAATAGCATCAGCTGAAAAATCCAGCTGATCTGTAATACCCCTATGTTCGGTAGTGCGTTCTACTGTTCCGGTGACTAGTATTGTCCGGACAGCTAGGATGCCTAGAACTACACTTCGATATGAGTGAGAAGACATAAAATAATGAAATACAAGAAAAGAAAATACAAGAAAAACAAAGGAAAAATAATAGCAAAGAAATGTAACGAAGTTAAGCGAGCTGAGAACCCTAGCGATGGGTGACCGCACCGGAAGTCACGGCGTGGATCGTTGACTAGCCCTGGACTACGGGGAACCCTGGAAATTATTTTTAAGACTTAAATAGACACCTATTGAAGTATAAATACCATTAGAAATATCAAAGAAAAATTAATTAATTAGTACAAAGAAAAGTCAGAAATCGAAAAACGGACAAAACCCGGTGTTACCGAAAAATCGGGAATGCAACCCGAACAGGGGCATTGTGGTCATTTGACACCCCGAGTTGTCTTTTGACTATATTACACTTGGAAAATGTCATAAAAAAATAAATTAGTGGTACCTAATGTAAATAGCAAAAATGGAGAGTTAAAGGAGGGAAAATGAAAGTTAAGATTAAATTAATATTAGATTAAGGTTAGTGCTCCACTCACCCATCAAAGTGGACCCTTATCTCTTTATTTGGACAGCAGATCACCTTCTTCCTCACTTCTTAAAATTCCAACCGAAATTCTCTTCCATGGAAGCATCCATGGTGTCCACCATGCAAGGGCAAAAACACCACCTTCAAGCCATGATCTTCACAAGTTGTCTTCATTAAAGTTGCTCTACATAGCTTGGGCAGTAGATATGCAGCAAGAAGACCAAGTTTTGGAGAGATTTTGAAGAGTTTCCAAAGTGGTAAGTTTGAGTTTTTGGTTAGTGCTTCATTAAAGTTAGTGAGGAGGTTATGGGTACTTGAATTGTGAGAAGAATTTTGGAGTTTGATGTTCAAAGGGAGATGTTTACTTTTGGCAACCATGAAAACTCTTTAAGGGCAGTTTATTTTTGCTTGTATATGGTGGATTAAAGGATTGATTAAATGTTTATGTGTGTAAGAAATTATTTGGGTGATGTATACTTAGTATATGTGAATGTGTATTGAAATTTGAATGCTTGGAAATTATGGGAATGTAATGCATGAATCGGCAGCCTGGTTAGGTGAACCATAAGGATGTTAATTCATGTTTGGATTATGGAATATTAATGTTGAATTGTGTTAGTTGTGATGGTAGTTTGGGTATATGTGTGATGGTGTGAAGTTGGACATGTAAATGAGCATGAATAGGTGACTAAATTATTGTAATTGATTTTGACAAATTCTACACTTAATGGTATATGTTGAATGTGATTGTAAGCTGCCAAAATGATCAATAAAGTGTTGTGAAATATGTTTAGGTTAGGGTACAAACCAGAAATGGCATGAAGGTGAAGTTTGGTAAGGGTTAAAGGTGATCTTTGATGAGTATGAATAAAATGCAATAAGGCAGTTTGTGTTTTGGGCTTAGAACCTTAAGTGTGTGGCTCCAATTGGTATGACACAAATTTGAGATGAAAATAGGCACAAAATGTGCCAACTTTCATGAAGGAAGCTTGCCAAAATTCTGCTTGCAAGGTAGCTACATAACTTAGAATGACCTGAAATTTTGCCCTGCGTGCAATAAGACATAGATCTACAAGTTTGTAGTTTTGACCGAAACCCGAAAACCAAGGGAACTAGGTCGTCCAGCTAGGTCAAACTAGTATCCCGGAATCCAGCAAATTGCAAGAAAATGCAAGATACATGGAAATGAATTCGGTAACATGTACCAATCCTAAAAGACTATCGAATGTGACATATTAGTAACATTAAAACCTAATTTGCTTAGAATGCATTGAGGGTCGACATATTAGGTGATTAAACAAATAATAGAATTTAGTGAATTAATTATCAAGCATTATCGTCAGAGACAATTTAAATGAGTACTGAAACACCTCGAATTGTGTTTCTCAGTTAGCAAAGACTCAGGAAAAGGGAAGGAAACACTGAGTCAAGGCCAGGAGACAATTATCAGAGGTTTATGCACAATAATTATTTTTTTTTATTGAAATTTTCAATTGAAATAAATTATGATTATTGAAAAAAAAATTATGATTATTTGAATATTATTGTTTTAAATTGTGTTTGTGCACAACAGTTATTTCTTTAGAATTTTTCAATTGAAATAAATTATCACTATTTGTATATTATTGTTTTCAATTATGGAAATGTATTTGAATGGATACTTATTGCTTGAAAAGCATTGTAAATGGTTTGAAACTGTGGAAAAATTGATTTAGTGTGATTTGTGAAAGTTAAAGTTAATTATGAATTTTGTTGCCATATTGTGAATGAAATTATGACTTTGGAAATTTTGAGATAAAATGTGTTTAGTGTTATCAGAGAAAAGTAGGGACGGCAATACGTAATGCTTACGATTCTTGGGAACTCTCACGAGTGAACTCAGGAGCTTGCAGGGATGGCGATACATAACGCTTGCAAGTGCTCTGATAGGTACCACCCAAGGGCTTGCAGGGACGACGATACGTAACTCCTGCAGGTGCCTTGATAAGTACTCTTAAATGCCACCACCTCCCTCATTGATTTTGATTAGTGGGGTGAGTTTATCATGTCGTGGTGTACAACACGGCATGTGTTGAAAAATTGTATCATGGACTAAATTGTGTTATCGATCGGTAACACTATATTATTCAGTTATTTGATCAAATTGTGTTAATTCAATTATTTGATCAAATTGTGTTATTGATTGGCAAAACTGTATTATTCAGTTATTTGATTAAATTGTGTTATTGATTGGCAAAACTGTATTATTCAGTTATTTGATCAAATTGTGTTATGGATTGGCAAAACTGTGTTATTCAGTTATTTGATCAAATTGTGTTATGGATTGGCAAAGCGTATTTACTCGATTATTTGATCAAATTTATGTTATATGAACTTTGTAAATTGTGAAATGGAATTGTGAACTATTTGATTTGTGAATTGTCAATAAAAGATTTATGTATCGCATTTCAAATTATTATTGTGCACCACTGAGTAAATTTTACTCAGCGATAGCTTTTCATTGCTGTCGCAGGTAGACAGAGTGACAAGGCAGCAGACTAGGCTGCTAGTACTACATTGAGAGATCATCGGGTATATTGAGTATACCACATTTTTCATTTTGTACTGTAATGTATGTTCATTGTATGTATATATTGTTCTTGGTTTTGAGCAGTTGTAAATTAAAATTGTACATTGAAGTTGTAAAGTAAATTATGAGTTATTTTGGCTTGTAAAATTTATACTGTATTTCTTTTATCTCAGTCTTTGAAAAATTATTGTGGATTTGAGTTTAAAAACATATTGTGTTGAATTATGTTGGAGTTTGAGATTGAGAAAAATATTGAAGTGCTTTTTACAGGTTTTTGAAGAACTATTTTGTCCAAAATACAGATGGCACTCTGCCAAAATTTTTACAGAAATTATTAATAGTCCAAGTGTGTTAGCTGTTTCACTTCAGTTGAAAAAGGTTTTTAACACCTGTAAATAGTGCTCACCACTATAAAAGGAAGTAGGAAAAGTTTTAAAATCCCTTGTAGTGTATTTAATGGGTTATCAGTAGTGTATTTAATGGGTTATCAGTAGACGAAGTTGGTAATTCATTAGGTATACTACGGGATCATGTTATGCCTTACAGAGGGGTAGGGTGTGACATGTTTTAGTGGTATCAGAGCAAAGTTTTTAAATTCTGTTTTCACATGTTATTTGAATATTCTTTCTTCATAGTACAACTGCTCAATATCATTGTTTGATACATATAGTACATTACATTATAAATATTCACAAACGGGAGGAAATCTCCTTGTGTTATTTGTTTAGGAGGTCTAAGATCCTCGCATTGACTATGGAAGAGGGTGATCGTTCAGTCAATCAATCTATAGAGGCTGAGGTGCAAGGGGATGTCCCAGCCCTACATTATGTCAGTGGTTCAGTAGCACTAGCCCCCGCACTACCGTAGTTTCCTGCTCAGTTCGCTCAGCAGATGGCTGCAATGTTCCAACAAATGGCTGGTAATGTGCCTACTCAAGTCCCAATACAGACACCAGTGGTACAACCACAATCTTCTGCTAGACAGTATAACAAATTGATGAAATATGGGGCTACAGAGTTCAAGGGAACAGTAGATCCTCTAGTGGCTGAACAGTGGTTAGAGAGGATGGATAGGGTATTCAAGAAACTGCATTGCACGGAGGAGCTCAGATTTGAATACTCAGTATATTTGCTACAAGGGGATGCTTATGACTGGTGGAAAACCATTTCCCACAGTCTGGTAGAACCTGTAGTGCTAACATGGAATGACTTTCTCAGGGAATTCAGACAAAAATATGTCCCCGATGCTTATGTAAACCAGAAGCTACAAGAGTTCCTAAGTCTGAAACAGGGGAGTAGATCGGTGGCTGAATGTGAAAGGGAATTTTCCCGCCTAAGCCATTATGCAGTAAGTCTACTTTCTACCAGTAGGGAGAGATGTAAGAGGTTTGCAACTGGCTTAAAGCCTAGTATCAGATTACAAGTGGTCGGATCCAAACATAACAACTTCTTTGAACTTATTTCTCAAGCACTAGAATTAGAAAGAATTGAATCTGAAGCGGCTCTTGAGAAAAAGAAATCAGAGAAGACAGAAAAAGAGGGAAAGTTAGTAGAACAGAGTTCTAGTGGTCCTACTAGAAAGAGGAAAAACTTTGGGGGATACAACAGAGGTAGTAAGAAGTTTGGTAGAGATAGATCTTCTGGACAGAAACCACCTTGATCCGATCAGCAAACTCATCAGAAACCTAGAAATGCGCTGTCAGATCGACTTTGTGAAACTTATGGTAAACCACATAGTGGGGTATGTTATAGAGCCGTACGAGCATGTTTTAATTATGGAGAGACTGGTCATTTTGCTAGGGATTGTGTAAATCTATGTCATTCTGGATCATTTACTACACCAAAGGGATCAACCCAAGCTTCTACCCCAAAGAGTTCACCATCAGTTAGTAGAGGCAGAGGTAGAGGTAGGGGTAGTACACCTAGAAGTCAGAGTACTGTGAATCAGCTAGAACAGGGTGATGCTCCAGCTGGAGTATACGCTATACGGTAGAGAGAAGAGGCTGGGACTTTTGACATTGTTGCTAGTACTTTCTCAATTAGTAACTAAGATATATATATATATATATATATGTATTGTTTGACCTGGAGTTTGCATACTTTTATGTTAGTGTTAGAACTATATGTTCTGTTGTTATTCCTTTACAGGGGAATAAATTTTGATGCATTAGTGATTAGTCCTTTAAGATAAGGATTGTGATAATAAGTGAAATCAGTTTTGAAAGAGTTTATCGGCGAAAAGTATTTTCTAACACACCATAAATTATAAAGCTAATTGGCGAGCCTACTTAATGTAAGGCAAGAGGATGTAAAAGTAAGATGCAGTAATGGAATTGCTCTAGATGAGGGCAAGGATGTTACTGTTAGTAATTGCTAATGGATATTGTAATCAAAATAAGATTCGAATATCAGTAAATTCGAAAAGGATAAAATATCAGAAAATTTGATCTATTGGGATGCATCGTAGTAACTATGCAATGTTCTTGATGTTTATACTGTAAGCTGCAGATTACAGTACTGACTTGAGATTATTGTATAGAGCTACGTACTACTCGATGATACACCAAGATGATAATAGTTGCCAACGGCATATGTTTTGGTATAATTATGCCAGAACATAATTTAATTGTTGGAAATAAGTTTGAAAATCCTACTTAGGGAGTTAAAACTCAAAAGTTAGAATATCAAAAGGTTATAGTTTAATACAAAAGAAAGTAAGTTATAGAATATTAATAGATAAAAAGAATTGGGGAAGTAAAAATTTGAACAGTTGGTTCAGATATAACAAAGAAATGTTATGAATGTGAGGAAGACTATTGACTAGAATGGTCAGAGTACCAATGACTAGATAAATCATTCTAACATGACCTCAAGGGTCATTCAAGAAGGAACATGAACTGAAATGATAGACAAGACAATAGTAAGAAAAGATTGGTGTTATACAAACAAATTAAACGTTGTATTAGATTGTTAAAAGTCTTATACAAATTTGAGGAAAAGAAGATTATACGATCATATAGAAAGGAGAAAATAAATGTATGACTATTGTAAGATGGCTATTGGGTAAAATTTCGTGGACGAAATTTATTTAAGGGGGGAGAATTGTAACACCCCTATGTTCGGTAGTGCGTTCTACTGTTCTGGTGACTAGTATTGTCCGTACAGCTAGGATGCCTAGAACTACACTTCAATATGAGTGAGAAGACATAAAATAATGAAATACAAGAAAAGAAAATACAAGGAAAACAAAGGAAAAATAATAGCAAAGAAATGTAACCAAGTTAAGCGAGCCGAGAATCTTAGCGATGGGTGACCGCACCGGAAAGTCACGGCGTGGACTGTTGACTAGCCCTGGACCGCGGGGAACCCTAGAAATTATTTTTAAGACTTAAATAACACCTATAGAAGTATAAATACCATTAGAAATATCAAATAAAAATTAATTAATTAGTACAAAGAAAAGTGAGAAATCGAAAAACGGACAAAACCCGGTGTTACTGAAAAATCGGGAATGCAACCCGAACAGGGGCATTGTGGTTATTTGACACCCCGAGTTGTCTTTTGACCTAAATGTCCATTGAAAATATATGATATTACACTTGGAAAATGTCATAAAAAAATAAATTAGTGGTACCTAATGTAAATAACAAAAATGGAGAGTTAAAGGTGGGAAAATGAAAGTTAAGATTAAATTAATATTAGATTAAGGTTAGTGCTCCACTCACCCATCAAAGTGGACCATTATCTCTTTATTTGGACAGCAGATCACCTTCTTCCTCACTTCTTAAAATTCCAGTCGAAATTCTCTTCCATGGAAGCATCCATGGTGTCCACCATGCAAGGGCAAAAACACCACCTTCAAGCCATGATCTTCACAAGTTGTCTTCATTAAAGTTGCTCTACATAGCTTAGGCAGTAGATAGGCAGCAAGAAGACCAAGTTTTGGAGAGATTTTGAAGAGTTTCCAAAGTAGTAAGTTTGAGTTTTTGGTTAGTGCTTCATTAAAGTTAGTAAGGAGGTTATGGATACTTGAATTGTGAGAAGAATTTTGGAGTTTGATGTTCTAAGGGAGATGTTTACTTTTGGCAGCCGTGAAAACTCTTTAAGGGCAATTTATTTTTGCTTGTATATGGTGGATTAAAGGATTGATTAAATGTTTATGTGTGTAGGAAATTATTTGGGTGATGTATACTTAGTATATGTGAATGTGTATTGAAATTTGAATGCTTGGAAATTATGGGAATGTAATGCATGAATCGGTAGCCTGGTTAGGTGAACCATAAGGATGTTAATTCATGTTTGGATTATGGAATATTAATGTTGAATTGTTTTATTTGTGATGGCAGTTTGGGTATATGTGTGATGGTGTGAAGTTGGACATGTAAATGAGCATGAATAGGTGACTAAATTGTTATAATTGATTTTGACAAATTCTGCACTTAATGGTGTATGTTGAATGTGATTGTAAGCTGCCAAAATGATCAATAAAATGTTGTGAAATATGTTTAGGTTAGGGTACAAACCAGAAATGGCATGAAGGTGAAGTTTGGTAAGGGTTAAAGGTGATCTTTGATGAGTATGAATAAAATGCAATAGGGCAGTTTGTGTTTTGGGCTTAGAACCTTAAGTGTGTGGCTCCAATTAGTAATGCCTACGATTCTTGGGAACTCTCACGAGTGAACTCAGGAGCTTGCAGGGATGGCGATACATAACGCTTGCAAGTGCTCTTATAGGTACCACCCAAGGGCTTGCAGGGATGGCGATACGTAACGCCTGCAGGTGCCTTGATAAGTACTCTTAAATGCCACCACCTCCCTCATTGATTTTGATTAGTGGGGTGAGTTTATCTTGTTGTGGTGTACAACACGGCATGTGTGGAAAAATTGTGTCATGGACTAAATTGTGTTATCGATCGGCAACACTGTATTATTCAGTTATTTGATCAAATTGTGTTAATTCAATTATTTGATGAAATTGTGTTATTGATTGGCAAAACTATATTATTCAGTTATTTGATCAAATTGTATTATGGATTGGCAAAACCGTGTTATTCAGTTATTTGATCAAATTGTGTTATGGATTGGCAAAACTGTGTTACTCAGTTATTTGATCAAATTTATGTTATATGAACTTTGTAAATTGTGAAATGAAATTGTGAACTATTTGATTTGTGAATTGTCAATAAAAGATTTATGTATCGCATTTCAAATTGTTATTGTGCACTACTGAGTAAATTTTACTCAGCGATAGCTTTTCATTGTTGTCGCAGGTAGACAGACTGACAGGGCAGCAGACTAGGCTGCTAGTACTACATTGAGAGATCATCGTGTATATTGAGTATACCACATTTTGCATTTTGTACTGTAATGTATGTTCACTGTATGTATATATTGTTCTTGGTTTTGAGCTGTTGTAAATTAAAATTGTACATTGAAGTTGTAAAGTAAATTATGAGTTATTTTGGCTTGTCAAATTTGTATTGTATTTCTTTTATCTCAGTCTTTGAAAAATTATTGTGGATTTGAGTTTAAAAACATATTGTGTTGAATTATGTTGGAGTTTGAGATTGAGAAAAATATTGAAGTGCTTTTTACAGGTTTTTGAAGAACTATTTTGTCCAAAATACAGATGGCACTCTGCTAAAATTTTTACAGAAATTATTAGTAGTCTAAGTATGTTAGCTGTTTCACTTCAGTTCAAAAAGGTTTTTAACATCTGTAAATAGTGCTCACCACTATAAAAAGAAGTAAGAAAAGTTTTAAAATCCCTTGTAGTGTATTTAATGGGTTATCAGTAGACGAAGTTGGTAATTCATTAGGTATACTACGGGATCATGTTATGCTTTACAGAGGGGTAGGGTGTGACATGATCCATTCACTAAGCCTTTGTCATAAGCGCAGTTAGACCGACATCTTGAGAAAATGGGTCTAAGGTATTGTAATGAATGGCTTTAGTGCTACTAGGAGATTGTTAGTAGTATGCCTTAGAGTATATCATTTATTATGTATCTTGTGCATGTTTTTATTAATAAAAGGCATTTTCACTTTTTCATTTACATAATATATTTATGTGTAATAGAAAAGGTCCATTGATATTTTGTTAGAAATTCTATTCTTAAGTTGTTAAGAATATGACTGACAGTATTTCTAGCAGAAAGTATCATAAATAGGTTCACAATCGAGGATACTTCACAATGAGGGCATGAGTTATCTAGAAAATTGTAATCATGTTTGTTCCCAAGTTATTTATATGAGATGTAAATAAGATGGAATGGTGAGTCTCATGCCATATAACAAACATGATAGGCACTTATACATGATAAGTAGGTCGAACCAGTGACATTTATGACAAGCATATGGAGTTTACTATTGTCAATGTATTGTCATAAATCATATTAGTGCATATAATCTTCAGACTTGAGATAGCACAGTTATCTTGTATATAGGTGGTTTGAGTTTGATACTGCTTTCATACTTGTACTGTGTATGGGTATATGGGCATGTGTTGGCTCCTACTAATTACATATAGAGGTAGGTGTTGATCAAGATGGAATCTGTTCCTCTAAGTAAATAGGGATAAAATCCTATGTTCATTTAATTATTCTTGATGTTTCAAGTTCCTGACTAGGATAGATAGATTTATTCAGAAAAGAGTTTCTGATGAGAAAATCTTTTTAATCAAGAACTGAAATTAAAAGAGAACATAATATTCATAGCAAATGGGGTTTAACATAAACCATGACTCTAGCTTGAGTTGGGATTTTGTAACAGAGTGATTCTAGTGCATGGTAACATATGATTATAGGTTCATTTAAGGTAAACCTTATTACTAATTGGGTGGCCATGGCATGCTGTGCTAGGTGTTAACCATGGTCTATGAGGTGCATAAAATGATTTAGAGAAATCATTTATAGTAAGAAAGAGTTCTGATGATATTAAGAGTTGATATCATGTCTCATTGCCAATTAGTGATGAGCCTAGTAAGTCACACATATAAACAAGTAATCACCAAATTAAATATGATTTAATTAATTAATTAAAGAGTTTAATTGATTAATTAAATATGTTTGATTTGCAATTAGATTGCAAAGTCCCTAGCATGGCTTGAAACCAAATCTAGGTTATTGGATGTATAGTATGAGTTAAATTTATATTTAAAGTGTTTAAATATGAATTTAATTAATGAGAAATTAATTAATAGAGATTAATTAATTAGTTTATATTTGATATAAATTGATTAGAAGAAGAGAAATAATTATTTTGGGTTGAGAACTCAAAATTAAGACATAGGGGTATTTTGGTCATTTCATGCGGTGATATGTGGCACCATGAGATGGTGACACATGGCACTACACATATGTAACATTCTCATTTTCGTAGTCCGTACGTCCTACTATTCCGACAGCCAATGTCTGCCCTGGAAAGTTGGAATGTCTAGAACTACACTGTAATGACAGTGACAAACTATAAAATAATGAAATATGTGGTGAGAAAAATTAAGAAAAAAAATAAAAGAGATAAAATGTGACTAAGTTAAACGAGCCAAATTCGTAGCGATGGGTGACCGCATTGGGAAGTTACGGCGAGGACCATTGACTTGCCCTGGACCGCAGGGAACTCGGAAAAATATTTTTGGAACATAATTAAAGGTCTACTGTGGTTTAATTGACATTGAAAATGTCAAAGAAAAATTAGTAAGTTAGTATAAACAAAAAACAAAAATTAAAGAAATCGGCAGTACAAGGAGTAAATCGGTGTTACTGAAAAAGTCTGAATTTGACCCGAAGAGGGGCATTTTGGCCAATTGACTCCTGGAGTTGACTTTTGACCTAAATTTCCATTAAAAATAAGTAATATTAAAATTTGAAAATGCCATGAAAAATTAGAAATCATATATAATAGAATAATTAAGGAAAATTAAAGGGGTGTAATTAGAATTAATTAAAGTTAATTATTATAATGTTTAAAGTTAATTAGTGGAGCACTAAGTAGGATTTAATGGGATATAAAAAGGGCCATTAAGGACAGATTTTACCACTTAAAAGTCATCTTCAACCTTTATTTTTCTTCAAGCTGAATTGGTTTTCCTCTCCATTGTCCTCCATGGCCGGCCACACACACCAAACTTCAATCCACCCATTTTCAAGCCATTTTCTTCCTAAATTCCTTCACAAATTCTTGTCTACACAGCTTGGGAAAGCTTTGGGTAGCAAGAAAAAGAAGAAATTTTAAGGATTTATCACGCTCAAGTTGAGGTTAGTGCTAGTTTTCCTTATCCCACTTAATTAAACTTTGTGTTGAGGTTGAGACAAGTTGAATGGTTAAGAAAAATTGAGGAAATGATTGAGTATTTGTGAACCTTAGTTTTGGCAGCCATGAAAATGCATGGTTAGTGACTTATTCTTATATTTAATGGATGGAAATTAAGGTTGATTAACTCAAATGGAAGTTGTAGTCAGTTAATATCCAAGTATGTGTATGTTAGTGCTTGAATTAAGGGTTTAATAGTGAGACTTTGATGCTTTGGTAAACTGCCATGTTTGACAGCCTATAATATCATGAAATTGTATGTGAGTATATGTAATTTATTGATAAGATGTCATAATGTTAAATTGTGGACAGCATGTGTAGTTGATATTGAGGTATGAGTATATGGAAGTGTATGTGTAATATTGATATTGAGGTATGTTGAACTTTGGTGGAAGTGAATGTTGAACTTGAATGGTGTATTGTGTGTAACACCCCTATTTGTATAGCCTAGTATATTTCACTATTCCGGTGACTGGCATTGGTCCGAACAATTAAGAGGATTAAAACTATATTTAAGACACCTATAAAAGCCTTGATTGAAAATAAATAGTGATTACCAGATAGAAAAGTAAAAATGAGAAAAACAGAACATAAAAGGTTAAATGAGCCAAGAGTCACAGCGATGGGTGACCTTCTCGGGAAGGATTGCGAAGTCGATTTAAACTCAAATTTCGAACCATAAACTATGATGTCGTGGTCCTTAGGACTATTACAAACACAGTGGAAAAGAGAAAATCACGAAAAAAAATTATTAAGCTAGTCAAATAATTAGGTCAGGGAGCTGGAAGAAATATTAAATTATTTGCAAACCGGGTTGAACCGGTGAGGGGCAATTTGGTCAATTGACCCCGAGAGCTGACTCCTGACCTAATTTTCAAATAAAATAGGAGAAAAGAAAATTTTAGAATCAAAAAGTAAATTGAAGAACTAAAGAAAAATAAATGAAAAATTAAGGAAAATTGAAAAGGAAAAGAAAAAGGTATATGGCATCATGTGAATGACATCATTGTGATGTCAAAAAATTAATTTTATTTTCTCAACTTTTTTCACCAAGTCTAATACATAAAATTTCATTTAAAATACCTAAAAATTAAAAAGAAAAATCACTTCTTCCCTTTTCCTTAAGTTTTGGCCGCCCCACCCATTTTCACCTCCATTGACAATCCACCATTAAAGCTTGGTTACAAGCTTGATTCCACCCACTTAACCTTATTTTGTCCCTAAATTAATCTATAAAAACTTGTTAACTTCACTTGGGGAAGCATTTGAAGAAGAAAAGAAAAGGAAAAAGGGAGTGAAATTGAAGAATTGGAATTCAAGTGAAGGTAAGTAATTTTCTTTGAAATTTTAGTTTTGATGCACATGTATTAAGTTAATTTAACTTAGATTTTAATCTAAAAATCAAAGGAAACAATTGTTGGGGGACTTTTAGTGACTTTCAGCCAGCCATGGATGTATGAGAATATGATGTGTTTTGAATGAATTAAATGTGTTAGGAAGCTTGATTGAGTTGAAGAAGCATGTGTATAGGTATTGAATTGGTTAAATGCAACAAATTAGTGAGTTAGGGTTTTGGACACCTAGGGTTTGGGACACAAAATTTGGAGAAATGGTGAAATGATGTGTTGACTTAGTTGAGGTGAGAAATGGTTATTTGTGACCAAATGAAGTGTGTTGGAAGTAATGGAGTTGAGTTTAAATTCGGATTCAATGTGGTTATGCTACAGGCAGTAGGACCAAGGTCCCTTTGAGGGACCAAAACTGAAAATTTACAAGTCTAATTGGTATGAGACCAATTGGGAATGAAAATAGACACTAAATTACACAATTTTCATTCAGGAACCATGCCCAAAAAGTACACAAAACCTAGTGAACAAATTGACCAAATCTGAAAATTCTCAGTCTGCCTTGTGCAAACTGACCAAATGAACAGTGTTTGTTCATTTGGCCATAACTTGAGCTAGGCTAGTCTAAATGACCTAAACTTTTACCAGTGGACAGTTGAGATATAGATCTAAAACTTTCATGAAGAACACAAACCCAAATTATGCCATTAACCAAGTCATTTGGCCACCCAAAGTTGGCAACCTAAAACTGGCAGAACCAAAATTTGCCCAGAAATCTGGGTTAAGTCCAATCCGGCAGCTATGGTTCAAATGGCTATAACTTGAGTTACAAAACTCTAATTGGAGTGATTTAGAAAGGAGAATAAACTTAAGACAATAGGGAACATTTTCTATGAAGAAAGTTTTGCCAAATTCTAACAGTAAAATGACCAATGGAACAGTGCAACTTAAGACACCAAAACTAAAAATTTGCAAATTTGCCTAAACGACTTAGAATTTGAGTAAACAACCAAAACCAACAAATTTAGTTACCAAAATGTGGTATGTGGGTGAAGTTGGAATTCCCATACCTATTAAGCATTAGAAAATCAACAAATTGACTTGAATAGTGTAGTGAATAGTAACCCCGAAATACAAAATTTAAAGAATGCCAAGTTTAGTATATTAAAGCTAGGTATAAGTGAATTTAAATTTATTTTTGGATTTACAATGAGTTGTGATACTGAAACACTGTGAAACTGTGTGTTTCAGCTGAAAAGAACACCGGGAAAGAACCCGAGGAATCGAGTCAATGCCAAGAGGTGACTCGCTTAAGGTTTGTGCACAACTAACTCTTTTGTTATATTTTACTTCTAAATCGATTTGAACAAGTTTATTTTATGATTTATAAATTTTGATGTGTTGAGAATTATAGTTTGTTGAATAAAATTGTTTTCTTATGCATTTAAGGATTTATTGCATGGTTTTGAGAATCGTAAATTTTAAGTTTGATGTGTTGCCAACCTTGAGCATGAATTTATGATGATTAAATATGTTGATGATTTGCAAATACTTTTATAAATAGGAAATGTTTTGAATATGATTTGAAACCACAGTTGACATGGCAAAATTTGTTGTGAATTCTCATTAGCTTGTCTAGTGAGATATCTCCTCCACTAGATGGGGCGAGTTCCTTCCTCTCTGGCTTGCCAGTTGGGGAAGAGTTTGAATGAGTACTCATATATACTAGCTAGTCTTTATTTCTCCCTTTTAGCCTCGGTTATTGGGAGAGTGTGAAATGTCATGGTGTACAACACGGCATCTATTTGAATTTTGGGTCATGGGTTCAACTGTGTGGATTGTTGGCAACGCCCTTTAAAATATGTATAATTTGATAAATTGTGATTGAAATAAATAATTTGTTAGTGATTCAAAATATTTTTGTATTGTTTCGGAATTTAAAAGAAATATAAATAAATAGTTACTATTTAATCAAAATGTTATTCAAATGAATAATTTGCATGAATGAAAATATTGATTTTTGAATGTCATGGATTTTGAAGAATTTAGAAATTTTAAATTTTTATTCATTATGAATTGTTAAGAATAATTTGTATTAAGTTTTAAATTTTTAGTTTGTGCACCACTGAGTTCACCACTCAGCGATAGCTTTGTATGCTGTCGCAGGTGAAAGAAAATATAGAGCAGCTGAGCGAGGTTACTGAAAGACACGGTGAGATTATCCTTGGGTATATCATAGGTATACCCTTGTACTTTAGATTTTGATGTAATTCTGTAATTATATGTATGAAACTTCCTTTGAGAAGTTATACCAACTCTTTTGTAATATATATATATTTTGATTGTAATCAAATACAAATATTTGTAATATAATCTTGAAATTTTATATACTTATAAAGTTTTGCACTATTAAATTTTAATGCTCCCATGAATGTGAAAATTAATTTATTTACCTCAATGAGATGTTTTAATGTTTAATTTAATTTAAATTGTGTATTGAGTTGCTTGTGCTGATTTGGGAAATGAAATTGATTAATGCAGTTGTGATTGGGAACTATATTGGGAGTGTTTTTATTTTCAGGTTTTGAAGAACTGTTTTTTCAAAATATAGACGGCACTCTGCTGAAATTTTTGTAAAAATTGCGGAGATTTTAAATATCTAAAAATTAGATTTATTTTGGACTTTAAATAAAGGTTTTTAATATTTGAGAAAAATTTTATCCACCAATTTAAAAATGAACGAAAATTGTTTTAAATTCCCTTGTAGTATATTTAATGGGTTATCAGTAAGTGAAGTACGGTAATTCATTAGGTGTACTACGGGAGCATGTTACATCTTACGAATAGTAGGGTGTGACATTGTGTGCATTGAGTACTTGAGTGTTCTACCCAAAATGCTTGCTGGAATTGTGTACAATATATATAAAAGTGCCATGATTAAATGTTGAAGTATTGGGAAGAGGAGGATTGTCAAAATTAGAAGTGTGATGTTTAAATGTAGGTTGTGTATGTTGGCAGCACCTAAATTAGTCATAAGTGGAAAACTGTGAACCCAATTGGTATGAGGCCAATGAAGGGTGAAACTAGACACCAAATAGGCCAACTTTCATGTAGAAAATTTTGCCCAGAAACTGACCTTAAAAATGACCAAATCCGGAATGGCAACCTTGCAAACCTAGATTTTTGACCATATGAATAGTAGTCATTGGGATGACCATA
This sequence comes from Hevea brasiliensis, assembly GCF_030052815.1. Classification (NCBI taxonomy): domain Eukaryota; kingdom Viridiplantae; phylum Streptophyta; class Magnoliopsida; order Malpighiales; family Euphorbiaceae; genus Hevea; species Hevea brasiliensis. The sequence goes on from NC_079498.1 coordinate 42,052,239, forward strand.
ACTCACTCAAAAAAGGTCTAATTGACCTGAAATTTTTACCATGGATAGCTTAGACATAGAGCTACAATTCTTATGAAGACACCAAAGACCAGAAATGGCCAGAACCAAGTCAAATATCTTGCACAAGTTCGGATACTAAAACTGCTAGAACTAAAAGTGACCTAAAATTGACCAAATTTTACACTGATGGTGTAATCTGTCCAGCTTTAGTAAATTGACCATATCTTGGTCTATACAACTCAGAATGAGCTGCAGTTTTGCCCAGAGTGCAATAAGACATTGAGCTACAATTTTGCTTCTTTGACTAGAAGCTAAAAACCAAGAGAAATAGGACTTTAAGTTAGACCAATCTAGCACACAAAAATTGAGAATTTGACATTTACATACAATGATGCTTGAAGTAATTTGGCAATGAATGCCAACTTGTAAAAATGGTAAATTGCACTATATTGGTAGCATATTGAAATGAAAATTGTGACATGTTAATACTAGAATCAACTTATCTATGATGTATAAAAAGGTCAATATTTTCATTGACCAGTGAATTGTATAATGACCAGTAAACCCTGAAAATAAAGAAATAAATATTTAATATTGTAATATGCCCTAGTTTGCCTAGTTGACTAGTTTGGATAGGTTGGCATGCCAATAGGATTCTAACAGCTGTTCTGCAAATAGCTTTTATGTCATATTGTGTTTTATGGCTTATTATGCTATACTATGATTTTAATAGTCTATGGCTATATAGATTGTGTTATTATACTCGGCTTAATGCCTAATTGATTATATGGCTTTTTAGCCACACTGTTTGCACATCGGGAGATACTTTGTGATTGATGGTGTGACGGCCTGAGGTACTAGGTACCCAGTGCTAGTATATCCGTTTATTCAGTCTGGTCAGTGTATAGGCTACACGGCCAGTCAATTAAAACATTAATCAATTCAGACAGTTAAGTTAAGTTAAGTATACAGAAATTTCAGTACAATTAAATTAAACATTGAATGAAATCAGTAAAAGAGATTAGCAATAGAAACAGAATAAAGATACAATTTGCAGAACCGTAGAGACTTAAAATACAATACAGTTAAAATAATTGATTCTTGGATATCCGAATTATGATTTATTTCTTTCTTTATTTGTATATATTATTTCTTGTTATATTATTGCACCACTAAGCAGAAATGCTTAGCGCGATGAAATTGCTTCCTCTCGCAGGTACTGAAGGTAAAACCAGTAGACTATCGACTGAGATTTTTGGAGTCCAGATCTGCAGAAGTGTTAGATGAATTCAAGATTGTCACCTCCTCAGCAATGTATGTAGACAGGGCTCATTTTAAGCATGTTTTCTAATCTGTACATTATAATTACTGCTTATATTGTAATGTGAATTAGTAATTGTAATTTCATTTGTATATCCAGTACTTGATAAATTTATGTACTTAATTGGCAAATTATGTAAGTTAATAAAATATAAGAATTCTGATATTTGAATTGATTATATAATCATAATGATTCTGAATGAGATTGAATTTTAGAAATTTTGAGACTGAATCTGAGTTTGAGAAACTGATGAGAATGCCTTGAGATAATCTGAGTTATGAATTTGAGCATATATTGAAATTGCTTTAGGCAGGTTCAGAAGAACTGTTAGTCCAAAGTACAGCCAGCACTCTATTAGATTATCATTAAAATTTTTAAAATTTCTAAATTAGTCAGATTTTGATAAACAGTAAAAATAGCCTAAACCTCAGATACAGTTTTTGAACAAGTAAATCAAGAACTATAATGAAATCAGATAAGATCAGGTGCTCCGACACTCCGTGTGACACGCCTTGCTCGGCTACACTGTAGACGGGTGAGGGGTGTTACAACATAAGCTTGCCATATGTCTTTTAATCATATAAGATGATTAAAGTCAAGATCAAATATAGGTTTAACACTTGGCACAATGTGATTGGGTCAATTAAACCTAGAGCCAATCAGAAGGTGACATGTGGTAAGGGTTTTAAGTGGTGACCTAGCTATATAAGGGAAAGGATGAAAAGAAAAATACCTAGCTGCTATTTGTTTCATTGGTGCCACCCCAAAGCACCTCTCCCTTTCATCTTCTTCATTTCTCATCAATTCAAAGAGATTTCCCAACAATCTCTTGAATTAAAAATACTAGAAATCGTTTCTAGTGTCCTGTTTATATCTGTAATCTCTCAAAAAGCAAAACCTGATTTTCTAATTGATTGGAAAAGCTTTAGAAGCTGTTCAAGGGGTTGCCATTGGTGATCTTGGTGTAGACAAGCTAGAGGGACAACATCTGGTGTCCTAGGCGCATCCCAAAGGTGACAAACACACTGCAGCGCATCAAACAAGTTAGTGCACTTGTTCTTGATCTAATATAGGGTTCTAATGAATTAATCTGTTAATTCTAAAATCTTAAATGGCAAATGTAGATCCAAAAATATATTAAAAGAGTTTTAATATGCTGTTTATCATTGAAATCATAGATAAAAATAAATCTTACATGATGCATGTGACCCTAGAAGAAAAATTTTGAATTTCAATGATCTAAACTTGTGTTTTTCATGCTTCCGCTCCTTCAAAAAACCCAAAATGTGGGTTATAAAGACTGACCTGAACCTGAAATCCTGAAGGCGCAAGGTTCATGAGTCCAGGTCAATTATTTGGAAATAATTCACTCTACATAACTAGAAAAATTATGATTCCTGAACCTAAGTGATCCTAAGACATAAGGTAACAACTCATACGAAGGATATTAGGTCTTAAAATGAATGTAGCATATCCAAATAATTAAACTAAATTGGACTCTAGAATCTGCCTGATTCTGGAACCTGAAAGGGTTAATGAACCAGTTGTGGTAATTTGATCATAACTTGAGCTACAAAACTCCAAATGGAGTGATTCAAAGAGGGAATTAAAGTAGAGACATTAAGGAACAACTTTGATGAGAAAAGTTAGCCAAAATCCCACTGTAGATAGGTCTAATGGAATAGTAAACTTAGGTGATAAAACTAAAATTTTGGAAATACATCTAGAATGACTTAAATTGTAATTGGCAACTAATGCCAATAAGTTTATAAACCAAAATGTGGTACTACCACACATTTAGAATTTGTATTCCTATTAATTATGAAAAAGTCAAATTTTGCATGACTAGTAAGGTGAATAGTAAACACAATGACACATAATACATAAGTAATACAACTTGAAATATGAAATGTAATTAACATAAATGGATTGTTTAGAGTATAAATGAGATAAAGTTATCATTAGGACTTACATCTTTATTTCAAATAGGATAATAATACCCTATACAAAAAATTGGTGCATGAGAAGTAATAATGTGAATACTAATTCATATAAATTTTGTAATAAATAAATGAATCACATGAATATGTGAATGGGACATTAGTTCTCATTATGAGAGAAAGGAAGAATGTTTTGAGTGCAATGGTATACGAAACAATTGATGTAAATTGTGATCAATATATATAATATGATGAATATATAAATTACGTAGGAATGCGATTTGAAAATTTTGCTTCCATCAAATTAGAATTAAAATACTATAAAATATAAATAGAACTTATAATGAAATAATAAAACATATTAATGCTTAATGGTACCTATGTACCCATGTAATACCTAGACACGTGTGTCAGATTGGATAGATTGGTATTCCAATAGGGTATTATTTGAGCAGTACTGTGTAAGACTTTATGCTTGTATTTATGGCTTTATGCCCATATTGATGGCTTGTATGCCCGATTATTTGTTATCATAGCTTTTTAGCCATATCGATTGCATATGTGGTTGACGTTCTGTATTTCATGCCCCATGGTATGACGGCCTGAGACACTACGGTGTCCAGTGCCTAGTGACCGCTTATCTAGTTTAGTCAGCCTGTCATAGGTTACTTGGGCAGTAAAATAAATTAAGAATATTAGAAATTAAAAATATTAGAAATTAAATAAATGAGTTAGAAAGACTTGAAAATAATTAGTTAGAATTAAGAATATTAGTTATTATGAAATGATCCAAACCACATAAAAAAATTATTAAGTAAAGTGATGAAATATTAGCAAAAATAGGTATAACTTAAATAAATATTATAAATGTACCTTTTATAACCATATGAATATAAACTTAGTATTTTTATTAATTTTGTATATTAAAAGCTTCTAAAGAGGAACAAATTAGAATAAAAGATAGTTAATACTAGAAATATCATATTAAAATAAATTAAATTCCTGAGTATCCTAATGATACTTTATTTCTTTCTTTATTTGTTTATATTATTTTCTTGTTATATTATCGCACCACTAAGAAGCAATGCTTAGCGCGATGGATTGTTTTCTTCGTGCAGGTACTGAAGATAAAACCTAGTGGACATTAGACTGGGATTTTAGAGTTTGGATCTATAGAAATGTCAGAAGTGTTCAAGGTTGTCACCTCCTCAACAATGCATGTAGATAGGGCTCACAAAAGTCATATTATATATTTTGTGTATTATAATTAGTTATTATGTTGAAATTTATTTGTATATCATATAAATTATAAATTTATGCAATTAGTTTTTATATCGTGTAAGTTAATGAAAATATGAGAATTTTGATATATGAATTAAGCGTGAATGGATTTGTACAAATGAGTATGAAATTGAATTTCATAATGATGTTTGAAATGATGAGATGATTATGGTGAATATGAATTGAAATATTGTTGAGATTTTTAAGCAGGTAAACGGTGAAATATGTCAAATGGTAATAAAATAGGGAAAACTCCGTTAGTTTTTCTTTAGAATATAATTTATTTTAAAATATAACGAGTTCAAAATTATTAAAAGAATAAAGTAAGATAAGATAGGGTGCTCCAACACTGAGTGTAACATACTTTGCTCGACTACACTGTAGACGGGTAAGGGGTGTCACATAAAGAGCATAAGGGAGTTTCTTAGCAAATCCTTATATGTTTCAACCATTTTTCTCAAAATAGTATTCACATTCTTATTGGCTACTTTAATAGCTCTATTAGTCTAAGGCCTATATGGTGAAGACTTATGATGCTTGATTTTGAACTCTTCAATTAACTCTAAAAAATCACCCTTAAGCTAAGACTGTCTCGTGAGGTACTCCAAATTGGCAGATTATGTCTTTCCAAACAAACTTGCTCATCTGCTTAGCACCCATTACTCTATAAGATTCAGCTTTAACCTATTTAGTAAAGTAGTCGATTGCCTCAATTATAAATATATGGCCATTAAAAGCTGCGAGAGAAATCTTCTTAATAATGTTTATGCCTCAAACTAAAAATGGCCACAGTGAAGTCATATTATAGAGTTCACTTGGCAATAGATGGTTCAAGTTTCCATGGATCTAACATTCATGACATTTTTTGACAAACCTAGCATAATCAGTGTCCATAGTAGACTAGTAATAACCCAACCTTAGAATTTTCCCAACTAAAACCCTTCTATTCATATGAGGACCACACATTCCCACATGTACTTCTTTCATTATTTGCTTAGCTTATTTTTCTGTCACACATAAGAGCAAAAGTCCATCAAAGAACCTTTTGTAGAGTTGCCCCCTAGATAGAGTAAACTAAGTGACTAATCTAAGAATCATAGCTTTATCTCTTTTATTGGCTGATTATGGATATTTCTTTACTTCTAGATGCCTCCTTATGTATTTATACCATTTTCCTTCGTCCTCTAGGTCCAAATGTGCTACTACTAATCCTTTATAGCATAATATCTTAGTTCTCACTAGAATAACTAGCTAGGTCAACTTTTGATCACCCCTTTCCCATAGAAATGTCTGTGTTGCTAGGGAATCAACCATCTAATTCTGAGCATAGGACGTGCACTGTCATACCCTATTCCTCCATAAGATGTAACATGATCTCGTAGTACATCTAATATTACCGTACTTTGCTTACCGGTAACCCATTAAATATACTACAAGGGATTTTAACTCAACTTTCGTGAAATTTAAATCATTGATTAAAATATAGTGTTATAAAATTTTTCAAAATTTTGGCAGAGTGTCGGCTGTATTTTAAGAAAATAGTTCTTCAAAACCTGCAAAGAAACACAATTCCAATATGATTTCTCAAATATAACTCCAATAAACTTCATTTCATCTCACAATTCAATCTCAATAATCAAATCAATTTATTTTCAAACCAACCTCATCATAAAAGAAACATTTCATTGATTACAAGACTCAAAAATTAATATTACAAAACTATACAGGTAAATGAAATCTCAATTTGCATTTACAATAATTTACATTTAATTACATACCAAAATATTTTACAAGAGTTTTTATACAAACTGCTCAAATAATTTACATAAATATTCTTACATGCATACATCAAAACCTATTTACATGGGTATACCTATGATATACCTGGAGCTGATCTGAATGTGTCTTCAAAGAAGCTTATTCAACTGCTCTATGCTTTTTTCACCTGTGACAGCATACAAAGCTATCGCTGAGTAATGAACTCAGTGGTGCGCAACTATAATTTAAAACATAGTACAATATACATTGACAAAATTATAACAATTAATTTGAAAGTCTCGAAATTCAAAAAAATTTAAAAGTCAAAATTTTCGTTGCCAATAATATAAATCATTAGTTAAAATGACTTTGAGCAAGAAATTCAATTTATCAAATCACAACTGGACATTTAAAGTAATTCCAGCAATCATTGAAATAAAGATTAATTCCAACAAAATCAATTATGCATAAATTCCATTTGAAATCGAAATTCTTTACTATTTAAAAACCATTCTTTATCTCACTAACTATGCAAGAATAATCTACAAAGGCCATCTTCTGGGTGATTCTAACTCCCTATGGTTGGGGGGGTCAAATCGGATTCTAACTCCCTATGGTCGGGGAGGTCGAATCATCGTGCACAGTACATACCACAATAATGAAACTTCCGAAAAGGGCCATAACAAATAAAAACTTAGATCTAACCTCTAATAAGAGGAGAATCTAAGCCTGTGCACATACCATGGTAATCAAAATAAAGCTAACTCCATTGTCTCCTCAACAAATGAAAGAGACGGGTAATAACCTAGTCAAGCATCTATTGTGAGATACAAAACAATATCATAAATCACTTTGTCCTTTTTGTGAGCATAAATCATAACACAATTCGATTCAAAGTCAATTTCAATATCCAATAATTTTTATGCTCATCACAATTCAAAACATAAATTTATATTTTTCCATGCAAATTGTCCATCACAATTCAAAATATATTCTATCACAATTGTCTAAAACATAATTTATTCAATCCACAATAATGCTTAATACTTATTGAAATACCATTTCATAAAGCTAAATTCATACATACTATAACAAATTCAATAATCATTGAATTAAATCCAATACTTGATAAACATAATACATATGGAAAATAACGCCATTTAATCATATAAAATATTTAGAACAGAATCAATTAAAAACTAGTTGTGCACAAACCTCTGATGAGTCGCCTGTTGGCCTTGACTCAGCCGGTCTTTTCCCTTCCCGGTCATTTCTAACTGAAACACACAATTTAAAGTGTTTCAGTACCCATTTAAATTGTTTCTAATAATAAGGTTCAATAATTAAATTTTATTAATACTATTCCTTTCATTAGTCAACCTATAATGTTGACCTTTAATTTACACTAGGTGAATTAGTTTTAATGTCACTAATATGTTCCATTTTTCATTCCTCACTTGTTGATATATGTGTTGCCAATTTCATTTCAAAGCTTATTACATTATTGTAATTATTCAAATTTCATGGCCAATGTTTACTATCTATTGGACCAAGCTACAGTGTAAATTTAATAAATTTCTCTTCATTAAATTGTTTCTCATTGTGTCTTCTTTAATTTTCTTTTTGAATCACTCCATTTGGAGTTGTATAACTTAAGTTATGGTCAATTAACCATAACTAAGTCAAATCTAAATTTTAATTTCCTTTTTAGGTATTTTCGGTTCTACTTTTATTAATTTATTTGGACTGTTTGTAATCACATTGAGGTCTAGCATTCTTCATAAGTATTGTTGCCCTATATCTTAGGGACAACCATAAATTTTGTTTATTATTTTTAAGTCTTCATAGAATTCTTTTTGTAACCCAATTTGTGCAAGCATTCTGATTTGGTTCTGGTCATTTCTGGGATTTGGTGTCTACATAAGAGTTGTAGCTCTATGTCTAAACTCTCCATGGTAAAAATTTTAGGTCATTTGGACCTGGTTTGATTGACTTATGGCCAAAATACTGACTACTATTCATATGGTCAAAATTTTGGGTTTTCATGTCATGCAATTCCGGATTTGGTCATTTTTTTAGGTCACTTCTAGGCAGAATTTTGGCAAATTTTCTACATGAAAGTTGGCCTATTTTATGTCTAGTTTTACCTCCAATTGGCCTCATACCAATTGGGATCACACAAATTCACTTATAACCCAAAATGCTTACTGCCCTTACTAACCACACTTTGCATTGAAAAATGGCACTTCTAATGGACATCATTCACTTTACAATTTGGTCAATTGTTCAACAACAACCTAATGTAATCAAATATCCAGTAATAACTCAATTCCATTAAATCAATTGTCCCACAACAACTCAATTTAAGTCAAATATCTAGCAACACTTAATTTAATTAAATCAATATCCAACACTTGTACAAATCTTCAAACTCTAATCAATTGATCAAAACCACTAATGTACATTCCATTAACTCATAATCAACATTAATATACATGATAATAAGGCCTTCCTAAGCACATCAAGGCTGCCCAAATTGGTACATATGCTTCAACTTCCATATTGACTTCATAACGTTACTTCAAATACACAATTCAAACATACACATGTTAATTAAACTCTTATACATTTAAGCACTTTAATCGACACCTCAAATCACCATTTACATGAAGAAATAATTCATACTCCCATGGACATGAAGGCTGACAAATTGGAGACTTGTCAACACTCAACAATTTCTTCAAATTCTTTCATATTCCTACTCACCATAACCTCAATTACAAGTTTAATGAAGCAAGTAAAGAAAATAAGCACTTACCTCTTTTGAAGCTTGTCCAAACTTCACCAAAAACCTTTCTTTCTTGCTCCCTATCTCTTCCCCATGCTGTATGGACCAACTTTAGTGAAAGATAATGGAAGAAAATTGGCTTGGATCATGGAGAGAGAGAGAGCTTGGCCATGGATGAACTTGAATGGGAAATGGAATTCGGCCAATGAAAATGTGAGGAAGAAGAAGGTGAAAGTAGAGAAATTTGTCCACATTGGGGTTTATATAGGTCCATTAAATAATACTTAGTGGAGCACTAATGATAACTAAAAGATTAATTAATCCAAGATTCCTAAAATTTCAATTATGCCCTTAATCTTTCACTATTTATATTATATACCCAATTTCTTATTTTCATGGCATTTTCAAAATTTAATACCACTTATTTCTCATAGACATTTAGGTCAAAAGTCCACTCTAGGTGTCAAATGACCAAAATGCCCCTCTTCGAGTTGTATTTTAAATTTTTTGGTACTACCGATTTACTTCTTGTACAGCCGATTTCTTTAACTTTCGTTTTTGTTTATACTAACTTATTAATTTTTCTTTGACATTTCCAATGTCAATTACACCTCAGTAGACCTTTAATTATGTTCCAAAAATATTTCCCCTAGTTCCCCGTGGTCCAAGGCTAATCAACGGTCCTCGCCGTAACTTCCTAGTGCGATCACCCATCGCTTCGGTGATGGCTCATTTAACCTAGTTTCATTTCCTCTCTTTTATTTTTTCTTAAATTTTCTTGTATTTTCTTTTTATTTATTTCATCATTTTATGCCTGTTTATTATCACTGAAGTGTAGTTCCAGACATCCTGACTTGTCCGGGCTGACATTAGGTTATTGGAGTAGTCGAATATACGGACTACGTAAAGTGAGGGCGTTACATGCACTTCATGGTCATCTCATCAAATTGGCTAATAGTTTCTTCACACTTTCCAAGTATTGCTTTAATTTTTCTTCATTTAACTCCCATTCACCTTTAATATAGTAGGCCACTAGCATTGAATCTCCAATTAAGACTACTTATAAGAACATCGATGTGGGGCAATGGAAAATCATCTTTTGTGGTGGCCTTGTTCATGTGCCAGTACTCTACACACATTTTAACATGTCCATCTTTCTTGGGAACTAGCATGATATTAGCTAATCACTCTGGATATTTGACTAATTTGATGAAATCAGCCTCGATGAGTTTCTTCACTTTTTGAGCTATCTTTTTTTCCCATTAAACTCTAAGCCAATGTTTCTTTTGCATTACCAGCCTCATACTCGGGTCTGTTATGATCTTATGCTGTACTATGTCTTGGTTAATCCCAAGCATATCCTTATAATATAAGGTAAACACTTCTTGGTACTTTATTAACAAGGTTATAAATTTAATTCGTTCTTCTTGATTAAGATCTTCAGCTAACTTTATTTTTTTTAGAGTTTTCTGGTGTACCCAAATTAATAAAGATTGATTTTAATGCATTAATAGAGATAGATTCTAAATGGTTATGAATGCCATGAGTATGCCTATTATAAAAAACATCAAACAAGTAAGCAAAAGGACTAGTCATATTATTGATCCTTTCCCCAATATCGGCTTAAGTACATCAAAAATTAAAATATCAACATTATTGTCATTACAAAAGATAAACTTAAACTTAGGGGTGTAGGTCCATGAGCTTAGCTTTCATGCAGTCTTTAGATCAATGGTGTCAATTTTCTATTCTAGCTTTTCCACATGTGGTTGATCCTAATCATTTGTCTGAGTAATTATCCATTATTTCATGAACTTAGAAGGCTTTAGCTCTTCTTCCTTTACTGCTTTTTCCACCATTTCCTTATTTTTTCCCTTTCCATCATCCTTCTGTATAGACAAATCAGGATAATATCTACCATTTCTGGTCACGTGACTCACCCTTTTCTTCTCCTCTCCATTAGAATTGGTCCATACATCCAAAGGACCCTTATCATCGGTAAAACTATCCTAACTGTCAATAAGCATTACAAACTAAGTTTCATCAAGCTACTAGATGGGTCAGATAAGATCAATGATTTGATCAGAGTTATTTAGGGTGGTGAAAATCATGTAAGGACCTAGTAGAGCTAGAACATTATGGTTAGGCATAGGATTGATATGGGTGTTTTGTCAGTTTTCTGGGTTGGCTATCGTTTTGGCATCAATTAGGTCTTAAATTTCATGTTTAAGTTAGAAGCATCAGTCAGTGTCATGATTGTGAGTTTGGTAGAACTAGTAGTATTGGTTAATATCATAGCTAGGTGGGAGTAGATTTGGTGGTGATCTGGGTGCTAGAGGCTACAAGAGGCCTTAAGTTTTGAGACGCTTGAAAATTTTAGACAAGGGTTGGTTCTTGGGAAAATCTCCCTGGGGGACAAAACACAGTATGAACCTCAATAGCCTTAATGCTAGTTGATTAGCTTACCTCAGGCCTCTTTTCATGGTTGACCATACTTTACTCTTCCAGCTTAAACATTTTTTTATTTAAGGTTTCATCAAGCATTTTTCTTAAACATGGCCATAGTGTCTTCTATCTTAATTGGAGTAAATGAAATCCTTACTAGTCTCTTCCCTTACCTAACCTAAGTGACCTTATCAGGAGTCTCTTTGGTGTGTTTTGGTGCTATATTTGCTGTAAGTATTACAAGTATACGATTTAAGGGTGAACCTAAATATACTATGTACATGAATGTAATATATGAATGGATTTTTTTTTTTTTACCTTTACCTATTTCAGAAAATACAAAACCAAAAATGAAGAACATAAACCAAACCAAAATTAGAACCAAAACCATAATCTAAACCAAAATTGGAAAAAAAAAATCGAAACCTTCATTACTACTGAATCTTCACCCCCTTATTACTCCAACTCTCACGTATGGGGTAGGGTAAAAATCTATCCTAGGCTTTGGTACACTAGACACACGAATAGGGATGGTCCAGGATGATCCTTCCCTCACAAACAATGGGTTTATGCCTTAAAGTTTCACCATAAGTAGGCATCCTCTTTCCTAATAAGGGTTTTTGAAATGGACCTAGGCCTATATACACATTGGGTTTACGCATAGGCTTAGGTTCATTTCAACTACTACTAAAACTTACATTTTTGAATATTAAGGCCATAAATCTAACACAACAAATCTATAGGATACCTAGGGCTGAAATCTAGAGCTTATAGGTTTCAATGGGTAGGAAAAAGGGTTAACTACGCGAAAGCTTGTCTATTAAGCGCAATGGCCGGAGTTGTGGCTCTTTTATATACTCGAAGATATAGGCATGGGGTACTAACATTCACTAATATACCATAGCTTGAGTGGGATGGCCTCCTTAGCTAATACTAGCAAGGCTAGAAGGGTAAGTGAGATTTATGTGACACTGTAGTGTAATGAACAGAAGTTTAATAAAGGAATAATATTATACTAGCAGAAACACATTGGAGTAACTATCCATTATCCCCAATGGATTCGCCAAAAACTATGGTGGGATCATGTGGTATAAGGTGAAAGATCATCTACTAAGATCACATAAAGTTCATTAGGTAATGCCTAGGGAAGATGGTGGAGTCACATCAGTTTCACTTAAGCACCACTTCATTAGATAACATTTCCTAGCCATGCAATTTATACAATCATAATAAAATTGAGTCTAATGCATAGATAGATAAGAGTCGCCACTCGGGTAATAATTGAGACATATTCATTGTTTTTTCTAAGGGACATTTGATTGAGGCATCATTTTCGAAGGGACAATCGAAGAGATTTTATTAATGTGCTTAATTTTCTAATAGGATCATGAATGACAACTTACTCCTTGCAGAGGTTTTACAATCATCATCACCATAGCCCAATGTATAGGTTTGGGATAGTGGGTATGTAAGGGGTGTTAGGCACCCCTTACACCTGGTATAACCTCGTTAATTTGAGTGCCAATCTTTTACTAATGTTTCTAAAAGTCTTGTTTATTATTTCTTTGTAAAACTTCTTATCTAAAAATGCAATTTCTAAACCTACACACAAACAATCCAAACAGGGGTTATTGTTTATAAATAATTTTCATGTACAAGTACTTCCTATCCATGGGGTTGTTAAATTTAATTAAGTGATAGTTATCAAGTGACTAAAATTAATTAATTTTTGATAATTTAATTTACAAACAAGTTAAGTTTACAAATAACCTTAATTTTCTATGTAACTAATTAATTTTTTTATGTACTAAGTTACTCCTAAGGATAATTAAACTAATGAAATTATGCGCATGTTGCAATTTATTCTAATAAACACATAACAGCTCAAGAAATTACATCTTAAAAAAATATTTATTTCTAACATGCTAATTTATTTTATTTCTTATCAAGTATTTAATAAAATTAATTTTACATGCCAAAGTTGGTTTTTTATATAAATAAGATTTAATTTTAATTTACTAAATTTTTGTTTAATTAAATTTCATGCAAGTGGGTTAAAGATACAAATTATCACACCTTACCCCTTTGTAAGGTATAATATGATCTCGTAATATACCTAATAAATTACCGAACTATGCTTACCAATAACCCATTGAATATACTACAAGTGATTTTAAACGGATCATAGCATTTTATTTTATTTTTATTTTGAAAAAAACTGCATGGTGATGGTTAAAACTTTAACAAAACCCAAAATGTACAACCTGTTGAAATCGTAATATAAATCAAGTAAACGACATTCTTCAATCCATTTCACAAGCATAATAATAATTTATTAGAGATAAGAAACTTAATATTACAAAAATTACATTTACATAAGTCTCAAAACAATAATACAAATATTTACAATCTCAAAATGTTATAGCAATGTAATGCTTTTTATACAATTGCTCAATGTTCGCACAACCATACATATAGCTACAAAATACATCAAAAGGAATTACAGGGGTATACCTTATATATATACCCACAGTCAATTCAAAAGTTGCTCCAAAGTTTCTCACTTAGCACCCTTCTCCTTTCCCTTACATGCGACAGCATAAATAAGCTATCACTGAGTACATCACTATGTGGTGTACAACTAAGAATTTCAAAACTTAAAATAAAGCATAACTTGTCAAAATATAGCAAATCACATTTTTTCATAATCATGAAAATATCACAATAATTTCTAAGTCCATAACAACCATTTATTGAAATCACTTTTCAATTAAGAAATCCTAATTCACAAATCACAAATGACAAAGCATAAGTGTTGCCAACAACAACACATAGTTTAGACTATGACACAAAATTTTATGATCAATGCCGTGTTGTACACCACGACAAAGCAAATCAACCTCACTAACCATTGTTAATGAGGGAAAGGCTAGCTAGCTAATGAGTACTTATATAGTCTCACCCCACTAACCATTATTAATGGAGGACATAATCAAATCAATTATCAAACCCTAAATAGTCATTACTATTGGGGAAATCTAAAAGGGACTGTCATGCTAACTATGGTTTTAAAACAAATTTTCAAGAGTTTCTCAATCCATAACCACATTTACAAAACAATAAACACATTCAAATCATTATAAAATCCATAAAGGGTTGGCAATATACAATTATCTCAAATGCAAGGGAAAAACCTTATCTCATTTATATAAAGCTCATTCAAAAAAATTTTGAGTTAAAAATAAAGAAGGAAATTAGTTGTGCATAAACCTTCAATGATCTCCTTTCTCTTTATTTACTTCTCCTTGTCCATCCTAACCTCTTTTTCTACTAAAAACACACAAATAGAATGTCTCAATATTCATCTCAACTATTGCCAAGTACTCGTTACATGAATGTTTAATGCATCTCTAAGTTAGTTTTGCAATTTCAATGAGTTTTGATTTTTTGGACAGCTTAGTGCTCTAATCTTTGAACCCAATTCTTACCCAGTTTCAAACATAATTTGGTGAGGTGCTCTGCATGAAATTTGTTCCTCTTGGTCTCAACTTTATTTTCCTTTTTGAATTACCTTATTTGGGGTTTTCTAGCTTTAGTTATAATCAAATTACTAATTACTGTTCACGCGGACAACCCAGCAGATTCCATGTTTTCATAATTTTACCCAATTTTGCATCTAACATCCAGACCTCTTATGTTCATAATTTGATCTTAGTCATTAAAATAATATTGTAGGTCTCTATCTTATGTTTCTAAATCATTTTGAATCACTATAATTAGAGTTTTTTAGAGAAAGTTATGACCTATTGACCATGTTGGGGTCATAAGGCCATTTAGCTGAATTGTAGGAATCCAGCTTATAGCGAATCCATATAGCCGACCCCAAATTTTTGGGATAAAGGCTTAGTTGAGTTGAGTTGAGTTGAGTTGTAGGAATCCAGCTTATGCATGCCTAAGTTTCTCTAGCAATTTCCCTAAGTTTCCCTAAGATCTAGGTTCTGGTCAAAACACAAAAGTTGTAGTTCTATGTGTTATAAAAATTTTAGCTTTGCAATCACAGCATTTGCAGTTTTGTAGGCCAAGTTATGAAAATTTTTCCATAACTTGTCAGATGGCCAATTTCCAAAAATTTCCAGGTTGGTCCAAGCTCAGGCAGATTTGTTGACCCAAATTTGTCCAGCAATTTGATTGAGTTAAATTCATAATTTGGCCCTATGATCTTCATAAGAATTGTTCTTCTATGTCTTAAGTTTCCAATGGTTTAAGAATCAGGTCAATTGGAGGTTCCTAGAGTGAGTTAAGATAATTTCCCTATTACTGTTCAAGTGGTCATTCTGCCAGGTCCAGAATTCCCACATCCGGATTCAAGGCTCATTTAGGATAACTTATAGTCATTTTATGGGCAGGGTATCTTCATGAAAATTCTAGCCCTATGTCTTTTGTTTCATTTCCAATTGGTTTCAAACCAATTGGAGTTGTGTAGCTCAATTTATAAACTGCTAAGCACACTAGACTCAGTGTCCAAAATTTTAGCAACTCAACACACTACCAATCCATCAATTCATCTCAACAACCAACTTCAATTCATACTCAATGTACATCAATTGGTCAATATTTGGACATAAGCACATCAATTTCATAATATGGTAGAAAATTCCCAATTTTCCTTAAATCCCAAACTCCCAACTTCACAATTCATGTAATTCCATAACATTTACTTCACCAATCATGTATACCTCATCAATTCAACATAAATTCTCAACTAAAGTATGCCAAATGACCATAATTAGGTCTTATAAACCTCAATTACATAACAAACCACAAAAGCCTTAATTCTACATAAACCTTAATCTTCCATTTTCTAATTCATGCAAATCCCATGCAATTTCCATTCCCTAATCTCACATACTACCTTATTTAAGCTAGAATTCATGTTTAATTTAAATCTAACACATCAAAATGCTAGATTTTCCCAAGTTGGTAGAAAATATCTCCTCCCCCTACATGCATGATTTCTTTCAATTTCTCATGTTATTTCTACCCAAATAGACCTAAATCCAAGTAATATACCTATAGTTAAGTTTGAAAGTTACTTACCTCAAATGACCAATTTCTAATCTTCCATAATCTTCAATTTCCCTTGGTTCTTTCACTTCAACTCTTTTTATCAAGATCAAGGATCAATCTTTTGTTGAAGTGGTTATGAAATTTGTGGAGGGAATTCAAGATTTCATGAGCTCAAAATAGGTATCAATGGAGGAAAATGAGGGAAGGAAAGAGAGAGAGAGGGTTCGGCCACATGAAAGAAGAGGGAGGAAAAATGGCTTTTTAATTTTAGTGTAATTTGTCTTGTCCCTTATATAATTACCCCAATTTTAGTTTATTAAAATTATAAATTTTAATTGTGTCATGGTGAGGTCATGCTTATGTCATAATGGAATTAAAATTTTTAGTTTTCATTTCTTTTATTTCCTTTACACATTTTTACTTGAATTTTCCTCAAAAAGTTCTTCATAATTCAATATATTATTTTCATTTAATTTAATTGACATTTTGATCAAAAATCAACTCTTGAAGTGAATTGACCAAAATGTCCCTCGCCGGATTATCATCCATCATTTTCATAATACTTGATGAGTCCTTAGGTATTTGGTTCACTTGAATTTTTATTGTGTCTATCTCAATTAATTTTCCCTTTATTTTTGGTCCTCAAGGTGGCTTTAAATAGTACTATTCATAGACAAAAAATGGTACTATTTAGAGCTTGGAGGTTCGGAGTGTTACACAAATAATATTGATTTTATTATTTACCAAGTAAATCACTATTATTACTATATATTTCATACAAAAAAAAATATTATTTTGGAATTTGGAGTACTTACCTTCATAATAATTTCAGTTGCCATTAGGACAAGCTATACTTTTAAACAAGGGCATTCTCTTCTAGTATGGCATGATTATCCACGTCTTACTCTCGTTAAGCTCCACGTAAGCTTCACACAGTTATGGCCCTTTTTGGTACTTACCTTAGGGTAACTTTTCAAGTTTATTTACAATGTGAAATAAACTAATAGCAAATTGCATTGAAATTTAATACTAATCTCCTAAGTCATTTAGACTTCTATTTAGTTAAAACTACCAAATGGCCAAAGGTCTTCTAACCTAATCCTAACACTTCATAACACCATATCACATAATATATATTATTAAAATTAGATCAAGATACAATTTAAAACTTGAACACAAAAAAAAAAAATTGTAAATCAACATGAAATTTTCAGATCTGGCATATTTATTGTGTTTTTGTATTTGAATTTCTAAAAATATCTAGACAAAGTATAAAAATTACAAAGACACCATAAGAGCAAGATAAAACATCATATTACATTAAAAAAAAAAATAACCCAATCAAAATCATTACCAAATAAATTACAAAAATAGAAACTTTTAACAATAAAATATTTGCACTACTTTTTTTAAAACTGCAATATCTTGCAATTACAAAATATATCTTTGTGAAAATAATGGGAAATGTAACACCCCTAAGTTCGGTAGTGCGTTCTGCTATTCCGGTGACCAGTGCCGACCGGACAGCTAGGATGCCTAAAACCACACTTCAATGAGAGTGAGGAGACATAAAATAATGAAATACAAGAAAAGAAAGTACAAGAAAAACAAAGGAAAAATGATAGCAAAGAAATGTGATCAAGTTAAACGAGCCGGGAAACCTAACGATGGGTGACCGCACTGGGAAGTCACGGCGTGGACCGTTGACTGGCCCTGGACTGCGGGGAACCCTGGAAAACATTTTTGGGACATAAATAGACCCTTGTTGAAGAATAAATATCATTAGAAATATCAAAGAAAAATTAAATAAATAGTACAAAGAAAAGTGAGAAATCGAAAAACAGACAAAACCCGGTAATACCGAAAAATCGGGAACGTAACCCGAACAGGGGCATTATGGTCATTTGACATCCCGAATTGTCTTTTGACCTAAATGTCCATTAAAAATAAATAATATTACACTTAGAAAATGAAATGAAAAATTAATTTGGTGGTACCTAAAGAAAATAGCTAAAATCATGGGGTAAATGTGGAATAAGTGGGAAGTTAGCTTAAAATATGATTTAATTTTGCTAGTGGACCACTAAGAACATTAAAATGATTAATTATACTTGTAAGTGGGCAGATTATTCCCACTCAAAGTTCATCTTCCTCACTTAGCTCAACCATGCCGTGAATGAAGATGAAAGAATCCACCATTGACGTTTTGCATAAGCTCACTTAACCTCCCCATTTTCAACTCCAATCCTTTAAGTTCCTTAATAAAAAATGGTCTACACATCACAAGGAAGATATTGATACCAAATTTGAGAAGTTTGGTGAAGGTTTAGCAAGTTACAAACAAAGGTAAGTTTACATTTTTGAGAATTTCCTTGTTAAACTTTATGTTTATGTTATGGGTGTTAGTTTTGTGAAGGAAATTTTGAAGTTTAAATAGTTATTGAGATAGCCATTTTTGGACAGCCATGGGGTCACACATTTGATGATTTATTATGCATATAATTGATGGGAAATAATGTTGATCATGGTGAGTTAGTAACCTAGTGAATTACTTCATGTTTATATGGTGATTTATGCACTTGGATGGGAATTGGTAAGTTGGACGGCACTTTGATGTTGAAGAAGGTTTGCGGCAGCTTGGGAACACTTTAGTAAATGTATATATTGAAGGAAGTGTAGGCAGAATATTGACCTAGAAGGATTGATGATATGTATGTAGATTGATATTGTAAAGTGTATGTAAAATTTGTAATGGTTAGGTGTGTATGTAATGGTACTTAGAAATTGTAAATGTGAATTATATTTGGTGTGTTGAGGGTAATGGTAATCTGCCCAAAGTAATGTTAATGTAATGTAGAAAATGCTTTTGGTAATGTACCAAAACAGATTGGTAGGTAAGTAAACAAATTGCAAAGGTAAATATGTGTTTGAAGTGGGGTGTGAAAGGCATATTGAGGACAGTGTACATTCTAGCCTATAACCTTAAATGTCTAACCTCAATTGGTATGAGACCAATTTGAGGTGAAACTAGGCACAAAATGTGCCAACTTTCATTGAGAAACCATATCAAAATTCTGCTTGCAAGGTGACCTAAGAAAATGACCAATTCGGATTAGGTGCAATTAGGACCTGAAAAATGACCAATTGGGCAGCAGTGAGTGTTTAGGCCATAACTCACTCAAACCAGGTCCAATTGACCTGAAATTTTAACCAAGAATAGTTAAGACCCATACCTACAAGTCTTATGAATACACCAAAGCCCAGAAATGACCATAAGCAAGTCAAACAACTTGCACAAGTTCGGGTCCAAAAACTGGCCGAACCAGAATTGACCAATTTGACCTAAAATTGACCTAAAATGATACCATTTGACCAGCAATAGTATAATGACCATAACTTGGTCTACTTAACTCGGATTGACATGAAATTTTTCCCCGCGTGCAATAAGACCTAGATCTACAAGTTTGTAGTTTTGACCAAAACCCGAAAACTGAGGGAACTAGGCCGTCCGGTTAGGTCAAACCAGTATCCCGGAATCCAACAATTTGCATTAAAGTGCACTAAGCAAGGAAATGACTTTGGTAAAATATACCAAACCTAAAACCCTATCGAGTGTGACATATTAACGACACTAAAACCTAATTTACCTAAAACGCAACGAGGGTCAGTATATTAGGTGATTAAGTGAATAATTGAGTTCAGTGCATTATTTACCAAACACCATCGATAGAGACAGTTTAATTTAGTACTGAAACACTTCAAATTGTGTTTCTCGATTAACAAGGACTCAAAGAAAAGGGAAGGAAACACCGAGTCGGACTGTGGGGACAACATCGAGGTTTGTGCACAACGGCTATTTCTTTTGAATTTTTCAATTGAAATAACTTATGACTATTTGTATATTATTGTTTTAAATTGTGGAAATGTGTTTGGTGGACACTTATTGATTGAAAAACATTGTGAATGGTTTGAAACTGTGAAAAATTGTTTGAATGATATTGATGGATACTTATTGATTGAAAAGCATCAGAAATGGTTTTGTGGAAATTGAAGTGAATTACGAATTGTGTTGCCATTTTGTGAATGAAATTATAACTTTGGAAATTTATTGGATTCTTACGGATCATTTGAATAAAATGTTTGGAATTATTTTGACTCATAATTGGCATGACACGGATATTATGTTCCTCCTCCATTAATGGGGTGAGTGTGATTATTCCTCCCTCTTTGACTTATCGATGCAGGGTGAGTATGATTATGTTACTCCATCTTTGACTTCCAAGTCTGAGGTGAGTATGGATGAGTACTCATTAGATAGCTAGCTAACTACCTCATTGATTTCGATTATTGGGGTGAGTATGTCTTGTCGTGGTGTACAACACGGCATATATGGAAAAATTTGTGTCATGACCTAAATTGTGTTATTGATTGGCAACATGATATTATTCAATTATTTGATCGAATTGTGTTATTGATTTGCAAAACGATATTATTCAATTATTTGATCGAATTTTTTTATTGATTTGAATAACGATATTATTCAATTATTTGATCGAATTGTGTTATTGATTTGCAAAAGCGATATTATTCAATTATTTGATCGAATTGTGCTATTGATTTGTAAAGCGATATTATTCAATTATTTGATCGAATTGTGTTATTGATTTGCAAAGCGATATTATTCATTATTTGATCAATTGTGTTATCGATTTGCAAAAGGTATTATTCAGATTATTTGATCAAATTGTGCATGAATTGACAATACGGTATTCTTAAACTATTTGACTAAATTGTGTTATTATGAATTTTGATAATTTGTGAATTGGAGTTTAAATTCCTTATGACATTCATTGTCTTGAATTTAACCATGGTTTTAAGTATCCACTATTGATATGATTTATGAATTGTGATTTAAAATTTGTATTTGGTTAATGTTGTGCACCATCGAGACATTGTCTCAAATGATAGCTTTATTCTTTGTCGCAGTAGACAGACAGATAGAGGCGTGAGACTAAATTTCGCTAGTACCGCAAATGAGAGAATTTTGGGTATAGTGAGTATACCGCATTTTGTATTTTGTAATGTAATGTATATTCACTGTATGTATATTTTGTTTTTGGTTTTGAGCGATTGCAAATTCAAATTGTACCTTGAAGTTGTAAATTAATTATTAGCTATTTGACTTGTAAAAACTGTATTATATTTACTTATCTCAGACTTTGAAAATTTTCTATGGAATTGAGTTGATAAATTGTTGTGTTGAGAAATGTATGGGAGTTGAGATTTGGAAAAGTATTGAAGTGTCTTTTCTGAGTTTTCAAGAAACTGCTTTATCCAAAATACAGATGGCACTCTGCCAAAATTTTCTGAAATTCCAAATAAATCAAATGAGTTAATTGTTTCACTTGATTCACAAAAGTTTTTAACACTGTAAATAGTGCTCACCATCGTAAAAGAAGTAAGAAAAGTTTTTGAAAATCCCTTGTAGTGTATTTAATGGGTTATCAGTAAGCGAAGTTGGTAATTCATTAGGTATACTACGGGATCATGTTATGCCTTACAGAGGGGTAGGGTGTGACATGTTTTAGTGGTATCAGAGCAAAGTTTTTAAATTCTGTTTTCACATGTTATTTGAATATTCTTTCTTCACAGTACAACTGCTCAATATCATTGTTTGATACATACAGACATTACATTATAAAAATGCACTAACGGGAGAAATCTCCTTGTATCATTGTACAGAGGTCTAAAATCCTCGAATTGATTATGGAAGAGGGTGATCGTTCATCGATCAATCGATAGAGGTGAGGTGCAAGGGATGCCCCATGCCTACATAATGTCGATGGTTCAAGAGCACCCTGCAGCATCGCGATTCTCTGCTCGATTCGCTCGTGACGGCTGCAATGTTCCAACAAATGGATGGTAATGTGCCTGCTCAAGCCCCAATACAGACTCCAGTGGTACAACCACAGTCTTCTGCTAGACAATATGACAAATTGATGAAGTATGGGGCTACAGAGTTTGAGGGGATAGTAGATCCTCTAGAAGCTGAACAATGGTTAGAGAGGATAGATAGGGTATTCAAGAAAGCGCATTGCAGAGGAGCTCGGATTTGAGTACTCGTATCTTTGCTCTGGGGATGCTTATGATTGGTGGAAAACCATTCCCCACGATGCAGTAGAACCTCTGATTGCTAACATGGAATGACTTCCTCGAGAATTCAGCAAAAATATGTCCCCGATGCTTATGTAGACCGGAGTCGCAAGAATTCCTAAGTCCGAAGCAGGGGATCGGTGGTGAGTATGAAAGGGAATTTTCCGCCTAAGCCATTATGCAAGAAGTCTACTTTCTACCAAGAGGAGAGATGTAAGAGGTTTGAAACCGGCTTGAAGCCTAGTATCGATTACAAGTGGTCGAATTCAAACATAACAACTTCTGAACTTATTTCTCAAGCACTAGAATTAGAAAGAATTGAATCAAGTGGCCCCGAGAAAAGAAATCGGAGAAGACGTAAAAGAGAGAAAGTCGAAGAGAACGAGTTCTAGTGGTCCTACCGGAAAGAGGAAAAACTTTGGGGATACGACAGAGATAGTAAGAAGTCCGGTAGAAATAGATCTTTTGGACAGAAACCACCTCGATCAGATCAGCAAACTCAACAGAAACCCAGAAATGCGATGTCAGATCGACTTTCTGAAACTTGTGGTAAACCACATAGTGGGCTATGTTATAAAGCCGTAGGAGCATGCTTTAACTGTGGAGAGACTGGTCATTTTGCTAGGGATTGTGTAAATCCAGGTCGTTCTGGATCATTTACTACACCAAAGGGATCAACCCAAGTTTCTACCCCAAATAGTTCACCATCAATTAGTAGAGGCAAAGGTAGAGGTAGGGGTAGTACACCTAGAAGTCAGACTACTGTGAATCAGCCAAAACAGGGTGATGCTTCAACTAGAGTATACGCTATAATACAGAAAAGAGACTGAGACTTTTGACATCATTGCTGGTACTTTCTCAATTAGCAACTGAGATATATATATGTATTGTTTGACCTGGAATTTGCATATTTTTACATTAGTGTTAGAACTATATGTTCTGTTGTTATTCCTTTACAGAGGAATAAATGTTGACGCATTAGTGATTAGCCCTTAAGATAAGGATTGTGATAATAAGTGAAATTAGTTTTGAAAGAGTTTATCGGTGAAAAGTATTTTCTAACACACCATAAATTATAAAGCTAATTGGCGAGCCTACTTAATGTAAGGCAAGAGGACGTAAAAGTAAGATGCAGTAATGGAATTGCTCTAGATGAGGGCAAGGAGGTTACTGTTAGAAATTGCTAATGGATATTGTAATCAGAATAAGATTCGAATATCAGTGAATTCAAAAAGAATAAAAGATAACAAAGTTTGATCTATTGGGATGTATCGTAGTAACTATGCAATGTTCTTGATGTTTATACCGTAGTCGCAGACACAAGATCGACTTGAGATTATTGTGTAGAGCTACGTACTACCCGATAGTACACCTAGATAAGAATAGTTGCCAACGGCATCTGTTTTGGTATAGTTATGCCATGACAGAATTTAATTGTTAGAAATAAGTTTGAAAATCCTACTTAGGGATCTAAAACTCAAAAGTTAAAATATCGAAAGGTTATAGTTCATTAAAAAAGGAAGTAAGTTATAGAATATTGAGATAAAAAGAGTTATGAAAGTAGAGAATTGAATGCTTGATTCATGTGTAACAAAGAAATATTACAAATGTGAGGAAGACTATGGACTAGAATGGTCGAGGACCAATGATCGATGAATGATTCTAACATGACCTCAAGGGTCATTCAAGAAGGAACGTGAACCAAATATTAGACAACACAATAGTAAGAGGAGATTGGTGTTATCCAAACAAAGTAAACATTGTATTAGATTGTTAAAAGTCTTATACAAATTTGAGAAAAAGAAGATTATACTATCATATAGAAAGGAGAAAATAAACGTATGACTATTGTAAGATGGTTATCGGGTAAAAATTTCGGGACGAAATTTATTTAAGGGGGAGAATTGTAACACCCCTAAGTTCTAGAGTGCGTTCATTGCTCCGTGACCAAAGGCCGACCTGGACAGCTAGGATGCCTAAAACCACACTTCAATGAGAGTGAGGAGACATAAAATAATGAAATACAAGAAAAGAAAGTACAAGAAAAACAAAGGAAAAATGATAGCAAAGAAATGTGATCAAGTTAAACGAAATGAAACCTAACGATGGGTGATCAGACTTGGAAGTCACGGCGTGGACCGTTGATCGCCTCGGATCATGGAACTCGAAAACATTTTTGGGACATAAATAGACCCTTGTTGAAGAATAAATATCATTAGAAATATCAAAAAAATTAAATAAATAGTACAAAGAAAAGTGAGAAATCGAAAAATAGACAAAACCCTAATAATACCAAAAATCGAACGAATCTAACAGGGGCATTATGGTCATTTGACATCCCGAATTGTCTTTTGACCTAAATGTACATTAAAAATAAATAATATTACACTTAGAAAATGAAATGAAAAATTAATTTGGTGGTACCTAAAGAAAATAGCTAAAATCATGGGGTAAATGTGGAATAAGTGGGAAGTTAGCTTAAAATATGATTTAATTTTGCTAGTGGACCACTAAGAACATTAAAATGATTAATTATACTTGTAAGTGGGCAGATTATTCCCACTCAAAGTTCATCTTCCTCACTTAGCTCAACCATGCCGTGAATGAAGATGAAAGAATCCACCATTGACGTTTTGCATGAGCTCACTTAACCTCCCCATTTTCAACTCCAATCCTTTAAGTTCCTTCATAAAAAATGGTCTACACATCACAAGGAAGATATTGATACCAAATTTGAGAAGTTTGGTGAAGGTTTAGCAAGTTACAAACAAAGGTAAGTTTACATTTTTGAGAATTTCCTTGTTAAACTTTATGTTTATGTTATGGGTGTTAGTTTTGTGAAGGAAATTTTGAAGTTTAAATAGTTATTGAGATAGCCATTTTTGGACAGCCATGGGGTCACACATTTGATGATTTATTATGCATATAATTGATGGGAAATAATGTTGATCATGGTGAGTTAGTAACCTAGTGAATTACTTCATGTTTATATGGTGATTTATGCACTTGGATGGGAATTGGTAAGTTGGACAGCACTTTGATGTTGAAGAAGGTTTATGCAGCTTGGGAACACTTGAGTAAATGTATATATTGAAGGAAGTGTAGGCAGAATATTGACCTAGAAGGATTGATGATATGTATGTAGATTGATATTGTAAAGTGTATGTAAAATTTGTAATGGTTAGGTGTGTATGTAATGGTACTTAGAAATTGTAAATGTGAATTATATTTGGTGTGTTGAGGGTAATGGTAATCTGCCCAAAGTAATGTTAATGTAATGTAGAAAATGCTTTTGGTAATGTACCAAAACAGATTGGTAGGTAAGTAAACAAATTGCAAAGGTAAATATGTGTTTGAAGTGGGGTGTGAAAGGCATATTGAGGACAGTGTACATTCTAGCCTATAACCTTAAATGTGTAACCTCAATTGGTATGAGACCAATTTGAGGTGAAACTAGGCACAAAATGTGCCAACTTTCATTGAGAAACCATATCAAAATTCTGCTTGCAAGGTGACCTAAGAAAATGACCAATTCGGATTAGGTGCAATTAGGACCTGAAAAATGACCAATTGGGCAGCAGTGAGTGTTTAGGCCATAACTCACTCAAACCAGGTCCAATTGACCTGAAATTTTAACCAAGAATATTTAAGACCCATACCTACAAGTCTTATGAAGACACCAAAGCCCAGAAATGACCATAAGCAAGTCAAACAACTTGCACAAATTCGAGTCCAAAAACTGGCCGAACCAGAATTGACCAATTTGACCTAAAATTGACCTAAAATGATACCATTTGACCAGCAATAGTATAATGACCATAACTTGGTCTACTTAACTCGGATTGACCTGAAATTTTGCCCCGCGTGCAATAAGACGTAGATCTACAAGTTTGTAGTTTTGACCAAAACCCGAAAACCGAGGAAACTAGGCCGTCCGGCTAGGTCAAACCAGTATCCCGGAATCCAGCAATTTGCATTAAAGTGCACTAAGCAAGGAAATGACTTTGGTAAAACATACCAAACCTAAAACCCTATCGAGTGTGACATATTAATGACACTAAAACCTAATTTACCTAAAACGCAACGAGGGTCGGTATATTAGGTGATTAAGTGAATAATTGAGTTCAGTGCATTATTTACCAAACACCATCGATAGAGACAGTTTAATTTAGTACTGAAACACTTCAAATTGTGTTTCGCTAACAAGGACTCAAAGAAAAGGGAAGGAAACACCGAGTCCGGACTGTGGGGACAACATCAGAGGTTTGTGCACAACGGCTATTTCTTTTGAATTTTTCAATTGAAATAAGTTATGACTATTTGTATATTATTGTTTTAAATTGTGGAAATGTGTTTGGTGGACACTTATTGATTGAAAAACATTGTGAATGGTTTGAAACTGTGAAAAATTGTTTGAATGATATTGATGGATACTTATTGATTGAAAAGCACTGTAAATGGTTTTTGTGGAAATTGAAGTGAATTACGAATTGTGTTGCCATTTTGTGAATGAAATTATAACTTTGGAAATTTATTGGATTCTTACGGATCATTTGAATAAAATATTTGGAATTGTTTTGACTCACAATTGGCATGACACGGATATTATGTTCCTCCTCCATTAATGGGGTGAGTGTGATTATTCCTCCCTCTTTGACTTATCAGTCTGTGGTGAGTATGATTATGTTCCTCACTCTTTGACTTCCCAGTCTGAGGTGAGTATGGATGAGTACTCATTAGATAGCTAGCTTCCTCCCTCATTGATTTCGATTATTGGGGTGAGTATGTCTTGTCGTGGTGTACAACACGGCATATATGGAAAAATTTGTGTCATGACCTAAATTGTGTTATTGATTGGCAACATGATATTATTCAATTATTTGATCGAATTGTGTTATTGATTTGCAAAACGATATTATTCAATTATTTGATCGAATTGTGTTATTGATTTGCAAAACGATATTATTCAATTATTTGATCGAATTGTGTTATTGATTTGCAAAACGATATTATTCAATTATTTGATCGAATTGTGCTATTGATTTGTAAAACGATATTATTCAATTATTTGATCGAATTGTGTTATTGATTTGCAAAACGATATTATTCAGTTATTTGATCAATTGTGTTATCGATTTGCAAAAAGGTATTATTCAGTTATTTGATCAAATTGTGCATGAATTGACAATACGGTATTCTTAAACTATTTGACTAAATTGTGTTATTATGAATTTTGATAATTTGTGAATTGGAGTTTAAATTCCTTATGACATTCATTGTCTTGAATTTAACCATGGTTTTAAGTATCCACTATTGATATGATTTATGAATTGTGATTTAAAATTTGTATTTGGTTAATGTTGTGCACCATCGAGACATTGTCTCAAATGATAGCTTTTATTGCCGCAGTAGACAGACAGATAGGGCAGCAGACTAGGCTGCTAGTACCGCCAGCGAGAGATTTTTGGGTATAGTGAGTATACCGCATTTTGTATTTTGTAATGTAATGTATATTCACTGTATGTATATTTTGTTTTTGGTTTTGAGCAGTTGCAAATTCAAATTGTACCTTGAAGTTGTAAATTAATTATGAGCTATTTGACTTGTAAAATCAGATTATATTTCCTTATCTCGACTTTGAAAATTTTCTATGGAATTGAGTTGATAAATTGTTGTGTTGAGAAATGTATTGGAGTTGAGATTTGGAAAATTATTGAAGTGTCTTTTACAGTTTTCTCAAGAACTGCTTTATCCAAAATACAGATGGCACTCGCCAAAATTTTTACAGAAATTCCAAATAAATCAAATGAGTTAATTGTTTCACTTCACAAAAGTTTTTAACACTGTAAATAGTGCTCACCATCGTAAAAGAAGTAAGAAAAGTTTTTAAAATCCCTTGTAGTGTACTTAATGGGTTATCGAGACGAAGTTGGTAATTCATTAGGTATACTACGGGATCATGTTATGCCTTATGATGGGTAGGGTGTGACATGTTTTAGTGGTATCGAGCAAAGTTTTTAAATTCTGCTTTCACATGTTATTTGAATATTCTTTCTTCACAAGATAACCGCTCAATATCATTGTTTGATACATACAGACATTACATTATAAAAATGCACTAACGGAGGAAATCTCCTTGTATCATTGTACAGGAGGTCTAAAATCCTCGAATTGATTATGGAAGAGGGTGATCGCTCACGATCAATCGATAGAGGCTGAGGTGCAAGGGGATGCCCCATGCCTACATAATGTCAGTGGTTCAGTAGCACCAGCATCTGCAGCTTCTTCCGCTCGCCAGCCAGACGCACGCAATGTTCCAACAAATGGATGGTAATGTGCCTACTCAAGCCCCAATACAGACTCCAGTGGTACAACCATAGTCTTCTGCTAGACAATATGACAAATTGATGAAGTATGGGGCTACAGAGTTTGAGGGGACAGTAGATCCTCTAGAAGCTGAACAATGGTTAGAGAGGATGGATAGGGTATTCAAGAAACTGCATTGCACAGAGGAGCTCAGATTTGAGTACTCGATCTTTGCTGTGGGGATGCTTATGATTGGTGGAAAACCATTCCCCACACCGTAGAACCTACAATGCTAACATGGAATGACTTCCTCAGGGAATTCAGGCAAAAATATGTCCCTGATGCTTATGTAGACCAGAAGCTGCAAGAATTCCTAAGTCCAAACAGGGGCGATCGGTCGAGTATGAAAGGGAATTTTCCCGCCTAAGCCATTATGCAGTAAGTCTACTTTCTACCAGTAGGGAGAGATGTAAGAGGTTTGAAACCGGCTTGAAGCCTAGTATCAGATTACAAGTGGTCGAATTCAAACATAACAACTTCTCTGAACTTATTTCTCAAGCACTAGAATTAGAAAGAATTGAATCTGAAGTGGCCCCTGAGAAAAAGAAATCAGAGAAGACAGAAAAAGAGGGAAAGTCAGTAGAACAGAGTTCTAGTGGTCCTACCGAAAGAGGAAAACTTTGGGGATACGATGCAGATAGTAAGAAGTCCGGTAGAAATAGATCTTTTGGACAGAAACCACCTCGATCCGATCAGCAAACTCAACAGAAACCCAGAAATGCGATGTCAGATCGACTTTGTGAAACTTGTGGTAAACCACATAGTGGGCTATGTTATAAAGCCGTAGGAGCATGCTTTAACTGTGGAGAGACTGGTCATTTTGCTAGGGATTGTGTAAATCCAGGTCGCTCGATCATTTACTACACCAAAGGGATCAACCCAAGTTTCTACCCCAAATAGTTCACCATCGCTTAGTAGAGGCAAAGGTAGAGGTAGGGTAGTACACCTAGAAGTCGACTCATCGTGAATCAGCCAAAACAGCGGTGATGCTTCAACTAGAGTATACGCTATACGATGTAAAAGAGACCGAGACTTTTGACATCATTGTGGTACTTTCTCAATTAGCAACCGAGATATATATATGTATTGTTTGACCGAATTTGCATATTTTGACATTAGTGTTAGAACTATATGTTCTGTTGTTATTCCTTTACAGAGGAATAAATGTGGACGCATTAGTGATTAGCCCTTAAGATAAGGATTGTGATAATAAGTGAAATTAGTTTTGGAAGAGTTTATCAGTGAAAAGTATTTTCTAACACACCATAAATTATAAAGCTAATTGGCGAGCCTACTTAATGTAAGGCAAGAGGACGTAAAAGTAAGATGCAGTAATGGAATTGCTCTAGATAAGGGCAAGGAGGTTATCATAGAAATTGCTAATGGATATTGTAATCGTAATAAGATTCGAATATCGTTGAATTCAAAAAGAATAAAAGATAACAAAGTTTGATCTATTGGGATGTATCGTAGTAACTATGCAATGTTCTTGATGTTTATAATCGTAGTCGCAGACAAGATCGACTTGAGATTATTGTGTAGAGCTACGCATCACCCGATAGTACACCTAGATAAGAATAGTTGCCAACGGCATCTGCTTTGGTATAGTTATGCCATGACAGAATTTAATTGTTAGAAATAAGTTTGAAAATCCTACTTAGGATCTAAAACTCAAAAGTTAAAATATCGAAAGGTTATAGTTCAAGAAAAAGGAAGTAAGTTATAGAATATTGACAGATAAAAAGAGTTATGAAAGTAGAGAATTGAACAGTTGATTCATGTGTAACAAAGAAATATTACAAATGTGAGGAAGACTATGGACTAGAATGGTCAGAGGACCAATGACTGATGAATGATTCTAACATGACCTCAAGGGTCATTCAAGAAGGAACGTGAACCGAAATATTAGACAACACAATAGTAAGAGGAGATTGGTGTTATCCAAACAAAGTAAACATTGTATTAGATTGTTAAAAGTCTTATACAAATTTGAGAAAAAGAAGATTATACTATCATATAGAAAGGAGAAATAAACGTATGACTATTGTAAGATGGCTACTGGGTAAAAATTTCGGGGACGAAATTTATTTAAGGGGGGGAGAATTGTAACACCCCTAAGTTCGGTAGTGCGTTCTGCTGTTCCGGTGACCAGTGCCGACCGGACAGCTAGGATGCCTAAAACCACACTTCAATGAGAGTGAGGAGACATAAAATAATGAAATACAAGAAAAGAAAGTACAAGAAAAACAAAGGAAAAATGATAGCAAAGAAATGTGATCAAGTTAAACGAGCCGGGAAACCTAACGATGGGTGACCGCACTGGGAAGTCACGGCGTGGATCGTTGATCGCCTCGGATCATGGAACCCTTGAAAACATTTTTGGGACATAAATAGACCCTTGTTGAAGAATAAATATCATTAGAAATATCAAAAAAAAATTAAATAAATAGTACAAAGAAAAGTGAGAAATCGAAAAATAGACAAAACCCGGCAATACCGAAAAATCGGGAACGTAACCCGAACAGGGGCATTATGGTCATTTGACATCCCGAATTGTCTTTTGACCTAAATGTACATTAAAAATAAATAATATTACACTTAGAAAATGAAATGAAAAATTAATTTGGTGGTACCTAAAGAAAATAGCTAAAATCATGGGGTAAATGTGGAATAAGTGGGAAGTTAGCTTAAAATATGATTTAATTTTGCTAGTGGACCACTAAGAACATTAAAATGATTAATTATACTTGTAAGTGGGCAGATTATTCCCACTCAAAGTTCATCTTCCTCACTTAGCTCAACCATGCCGTGAATGAAGATGAAAGAATCCACCATTGACGTTTTGCATGAGCTCACTTAACCTCCCCATTTTCAACTCCAATCCTTTAAGTTCCTTCATAAAAAATGGTCTACACATCACAAGGAAGATATTGATACCAAATTTGAGAAGTTTGGTGAAGGTTTAGCAAGTTACAAACAAAGGTAAGTTTACATTTTTGAGAATTTCCTTGTTAAACTTTATGTTTATGTTATGGGTGTTAGTTTTGTGAAGGAAATTTTGAAGTTTAAATAGTTATTGAGATAGCCATTTTTGGACAGCCATGGGGTCACACATTTGATGATTTATTATGCATATAATTGATGGGAAATAATGTTGATCATGGTGAGTTAGTAACCTAGTGAATTACTTCATGTTTATATGGTGATTTATGCACTTGGATGGGAATTGGTAAGTTGGACAGCACTTTGATGTTGAAGAAGGTTTATGCAGCTTGGGAACACTTGAGTAAATGTATATATTGAAGGAAGTGTAGGCAGAATATTGACCTAGAAGGATTGATGATATGTATGTAGATTGATATTGTAAAGTGTATGTAAAATTTGTAATGGTTAGGTGTGTATGTAATGGTACTTAGAAATTGTAAATGTGAATTATATTTGGTGTGTTGAGGGTAATGGTAATCTGCCCAAAGTAATGTTAATGTAATGTAGAAAATGCTTTTGGTAATGTACCAAAACAGATTGGTAGGTAAGTAAACAAATTGCAAAGGTAAATATGTGTTTGAAGTGGGGTGTGAAAGGCATATTGAGGACAGTGTACATTCTAGCCTATAACCTTAAATGTGTAACCTCAATTGGTATGAGACCAATTTGAGGTGAAACTAGGCACAAAATGTGCCAACTTTCATTGAGAAACCATATCAAAATTCTGCTTGCAAGGTGACCTAAGAAAATGACCAATTCGGATTAGGTGCAATTAGGACCTGAAAAATGACCAATTGGGCAGCAGTGAGTGTTTAGGCCATAACTCACTCAAACCAGGTCCAATTGACCTGAAATTTTAACCAAGAATATTTAAGACCCATACCTACAAGTCTTATGAAGACACCAAAGCCCAGAAATGACCATAAGCAAGTCAAACAACTTGCACAAATTCGAGTCCAAAAACTGGCCGAACCAGAATTGACCAATTTGACCTAAAATTGACCTAAAATGATACCATTTGACCAGCAATAGTATAATGACCATAACTTGGTCTACTTAACTCGGATTGACCTGAAATTTTGCCCCGCGTGCAATAAGACGTAGATCTACAAGTTTGTAGTTTTGACCAAAACCCGAAAACCGAGGAAACTAGGCCGTCCGGCTAGGTCAAACCAGTATCTCGGAATCCAGCAATTTGCATTAAAGTGCACTAAGCAAGGAAATGACTTTGGTAAAACATACCAAACCTAAAACCCTATCGAGTGTGACATATTAATGACACTAAAACCTAATTTACCTAAAACGCAACGAGGGTCGGTATATTAGGTGATTAAGTGAATAATTGAGTTCAGTGCATTATTTACCAAACACCATCGATAGAGACAGTTTAATTTAGTACTGAAACACTTCAAATTGTGTTTCTCAGTTAACAAGGACTCAGCAAAAGGGAAGGAAACACTGAGTCCAGACCAGGGGGACAGTCATCAGAGGTTTGTGCACAACGGCTATTTCTTTTGAATTTTTCAATTGAAATAACTTATGACTATTTGTATATTATTGTTTTAAATTGTGGAAATGTGTTTGGTGGACACTTATTGATTGAAAAACATTGTGAATGGTTTGAAACTGTGAAAAATTGTTTGAATGATATTGATGGATACTTATTGATTGAAAAGCACTGTAAATGGTTTTTGTGGAAATTGAAGTGAATTACGAATTGTGTTGCCATTTTGTGAATGAAATTATAACTTTGGAAATTTATTGGATTCTTACGGATCATTTGAATAAAATGTTTGGAATTATTTTGACTCACAATTGGCATGACACGGATATTATGTTCCTCCTCCATTAATGGGGTGAGTGTGATTATTCCTCCCTCTTTGACTTATCGATGCAGGGTGAGTATGATTATGTTCCTCCCTCTTTGACTTCCCAGTCTGAGGTGAGTATGGATGAGTACTCATTAGATAGCTAGCTTCCTCCCTCATTGATTTCGATTATTGGGGTGAGTATGTCTTGTCGTGGTGTACAACACGGCATATATGGAAAAATTTGTGTCATGACCTAAATTGTGTTATTGATTGGCAACATGATATTATTTAATTATTTGATCGAATTGTGTTATTGATTTGCAAAACGATATTATTCAATTATTTGATCGAATTGTGTTATTGATTTGCAAAACGATATTATTCAATTATTTGATCGAATTGTGTTATTGATTTGCAAAACGATATTATTCAATTATTTGATCGAATTGTGTTATTGATTTGCAAAACGATATTATTCAATTATTTGATCGAATTGTGTTATTGATTTGCAAAACGATATTATTCAATTATTTGATCGAATTGTGTTATTGATTTGCAAAACGATATTATTCAATTATTTGATCGAATTGTGCTATTGATTTGTAAAACGATATTATTCAATTATTTGATCGAATTGTGTTATTGATTTGCAAAACGATATTATTCAGTTATTTGATCAATTGTGTTATCGATTTGCAAAAAGGTATTATTCAGTTATTTGATCAAATTGTGCATGAATTGACAATACGGTATTCTTAAACTATTTGACTAAATTGTGTTATTATGAATTTTGATAATTTGTGAATTGGAGTTTAAATTCCTTATGACATTCATTGTCTTGAATTTAACCATGGTTTTAAGTATCCACTATTGATATGATTTATGAATTGTGATTTAAAATTTGTATTTGGTTAATGTTGTGCACCACTGAGACATTGTCTCAGCGATAGCTTTTTATTGCTGTCGCAGGTAGACAGACAGATAGGGCAGCAGACTAGGCTGCTAGTACCGCCAGCGAGAGATTTTTGGGTATAGTGAGTATACCGCATTTTGTATTTTGTAATGTAATGTATATTCACTGTATGTATATTTTGTTTTTGGTTTTGAGCAGTTGCAAATTCAAATTGTACCTTGAAGTTGTAAATTAATTATGAGCTATTTGACTTGTAAAAACTGTATTATATTTCCTTATCTCAGACTTTGAAAATTTTCTATGGAATTGAGTTGATAAATTGTTGTGTTGAGAAATGTATTGGAGTTGAGATTTGGAAAATTATTGAAGTGTCTTTTTACAGGTTTTCTGAAGAACTGTTTTATCCAAAATACAGATGGCACTCTGCCAAAATTTTTACAGAAATTCCAAATAAATCAAATGAGTTAATTGTTTCACTTCAGTTCACAAAAGTTTTTAACACCTGTAAATAGTGCTCACCACTGTAAAAGAAGTAAGAAAAGTTTTTAAAATCCCTTGTAGTGTACTTAATGGGTTATCAGTAGACGAAGTTGGTAATTCATTAGGTATACTACGGGATCATGTTATGCCTTACAGATGGGTAGGGTGTGACATGTTTTAGTGGTATCAGAGCAAAGTTTTTAAATTCTGTTTTCACATGTTATTTGAATATTCTTTCTTCACAAAGATAACCGCTCAATATCATTGTTTGATACATACAGACATTACATTATAAAAATGCACTAACGGAGGAAATCTCCTTGTATCATTGTACAGAGGTCTAAAATCCTCGAATTGATTATGGAAGAGGGTGATCGTCACCGATCAATCGATAGAGGCTGAGGTGCAAGGGGATGCCCCATGCCTACATAATGTCAGTGGTTCAGTAGCACCAGCCCCTGCAGTACCGCAGTTCTCTGCTCAGTTCGCTCAGCAGACGGCTGCAATGTTCCAACAAATGGATGGTAATGTGCCTACTCAAGCCCCAATACAGACTCCAGTGGTACAACCACAGTCTTCTGCTAGACAATATGACAAATTGATGAAGTATGGGGCTACAGAGTTTGAGGGGACAGTAGATCCTCTAGAAGCTGAACAATGGTTAGAGAGGATGGATAGGGTATTCAAGAAACTGCATTGCACAGAGGAGCTCAGATTTGAGTACTCAGTATCTTTGCTACAGGGGGATGCTTATGATTGGTGGAAAACCATTCCCCACAGTCTGGTAGAACCTACAGTGCTAACATGGAATGACTTCCTCAGGGAATTCAGGCAAAAATATGTCCCTGATGCTTATGTAGACCAGAAGCTGCAAGAATTCCTAAGTCTGAAACAGGGGGGCAGATCAGTGGCTGAGTATGAAAGGGAATTTTCCCGCCTAAGCCATTATGCAGTAAGTCTACTTTCTACCAAGAGGAGAGATGTAAGAGGTTTGAAACCGGCTTGAAGCCTAGTATCGACACAAGTGGTCGGATTCAAACATAACAACTTCTCTGAACTTATTTCTCAAGCACTAGAATTAGAAAGAATTGAATCTGAAGTGGCCCCTGAGAAAAAGAAATCAGAGAAGACAGAAAAAGAGGGAAAGTCAGTAGAACAGAGTTCTAGTGGTCCTACTGGAAAGAGGAAAAACTTTGGGGGATACGACAGAGATAGTAAGAAGTCCGGTAGAAATAGATCTTTTGGACAGAAACCACCTCGATCCGATCAAGAACTCACGTAAACCCGTAAATGCGATGTCGGATCGACTTTCCAAACTTGTGGTAAACCACATAGTGGGCTATGTTATAAAGCCGTAGGAGCATGCTTTAACCGTGGAGAGACTGGTCATTTTGCTAGGGATTGTGTAAATCCGTGTCGCTCGATCATTTACTACACCAAAGGGATCAACCCAAGTTTCTACCCCAAATAGTTCACCATCGCTTAGTAGAGGCAAAGGTAGAGGTAGGGGTAGTACACCTAGAAGTCGACTCATCGTGAATCACCAAAAGCAGGTGATGCTTCATCTAGAGTATACGCTATACGACGTAAAAGAGATCGAGACTTTGACATCATTGTGGTACTTTCTCAATTAGCAACCGAGATATATATATGTATTGTTTGACTGAATTTGCATATTTTTACATTAGTGTTAGAACTATATGTTCGTTGTTATTCCTTTACAGAGGAATAAATGTTGACGATTAGTGATTAGCCCTTAAGATAAGGATTGTGATAATAAGTGAAATTAGTTTTGAAAGAGTTTATCGGCGAAAAGTATTTTCTAACACACCATAAATTATAAAGCTAATTGGCGAGCCTACTTAATGTAAGGCAAGAGGACGTAAAAGTAAGATGCAGTAATGGAATTGCTCTAGATGAGGGCAAGGAGGTTACTGTTAGAAATTGCTAATGGATATTGTAATCAGAATAAGATTCGAATATCAGTGAATTCAAAAAGAATAAAAGATAACAAAGTTTGATCTATTGGGATGTATCGTAGTAACTATGCAATGTTCTTGATGTTTATACCGTAGTCGCAGACATTCTGATCGACTTGAGATTATTGTGTAGAGCTACGTACTACCCGATAGTACACCTAGATAAGAATAGTTGCCAACGGCATCTGTTTTGGTATAGTTATGCCATGACAGAATTTAATTGTTAGAAATAAGTTTGAAAATCCTACTTAGGGATCTAAAACTCAAAAGTTAAAATATCGAAAGGTTATAGTTCAGTAAAAAAAGGAAGTAAGTTATAGAATATTGACAGATAAAAAGAGTTATGAAAGTAGAGAATTGAATGCTTGATTCATGTGTAACAAAGAAATATTACAAATGTGAGGAAGACTATGGACTAGAATGGTCAGAGGACAAATGACTGATGAATGATTCTAACATGAACTCAAAGGTCATTCAAGAATGAACGTGAACCGAAATATTAGACAACACAATAGTAAGAGGAGATTGGTGTTATCCAAACAAAGTAAACATTGTATTAGATTGTTAAAAGTCTTATACAAATTTGAGAAAAAGAAGATTATACTATCATATAGAAAGGAGAAATAAACGTATGACTATTGTAAGATGGCTACTGGGTAAAAATTTCGGGGACGAAATTTATTTAAGGGGGGGAGAATTGTAACACCCTAAGTTCGATAGTGCGTCATTGCTCGGTGACCAAAGGCCGACTGACACTAGGATGCCTAAAACCACACTTCAATGAGAGTGAGGAGACATAAAATAATGAAATACAAGAAAAGAAAGTACAAGAAAAACAAAGGAAAAATGATAGCAAAGAAATGTGATCAAGTTAAACGAGCCGGGAAACCTAACGATGGTGATCAGACTGGAAGTCACGGCGGACCGTTGATCGCCTCGATCGCGGGGAACCCTGGAAAACATTTTTGGGACATAAATAGACCCTTGTTGAAGAATAAATATCATTAGAAATATCAAAAAAAAATTAAATAAATAGTACAAAGAAAAGTGAGAAATCGAAAAATAGACAAAACCCGACAATACCGAAAAATCGGGAACGTAACCCGAACAGGGGCATTATGGTCATTTGACATCCCGAATTGTCTTTTGACCTAAATGTACATTAAAAATAAATAATATTACACTTAGAAAATGAAATGAAAAATTAATTTGGTGGTACCTAAAGAAAATAGCTAAAATCATGGGGTAAATGTGGAATAAGTGGGAAGTTAGCTTAAAATATGATTTAATTTTGCTAGTGGACCACTAAGAACATTAAAATGATTAATTATACTTGTAAGTGGGCAGATTATTCCCACTCAAAGTTCATCTTCCTCACTTAGCTCAACCATGCCGTGAATGAAGATGAAAGAATCCACCATTGACGTTTTGCATGAGCTCACTTAACCTCCCCATTTTCAACTCCAATCCTTTAAGTTCCTTCATAAAAAATGGTCTACACATCACAAGGAAGATATTGATACCAAATTTGAGAAGTTTGGTGAAGGTTTAGCAAGTTACAAACAAAGGTAAGTTTACATTTTTGAGAATTTCCTTGTTAAACTTTATGTTTATGTTATGGGTGTTAGTTTTGTGAAGGAAATTTTGAAGTTTAAATAGTTATTGAGATAGCCATTTTTGGACAGCCATGGGGTCACACATTTGATGATTTATTATGCATATAATTGATGGGAAATAATGTTGATCATGGTGAGTTAGTAACCTAGTGAATTACTTCATGTTTATATGGTGATTTATGCACTTGGATGGGAATTGGTAAGTTGGACAGCACTTTGATGTTGAAGAAGGTTTATGCAGCTTGGGAACACTTGAGTAAATGTATATATTGAAGGAAGTGTAGGCAGAATATTGACCTAGAAGGATTGATGATATGTATGTAGATTGATATTGTAAAGTGTATGTAAAATTTGTAATGGTTAGGTGTGTATGTAATGGTACTTAGAAATTGTAAATGTGAATTATATTTAGTGTGTTGAGGGTAATGGTAATCTGCCCAAAGTAATGTTAATGTAATGTAGAAAATGCTTTTGGTAATGTACCAAAACAGATTGGTAGGTAAGTAAACAAATTGCAAAGGTAAATATGTGTTTGAAGGGGTGTGAAAGGCATATTGAGGACAGTGTACATTCTAGCCTATAACCTTAAATGTGTAACCTCAATTGGTATGAGACCAATTTGAGGTGAAACTAGGCACAAAATGTGCCAACTTTCATTGAGAAACCATATCAAAATTCTGCTTGCAAGGTGACCTAAGAAAATGACCAATTCGGATTAGGTGCAATTAGGACCTGAAAATGACCAATTGGGCAGCAGTGAGTGTTTAGGCCATAACTCACTCAAACCAGGTCCAATTGACCTGAAATTTTAACCAAGAATATTTAAGACCCATACCTACAAGTCTTATGAAGACACCAAAGCCCAGAAATGACCATAAGCAAGTCAAACAACTTGCACAAATTCGAGTCCAAAAACTGGCCGAACCAGACTTGACCAATTTGACCTAAAATTGACCTAAAATGATACCATTTGACCAGCAATAGTATAATGACCATAACTTGGTCTACTTAACTCGGATTGACCTGAAATTTTGCCCGTGCAATAAGACGTAGATCTACAAGTTTGTAGTTTTGACCAAAACCCGAAAACCGAGGAAACTAGGCCGTCCGGCTAGGTCAAACCAGATCCCTAATCCAAAGAATTTGCATTAAAGTGCACTAAGCAAGGAAATGACTTTGGTAAAACATACCAAACCTAAAACCCTATCGAGTGTGACATATTAATGACACTAAAACCTAATTTACCTAAAACGCAACGAGGGTCGGTATATTAGGTGATTAAGTGAATAATTGAGTTCAGTGCATTATTTACCAAACACCATCGATAGAGACAGTTTAATTTAGTATCAAACACTTCAAATTGTGTTTCTCGGCTAACAAGGACTCAAAGAAAAGGGAAGGAAACACCGAGTCCGGACTGTGGGGACAACATCGAGGTTTGTGCACAACGGCTATTTCTTATGAATTTTTCAATTGAAATAAGTTATGACTATTTGTAGATTATTGGTTTAAATTGTGGAAATGTGTTTGGTGGACAGTTATTGATTGAAAAACTTTGTGAATGAATTGAAAATCTGAAAAATTATTTGAATGATATTGATGGATACTTATTGATTGAAAAGCACGTAAATGGTTTTGTGGAAATTGAAGTGAATTACGAATTGTGTTGCCATTTTGTGAATGAAATTATAACTTTGGAAATTTATTGGATTCTTACGGATCATTTGAATAAAATATTTGGAATTGTTTTGACTCACAATTGGCATGACACGGATATTATGTTCCTCCTCCATTAATGGGGTGAGTGTGATTATTCCTCCCTCTTTGACTTATCAGTCTGGGGTGAGTATGATTATGTTCCTCCCTCTTTGACTTCCCAGTCTGAGGTGAGTATGGATGAGTACTCATTAGATAGCTAGCTTCCTCCCTCATTGATTTCGATTATTGGGGTGAGTATGTCTTGTCGTGGTGTACAACACGGCATATATGGAAAAATTTGTGTCATGACCTAAATTGTGTTATTGATTGGCAACATGATATTATTCAATTATTTGATCGAATTGTGTTATTGATTTGCAAAACGATATTATTCAATTATTTGATCGAATTGTGTTATTGATTTGCAAAACGATATTATTCAATTATTTGATCGAATTGTGTTATTGATTTGCAAAACGATATTATTCAATTATTTGATCGAATTGTGCTATTGATTTGTAAAACGATATTATTCAATTATTTGATCGAATTGTGTTATTGATTTGCAAAACGATATTATTCAGTTATTTGATCAATTGTGTTATCGATTTGCAAAAAGGTATTATTCAGTTATTTGATCAAATTGTGCATGAATTGACAATACGGTATTCTTAAACTATTTGACTAAATTGTGTTATTATGAATTTTGATAATTTGTGAATTGGAGTTTAAATTCCTTATGACATTCATTGTCTTGAATTTAACCATGGTTTTAAGTATCCACTATTGATATGATTTATGAATTGTGATTTAAAATTTGTATTTGGTTAATGTTGTGCACCATCGAGACATTGTCTCAAATGATAGCTTTTATTGCCGCCGCAGTAGACAGACAGATAGGCGCAGACTAGGCTGCTAGTACCGCCAGCGAGAGATTTTTGGGTATAGTGAGTATACCGCATTTTGTATTTTGTAATGTAATGTATATTCACTGTATGTATATTTTGTTTTTGGTTTTGAGCAGTTGCAAATTCAAATTGTACCTTGAAGTTGTAAATTAATTATGAGCTATTTGACTTGTAAAAACTGTATTATATTTTCTTATCTCAGACTTTGAAAAATTTCTATGGAATTGAGTTGATAAATTGTTGTGTTGAGAAATGTATTGGAGTTGAGATTTGAAAAATTATTGAAGTGTCTTTTTACAGGTTTTCTGAAGAACTGTTTTATCCAAAATACAGATGGCACTCTGCCAAAATTTTTACAGAAATTCCAAATAAATCAAATGAGTTAATTGTTTCACTTCAGTTCACAAAAGTTTTTAACACCTGTAAATAGTGCTCACCACTGTAAAAGAAGTAAGAAAAGTTTTTAAAATCCCTTGTAGTGTACTTAATGGGTTATCAGTAGACGAAGTTGGTAATTCATTAGGTATACTACGGGATCATGTTATGCCTTACAGATGGGTAGGGTGTGACAGGAAAGGTTAGATAAGATCTTTAATTTAATTTTAGACCCAAGAATTTTAGAAAAAAAAAAAAGAAGAATTGAGGAAGATATGAGCCTTAAAAAGTGGCTGTACTGCAAATTATGATCTGCATATGCCCCAAATTTGGATAGCGATAATTTACTCAATTTAATAGCTTTTTTCATAATTCTTAAGGCTACAATTATCATAATTTCATGAATATTACAAATATAATTTTTATACAATTTTTACAAAACATAAATAAATGAAAATTAATTAAAAATAGAGTGATAAAAATGAGAACATATGCAGAGATTTTATCACTGTCAAATTTATTACATATACATGCAAATTATGAACATATAAGGCTAATTTAAGGTATATAAATATGAAACAACTATAGTATGGTATGAATCTTGAACAAAAAGTATAAAGAACCCTCACCTTGATTAAATCTTAAAAAATACTTCCTGAATTAAAGAAAGAAAAGAAAATAAAGAGAAGGAAGAGAAATTTAGAGAGAGCTCTAGGGGGCTTATCTTTGAGTGCTTTTCTGTATTCTCTCTAGTGGGGTATTTATAGGTTTGGATGTAGAATTGTGAAATAGTTAAAAGACCTATTGACAGAGTTTAGGAAGAGATTAAGCAAAAGATAAAATAAAAAAGAATTTTAGTGAAAAAAAAAAGAGAGTGGGGGATGCCACCTAGTGAGAGAGAGGGGGAGAGAACCAATTGGTAGGAGAGAGAGAGAGAGAGCTAATTGATGAGAGAGAGGAAGAGAGGGAGCCGATTGGTGGGAGAAAGGGAGAGAAAGAGATGGCTAAGAGAGAGA
This sequence comes from Hevea brasiliensis, assembly GCF_030052815.1. Lineage (NCBI taxonomy): Eukaryota > Viridiplantae > Streptophyta > Magnoliopsida > Malpighiales > Euphorbiaceae > Hevea > Hevea brasiliensis. The sequence goes on from NC_079498.1 coordinate 42,095,139, forward strand.
GAGATAGGGAAAGAGAGTTCGTGCGAGAGATAGATGAGGATAAGCATACAATTTTCTTTTCTTTAAAAATATTAGGTAGGCTTTTTATTTAATTAAAATCCCTATTCAAAACTTATTAGGCCCTTAAAGCCCAATTAGGCTTAGTTAAGTTTTTAATAAAATAAGTTCTCATTAATAAAATTAAATTTTATTTAACTTATCATTTTCTACTTTTCAAAAAATTTTCTTCAAAATTCATGCCATACATACAATTTTTTATTTTTAAAGTCCTTAAATATACCTTATAATCATATAATTTTTTTTTATCATCTGATTCCTTATGGCCTCAATATACGTGTCCACAAGATTACAAAAATAGAGGTTTATAATTTTCTAATTAATTATTTATTTATTAGTTAACTTAATCGTCCTAGCCTTAATTTTAAAGCCCAAAGCCTTATTTTTTAATATGGCCTAATAGTTACTATTCACTTAGTGAGCTTGTCACTTTAATCATACCTCTTTGGCCTAATCAAGTGACTAAGGCTTTGGCTCAAGTCTAAGTCCAATTAGCTACTAACTAAGCCTTAAACCTAAGTGTTTTTTTCTTTTTTTTTTTTTAATTTGAAACTCAAATTATATATATATATATATATATATATATATATATATATATATATATATATATATATTGGTGCTTGCCAGTCATGCAAAATGTCCCTGGGGTACTCTAGAACTTCCATAATTCTCTCAAATTTATCATCATCGAGCTCCTTACTACTTTTACATATATATATATATATATATATATATATATATATATATATATATATATATATATATATATATATATATATATATATATATTTTTTTTTTTTTTTTTGGTGCTTGCCATTCATGCAAAATATCCCTGGGGTACTCTAGAACTTCCATAATTCTCTCAAATTTATCATCATCGAGCTCCTTACTACTTTTACATATACAATACTCCAAGGGGTTAAAAAAAAAGATGTCTATAGTTGGCGCCCTCCCCAACTACCACTTTGGCGGAGTTTGGGAATAGTGCTAAAGGTATTGCCAAAGTATATCAACTCATATGATGTAAAGAAGTGAGGTTTAAGTATACCACCTTTTATGATATACTCGCTGTCACACCCTACTCCTCTGTAAGATGTAACATGATCCCGTAGTACACCTAATGAATTACCGTACTTCGCCTACCGATAACCCATTAGATACACTACAAGGGATTTTAAAAACTTTTCTTACTTCTTTTACAGTGGTGAGCACTATTTACAGGTATTAAAAACTTTTGTGAACTGAAGTGAAACAACTAACTCATTTGGTTTATTTGGAATTCTCAGAAAATTTTGGCAAAGTGCCATCTGTATTTTGGACAAAACAGTTCTTGAAAACTCAGAAAAGCACTTCAATATGTATTTGCAAATCTCAACTCCAACATATTTCTCAACACAACATTTTTCTCAACTCAAATCCATGATGATTTTTCAAAGACTGAGATACAAGAAATATAATACAAAACTATTCAAGTAAATGAAATCTCAAATTTACATTTACAATAATTTACATTTAATTACATACCAAAATATTTTACAAGAGTTTCTATACAACTGCTCAAATAATTTACATACATATTATTACATGCTTACATCAAAACCTATGTACATGGGTATATCTATGATATACCCGAGTCGATCTGAATGTATCCTCAAAGCAACTTAATCATCGCTCTATGCTCTTCTTACTGCGATAAAGATGCAAAGCTATCACGAGTGGTGAACTCGATGGTGCACAACTATAATTTAAAACATAGTACAATATACATTGACAAATTTTACAAGAAATAATTTGAGAATCGAATCGATAAAATTTCACAACTCAAAATACTCATTGCCAATAATGTAAATCATTTGTATAAATGACTTGGAGCACAAAATTCAATTTATCATATCTTGACTATCCATTTAAGTAATTCTAAAAAAATTAATTATACATAAACCATAATTAAAATCACCATTCCTTACCATTCAAAAGCCATTCTGTATCTCAAAAATCATTATGTATCTCAAATATCATATTGTATCTCAAAAGTCATTATGTATCTCAAAAATCATTATGTATCTCAAAAATCATTATGTATCTCAAAAATCAATATGTATCTCAAAAATCATTATGTATCTCAAAAATTAATCTTTATCTTACTAACTATGCAAGACTAATCCGAAAGGGCCATATTCGATGTGATTCTAACTCCCTATGGTCGGGGAGGTCGAATCTGATTCTAACTCACTATGGTCGGGGAGGTCGAATCATCGCACACATGCATCATCACAATAATGAATCTTCCGCAAGGGCCATAATGATAAAATAAACTTAGATCTAACCTCAAATCGAGGAAAATCTAAGCTCGTGCACGTACCATGGTAATCAAAACACAACTAACTCCATTGTCTTCTCAACAAATGAGAGAGACGGGTAATAACCTAGTCAAGCATCTATAGTGAGATATAAAACAATACCACAATCCTTTTAGTGAGCATAAATCACAATATAATTCGATTCAAAGTCAATTCCAATATCCAATAATTTTTATGCTCAACACAAATCAAATCATAAATTTGCATTTTCCCATGAAAATTACCATCACAATTCAAAACATGTTCTATCACAATTTTCCAAAACATAATTTATTCAATCCATAACAATGATTAATACTTGTGGAGATACCATTTCACAAAGCTAAATTCATACATACTATAACAATTTTCAGAATCATTGAATTAAATCCAATGCTTGTTAAAGATAATACATAAGAAAATATGTCATTTAATCATATGAAATATTCAAATAAAATCGCTTAAAAACTAGTTGTGCACAAACCTCGATGATCGTCTCCACGATCCGACTCGTGTTTCCTTCCCTTTGCTGAGTCCTTGTTAATCGAGAAACACAATTTGAAGTGTTTCAAGATTTAAATTAAACTCTCTATCGATGGTGTTTGGTAAATAATGCATCAACTCGCTTATTCACTTAATCACCTAATATACCGACCCTCATTGCGTTTTAGGTAAATTAGGTTTTAGTGTCGTTAATATGTCACATTCGATAGGGTTTTAGGTTTGGTACGTTTTACCAAAGTCATTTCCTTGTTTAGTGCATTTTAATGCAAATTGCTGGATTCCGGAAGACTGGTTTGACCTAACCGGACGATCTAGTTCCCTCAGTTTTCGGGTCTCGGTCGAAACTACAAACTTCTAGATCTAGGTCTTATTGCACGCGGTGCAAAATTTCAGGTCAATCCGAGTTAAGTAGACCAAGTTATGGTCATTACACTCTTGCTGGTCAAATGGTACCATTTTAGGTCAATTTTAGGTCAAATTGGTCAATTCTGGTTCGGCCAGTTTTTGGACCCGAACTTGTGCAAGTTGTTTGACTTGCTTATGGTCATTTATGGGCTTTAGTGTCTTCATAAGACTTGTAGGTATGGGTCTTAACTATTCTTGGTCAAAATTTCAGGTCAATTGGACCTGGTTTGAGTGAGTTATGGCCTAAACACTCACTGCTGCCCAATTGGTCATTTTTCAGGTCCTAATTGCACCTAATCCGAATTGGTCATTTTTTTAGGTCACCTTGCAAGCAGAATTTTGGCATGGTTTCTCAATGAAAGTTGGCACATTTTGTGCCTAGTTTCACCTCAAATTGGTCTCATACTAATTGAGGTTACACATTCAAGGTTATAGGCTAAAATATACACTGCCCTCAATATGCATTTCACACCCCAACTTCAAACACACACTTACCTTTGCCATTTGTTTACTTACCTACCAAACTGTTTTGGCACATTACCAAAAGCATTTTCTACTTTACATTAGCATTATTTTGGGCAGATTCCAATCACCTTCAACACACCAATAATCATTCACAATTACAATCTTTAAGTACTATTACAAACACACCTAAACATTACAAACTTTACATACACTTTACAATGTTAATTTACATACATATCATCAATCTTTCTAGGTCAATATTCTGCCCACACTTCCTTCAATATATACCATTACTCAAGTGTCCACAAGCTGCCACAAACCATTCTTCAACATCACATTACCGTCCCATATACCAATTCCCATCAAAGTGCATAATTCACCATATAAACATGAAATAATTCACTAAGTTACTAAATCACCATGATTAACATTATTTATCATCAATTATATGCACAAATACCTCATCAAAAACATGACTCATGGCTGTCCAAAATGAAAACAACAATAACCCTTCAAACTCAAAATTTTCCTTCACCAATCTAACACCCATAACATGAACATAACTTTAACAAAGAATTTCTCAAAAATGCAAACTTACCTTTAATTGTAACTTGCTAAACCTTCACCAAACTTCTCAAAATTGGTATCAATATCTTCCTTGTGATGTGTAGACCATTTTTCATAAAAGAACCTAAGTGAATGGAGTTGAAATGGAGGGAGGAAATCAAGCTCAAAGAAAACGTCAATGGTGGTTCTCTCCTTTCTTGAATTCGGCTAGTTTTATGCAAATGAGGAAGATGACTTATTCAGCTGCATTTTAAGTGTACACATGTCCCACTATGTATTTAATTAATCCCCTTAGTGGTCCACTTAGTCACTTAATCATATAATAAGCTACATTCCCACTTATTCCACATTTAACCCATGATTTTAGTTATTTTCTTTAGGTACCACTAAACTAATTTTTCATTTTATTTTCTAAGTGTAATACTATTTATTTTTAATGGACATTTAGGTCAAAAGACACTTCGGGATGTCAAATGACCATAATGCCCCTGTTCGGGTTACGTTCCCGATTTTTCGGTAACACCGTATTTTGTCTGTTTTTCGATTTCTCACTTTTCTTTGTACTAATTATTTAATTTTTCTTTGATCTTTTTAATGATATTTATTCTTCAATAAGGTTCTATTTGAGTCCTAAAAATGTTTTCGTGGTTCCCATGATCCGAGGGCAGATCAACGGTCCACGCCGTGACTTCCCGGTGCGGTCACCCATCGCTAGGGTTCTCGGCTCGCTTAACTTGGTTACATTTCTTTGCTATGATTTTTCCTTTGTTTTTCTTTTCTTGTATTTCATTATTTTATGTCTCCTCACTCATATTGAGGTACGGTTCTAGGCATCCTAGCTGTCCGGACAACACTGGTCACCGGAGCAGTGACGCACTCTAGAACTTTGGGGTGTTACAATTCTCTCCCCCTTAAAATAAATTTCGTCTCGAAATTTTACCTGGCATTAGTCTCTGAACAGCTATGGTTATTGTCTCCTCATATCCTCTTCACGTTCCCAAGTAGCTTCCTGGCCTGAATGATGGTTCCACAGCACTTTAACCAGGTATATCTATTTGTTCCTCAGCTGCTTCACCTCATAAGCCAGAATTTTTATGGGTTCTTCCTCATATGAGAGGTCTGGATTTACTTCAATCTCTTCAACTGGTAGTACATGAGATGGGTCTAATCTGTACCTCCTTAACATGGACACATGGAAGACACTGTGTATCCTTGCTAGCTCTGGAGGTAATGCCAACCGATATGCCAAAGGACCCACTCTTTCTAGAACTTCATATGGTCCGATGAAACGAGGACTCAGTTTCCCCTTTCTGCCAAATCTCATAATCCTCTTCCAAGGAGAAACTTTGAGGAATACCTTATCACCCACTGCATATTCAATATCTCTTCTCTTTAGATCAACATAGGACTTCTGACGGTCTGATGCAGCCTTGAGTCTATCTCTGATCAATCTGATCTTTTCCTCTATCTGCTAAACAATTTCTAGCCCAATCATCCTGCTTTCACCTACTTCGTCCTAACATAGGGGAGTTCTGCACTTTTTGCCATATAAAGCTTCATATGGAGGCATCCCAATGCTTGATTGGTAGCTGTTGTTATAAGCAAACTCAATCAAAGGCAAGTGTGTATCCCAACTACCTTCAAATTCAATCACACAAGCCCATAGCATATCCTCCAGTATCTGAATAACCCTCTCAGACTGGCCATCTGTCTGTGGTGGAATGCCGTGCTAAAGTTCAATCTAGTTCTTAGGGCTCTCTGAAGACTACCCCAGAATCTAGAAGTGAACCTAGGATCTCTGTCAGACACAATCGATACTGGCACTCCATGCAATTTTACAATTTCATATATGTACAATCTGGCCAATCTTTCTAGGCTATAGTCCATCCGGACTGGCAAAAAGTGAGCAGACTTGGTTAGTCTGTCAATTATAACCTATACTGCATCATGACTATTCTGTGTCCTCAGAAATCTCATCACAAAATCCATAGTTATCTGTTCCTTTACAATGTTTCATAGGGTGCCGTTTGTATGCTAGCTTGACACTTATTACTGTATACAAATTCTGTTAGTGGGATGTATCTGTCCCATCTCCTCTCGGATTCAATGACACGAGTTCTCGATATATTCTTGAGGGCTTATCACATTTTACAGGTTGTTTTTATCATTTCATTTCATTATTTATAGGAACTCAATGAGTTTCCGAATTTACCTGAATTACTTATTTCAATTGTCCATCTGTCTGAGGATGATACGTTGTACTGATATCTCTAAGCTTATAGCAATTCTTGTAGTCTTGGTAGTTCACATTATTGTAACCGAGCTACTGACTCCAGCTACCTTACAAGTGTAGTCTTTCGACAGGCTAGTTCTGAAGTTTTAAATTTCTGACTAAAATTTTCACATTTATTTCCAGTAATAGTACCCTATTCGGGTGCAACTATATCAATTTATAGATTACTTACAAATATTCTTACTTATTGTACCACGAGGAAACACGTAGCTCTACACAATAATCCGATTATCGATCAGAATCTGCAGCTTACAATACAAACATTGAGAACACTATATAGTCACTACGTTATAACCTCATGGACTAGGTTTTCTAACATCTTATCTTTCTCGAATCCACTAATATCCCAAACCGATTCTGATTACAATTTCCTTTGACAATTACTAACAGTAACATCTTTGCCCTCATCTAGAGTAATTCTATTATTGTAACTTACTTTTAGGTCCTTTTGCCTTACATTAAGTAGGCTCGCCAATTAGCTTTATAATTTACGGTATGTTAGAAAATACTTTTAGCTAACAATTCTTCCAAAATTAATGTCAACCATACTTGTTATTGTAGTTATTATCCTAAAGGACTAGTCACTAATACATCAAAATTCATTTCCATGTAAAGGAATAACAACAGAACATATAGTTCTGACACTAACACACAACTAAGTAGTGCTGGGATCAAATAATAACTAATTATTTCTTTCAAAATTTAAGAACTTACCAGCAGCTACATCTGAAGTTTCTGCTCCTTTTACTTGGCGCATAGTGGACACTCCGACTGGTGCGCTACTATATTCGGGTTGATTCACTGTGTTATAGTGGTGAGGAGTACCAACTCTATTTCTATCTTGACTCTGACTGACGGTCTGTGAACTTCGGAGAGCAGATCGAGGTGGTTTAGCACAATCTTTAGCAAAGTGTCCAAGTTTTCCACAATTGTAACAGGCTCCAGAGGCCTTACGACAAATACCTCCATGATATCTTCTACAAGTTTCACATTGGCGGGAAGGGTAGGAACTTCTAGTTGTTCGACAACTAGATCTTAGTGGTCTCTGCCCTGATGATCCGCCTCTATCATATTTCTGAGTTCGGGGTTCCTCAAATTCTTTTCTCTTTCTCAAATTACTGTTTGAACTCTGACCCATAGGTTTCTCCCTCTTCTCTATTTCACATTGCCCTTGTAGGGGTTGGGTATGTACTTGAGCTTGGGCTGACAGATTATCAGCCATTTGTTGGAAGAAAGTGGCCATTTGCTGGGCCATTTGTGCAGTAATTTGTACTGGTAAAACTGGTACAGTCAGGCCTTCGACATTTTGTGGAGCTGGGGCCTCAACTTGTTCTCCTGCCATCACAGACTGTTCTATTGTCTCATTCTTCTCTTCCATATCTTTTCTCACAGAATTTTCTATCCTGTACAACCAACACAAGGAGATTCCTCTCCATTAGTTCACATTTATGATGTAAATGTACTATATGTATCAAACATTTGAGCAGTTGTAGTTACCGACAAAAAGATTTCAAATTCACAGTTCGAAATTTACTTTAAAACCATTGCTCTGATACCACTAAAACATGTCACACCCTACTCCTCTGTAAGATGTAACATGATCCCGTAGTACACCTAATGAATTATCGTACTTCGCCTACCGATAACCCATTAGATACACTACAAGGGATTTTAAAAACTTTTCTTACTTCTTCTACAGTGGTGAGCACTATTTACATGTATTAAAAACTTTTGTGAACTGAAGTGAAACAACTAACTCATTTGGTTTATTTGGAATTCCTGTAAAAATTTTGGCAAAGTGCCATCTGTATTTTGGACAAAACAGTTCTTCAGAAAACCTGTAAAAAGCACTTCAATATGTATTTGCAAATCTCAACTCCAACATATTTCTCAACACAACATTTTTCTCAACTCAAATCCATGATGATTTTTCAAAGACTGAGATACAAGAAATATAATACAAAACTATTCAAGTAAATGAAATCTCAAATTTACATTTACAATAATTTACATTTAATTACATACCAAAATATTTTACAAGAGTTTCTATACAACTGCTCAAATAATTTACATACATATTATTACATGCTTACATCAAAACCTATGTACATGGGTATATCTATGATATACCCGAGCGATCTGAATGTATCCTCAAAGCAACTTAATCATCGCTCTATGCTCTTCTTACTGCGACGAGATGCAAAGCTATCATTGAGTGGTGAACTCGATGGTGCACAACTATAATTTAAAACATAGTACAATATACATTGACAAATTTTCTGATAAATAATTTGAGAATCTGAATACTGATCAAATTTCACAACTCAAAATACTCATTGCCAATAATGTAAATCATTTGTATAAATGACTTGGAGCACAAAATTCAATTTATCATATCTTGACTATCCATTTAAGTAATTCTAAAAAAATTAATTATACATAAACCATAATTAAAATCACCATTCCTTACCATTCAAAAGCCATTCTGTATCTCAAAAATCATATTGTATCTCAAATATCATATTGTATCTCAAAAATCATTATGTATCTCAAAAATCATTATGTATCTCAAAAATCAATATGTATCTCAAAAATCATTATGTATCTCAAAAATTAATCTTTATCTCACTAACTATGCAAGACTAATCCGAAAGGGCCATATTCGATGTGATTCTAACTCCCTATGGTCGAGGAGGTCGAATCTGATTCTAACTCCCTATGGTCGGGGAGGTCGAATCATCGTGCACAGTACCATCACAATAATGAATCTTCCGCAAGGGACATAACGATAAAATAAACTTAGATCTAACCTCAAATCAGAGGAAAATCTAAGCCTGTGCACGTACCATGGTAATCAAAACACAACTAACTCCATTGTCTTCTCAACAAATGAGAGAGACGGGTAATAACCTAGTCAAGCATCTATAGTGAGATATAAAACAATATCACAATCCTTTTAGTGAGCATAAATCACAATATAATTCGATTCAAAGTCAATTCCAATATCCAATAATTTTTATGCTCAACACAAATCAAATCATAAATTTGCATTTTCCCATGAAAATTACCATCACAATTCAAAACATGTTCTATCACAATTTTCCAAAACATAATTTATTCAATCCATAACAATGCTTAATACTTTTGGAGATACCATTTCACAAAGCTAAATTCATACATACTATAACAATTTTCAGTAATCATTGAATTAAATCCAATGCTTGTTAAAGATAATACATAAGAAAATATGTCATTTAATCATATGAAATATTCAAATAAAATCGCTTAAAAACTAGTTGTGCACAAACCTCGATGATCGTCTCACGATCCGACTCGGTGTTTCCTTCCCTTTTCTTTGAGTCCTTGTTAATCGAGAAACACAATTTGAAGTGTTTCAAGATTTAAATTAAACTGTCTCTATCGATGGTGTTTGGTAAATAATGCATCAACTCGCTTATTCACTTAATCACCTAATATACCGACCCTCATTGCGTTTTAGGTAAATTAGGTTTTAGTGTCGTTAATATGTCACATTCGATAGGGTTTTAGGTTTGGTACGTTTTACCAAAGTCATTTCCTTGTTTAGTGCATTTTAATGCAAATTCTTTGGATTCCTAACACCGGTTTGACCTAACCGACGATCTAGTTCCCTCAGTTTTCGGGTCTCGGTCGAAACTACAAACTTCTAGATCTAGGTCTTATTGCACGCGGTGCAAAATTTCAGGTCAATCCGAGTTAAGTAGACCAAGTTATGGTCATTACACTCTTGCTGGTCAAATGGTACCATTTTAGGTCAATTTTAGGTCAAATTGGTCAATTTTGGTTCGGCCAGTTTTTGGACCCGAACTTGTGCAAGTTGTTTGACTTGCTTATGGTCATTTCTGGGCTTTGGTGTCTTCATAAGACTTGTAGGTATGGGTCTTAACTATTCTTGGTCAAAATTTCAGGTCAATTGGACCTGGTTTGAGTGAGTTATGGCCTAAACACTCACTGCTGCCCAATTGGTCATTTTTCAGGTCCTAATTGCACCTAATCCGAATTGGTCATTTTTTTAGGTCACCTTGCAAGCAGAATTTTGGCATGGTTTCTCAATGAAAGTTGGCACATTTTGTGCCTAGTTTCACCTCAAATTGGTCTCATACTAATTGAGGTTACACATTCAAGGTTATAGGCTAAAATATACACTGCCCTCAATATGCATTTCACACCCCAACTTCAAACACACACTTACCTTTGCCATTTGTTTACTTACCTACCAAACTGTTTTGGCACATTACCAAAAGCATTTTCTACTTTACATTAGCATTATTTTGGGCAGATTCCAATCACCTTCAACACACCAATAATCATTCACAATTACAATCTTTAAGTACTATTACAAACACACCTAAACATTACAAACTTTACATACACTTTACAATGTTAATTTACATACATATCATCAATCTTTCTAGGTCAATATTCTGCCCACACTTCCTTCAATATATACCATTACTCAAGTGTCCACAAGCTGCCACAAACCATTCTTCAACATCACATTACCGTCCCATATACCAATTCCCATCAAAGTGCATAATTCACCATATAAACATGAAATAATTCACTAAGTTACTAAATCACCATGATTAACATTATTTATCATCAATTATATGCACAAATACCTCATCAAAAACGTGACTCATGGCTGTCCAAAATGAAAACAACAATAACCCTTCAAACTCAAAATTTTCCTTCACCAATCTAACACCCATAACATGAACATAACTTTAACAAAGAATTTCTCAAAAATGCAAACTTACCTTTAATTGTAACTTGCTAAACCTTCACCAAACTTCTCAAAATTGGTATCAATATCTTCCTTGTGATGTGTAGACCATTTTTCATAAAAGAACCTAAGTGAATGGAGTTGAAATGGAGGAGGAAATCAAGCTCAAAGAAAACGTCAATGGTGGTTCTCTCCTTTCTTGAATTCGCTAGTTTTATGCAAATGAGGAAGATGACTTATTCAGCTGCATTTTAAGTGTACACATGTCCCACTATGTATTTAATTAATCCCTTAGTGGTCCACTTAGTCACTTAATCATATAATAAGCTACATTCCACTTATTCCACATTTAACCCATGATTTTAGTTATTTTCTTTAGGTACCACTAAACTAATTTTTCATTTTATTTTCTAAGTGTAATACTATTTATTTTTAATGGACATTTAGGTCAAAAGACACTTCGGGATGTCAAATGACCATAATGCCCCTGTTCGGATTACGTTCCCGATTTTTCGGTAACACCGTATTTTGTCTGTTTTTCGATTTCTCACTTTTCTTTGTACTAATTATTTAATTTTTCTTTGATCTTTTTAATGATATTTATTCTTCAATAAGGTTCTATTTGAGTCCTAAAAATGTTTTCCAGGGTTCCCCGATCCAGGCAGATCAACGGTCCACGCCGTGACTTCCCGGTGCGGTCACCCATCGCTAGGGTTCTCGGCTCGCTTAACTTGGTTACATTTCTTTGCTATGATTTTTCCTTTGTTTTTCTTTTCTTGTATTTCATTATTTTATGTCTCCTCACTCATATTGAGGTACGGTTCTAGGCATCCTAGCTGTCCGGACAACACTGGTCACCGGAGCAGCAGAACGCACTACCGAACTTTGGGGTGTTACACTCGCCGCCTAAGATAGGTCCAGACTTTAACTATGCTTCCTCCTCCTTTTAAGGTCTGTGATTTTGAAAATTTTGAGGCTTTAAACCTATATCATTCAGGCTTCCTGCATATCTTTTTTTGAGGGAGAATCAAATCCACTCATTGTTCTAAAAAAATGTAACTTGATTTGAGATTTCAGGATTCGTATCTAAGTGACACTTGATTTGAAAAACACCATTTTAGAAATAAAAAATGCAAAATTTGAACTTAAGTTTTGGACCTCTTTGTAATTTTCAATTTGTCCAGGGATCATTTTGTAACTTACTACTTCCTTAAAGATGAAAATGCATTTGTACATCTCTTTAGGAATGAAATGCATTTTTAATGCCTAATATGCAAAAATGCATACAATGTAAATCCTAGCTTTTCCTTCGTTCTTATGTCATCATTAAGAGTCTTCTCCCTATCCAACTTCATCTATCTTATTTTTATCCCAATACTAATCCTCATGTTTGTTCAAACATATCACTTATAATCCTCATGCCTATTCAAGCATGTTGCTTCTAGTCTTCATGCCTATTTAAGCATGTTATTCTTTGTAATGCCCTCACTTTAGGTAGTCCATACATTCTACTATTCCGGTTACTAACGTCTGTTCGGACAACCAGAATGTCTAGAACTATATTTTACTAGATTGAGGAGTTATAAATAACCTAAATAATGACTAAGAAAAATTTAGGAGAAATTAAAGAAAGGAAATGTAAAGAAGTTAAATGAGCTGAAGCTCCAGCGATGGATAACCTAATGGGAAGCGACGGTGAAGACGGTTGCCAACCCTAGACCCGTGGGGTGAAGGAGTGGAAGCATGAATAAAGGGCATTAGAACCTTGAATTTCAAAAATTATTTCTAATGTTACATGCACCATACCAAGTGTCTTATGATCCTAATCAGTTTCCAATGCCCAATTGCATACCAAAACATATTTTAGCATACATTAAAATTTCATTTGCCATTAAAGATTGTGAATTAACATTTAATTCAATTAAACCCTAACTAAAAGAGGGATTTTTAGGTACTAACCTCTTGATGTACAATTGAAGCCTCTTAGGATGTTCTTAGTGTGATACCCCTTACCTGTCTACAGTGTAGCCAAGCAAGATATGCCACACAGTGTGCCGGAGCACCAAATCATATTTTCATTACAATTTACCCTTTTTAATTTATTTATTTATAATTCTAATTAATCAGAATTTTTTACAAATTTTATAGAAAATTTGGCAGAATGCCGACTGTAAATTGGAAAAACAGTTCTTCTGAATCTGTTAAAAATAATTCCAATATAATCATAATATCAATCTCAGTCAACCACCAACATATTTTCAACAATTTCTCAAATGACTTCATTATCTCAAATTTCAATTCATTTCATATCATACTTAATTCAATAAGAAATACTCAAATTTATTACTGAACATGGTTCATAAATAATTACATTAAAAGCATAATTACATGAGTTTATAATATACATTACAAAAGTTTACAAAACACAAAATACCAAAAGTAGCCTAATGTCCTACCAATGCACTGCAAATGTGAGGTGACTCTGGACTCTGTGTGTAGATCTGACAATTCACCCAGTCTGAGGTCTGCTGGACTCCCCAGCTATGTCTCCAGTACCTACGCGTGGCAAAAGCGACGCGTTAAGCAATTCTGCTTAGTGGTGACAATATAAAATAAAATAACTAAAATAAAATAAATATGCAGAATGTACGTTTACATTTTATGTAGACTTAATTTGGCATTTATTGCAGTATTATTTGATTAAAATTTTGTAAGATTTATTTTAATTGCCCGAGTAACCTTTACTGGTCGACTGGATTGGATAAACGGGTAAACTGGTATTGGGTACCAAGTACCTCGGACCATCACACCATCGGTCACATTGTGTCTCCCGGTGTGCAATAGAACAGTTAATAAGCTGTAATAATTATCAGACATAAAACCCAAGTATAACAATATCACAGAATGGCACGTGAGGCCATAAAACACAGAATGGCATAAAGCCATATGTAGTACTGCTAACAGAACCCTATTGGCATACCAACCTACCAAACCAATCTTGCTAGGTGTACTAGGGTATGTTAAACTCTTAATTTATACAATTCTTGAAATTTAAGTTTAGATGTTACTATTTATTTCATTAGTCAACAAAAATGTTGACTTTTGCATAGAGAATAGGTACATTAGTTTTAATACTAACATACCACATTTTGCATTCTAAAATTATTGGTATTGGTTGCCAATACCATTTCTAAGCTTAATGTTAGTTGTTTAAAATTTTCAGATTTCAAGCCTTGTATTTACTGTTCCATTAGTCATTTTTACAGTGGGAATTTGGCAAAGTTTCAACATGAAAGTTATTCCTTATTGTGTCTAGTTACATTTCTTTTTTTGAATCACTCCATTTTAAGTTTTGTAACTCAAGTTATGGCCTAAATACCATGACTGGCCGGAATGCCAACTTCCCAGATTTTCTGGATTGACCAAATCTACAATGTTTTGTGCAGTGATTTCAGGTCACCTTTTGAACATGTTATGTTCAAAATTTGGGTTAGGTTTCTTCATGAAAGTTGTAGTCTCAGATATTTTCTGGTAAAATTTCAGGTCAATTAGACCTTTCTACACTGATTTATGACCAAATGAATAAATATTGTGCATTTGGTCATTTTGCCCAGGCAGAATGCAGGTCACTCAGATTAGGGCAATCTTTAGGTCAACTTGGTTTAGTTTTCTAAGCATGGTTTCTTCACCAAAGTTGTGCCATTTTGTGTCTAGTTTCATGTGCAATTGGACTTGCACAATTGAACCTCTACAACTCCAGTTATTGCTGCCCAAACCTGCTGGACTCATGCTTAGTCCTGCAGGTCAGCCAAGGCAGCAACACTAACTTCAATTCCCACGAAACAAACCACTTCATTTCTTATTCACACATAACCAAATGGTCACTAATTGACCATTAAAACTTACTTTCACCATTAGATCATCAAAATCTCAATTTTGGGTCCAAACCCTAGCTCCACCATTCTAGATTTTTGCATTTACTTACACTTCACCTTCCTCATCAATAGATTAGTATTAAGGGCAGCTAGAGTACCACTTCCATTCAAGGAAATCTTCAAACCCTACCTATCCCAAAGCTTTCAAAATTTTAAGAAAAGCTTACACATGGTATATTTTTAATTTTCATACAATTTTACATTCCACTCCACTCCTTTAACATGAATCAAAAGAGGAAGAGTGAGTTTAGTCACTAACCTCTAATGGAGTAAATTTCAATCTTGTAAGAGCTCTTCCTTTACACTATTTTTTTGCTCCCAAAAGCTTCACCAAGATGAAAGAGCAAGATTTTGTGTTGACACTTAGGGTTTTTGTTGAAAGAAAACTAGGGAAATGAAGGTTTGGAAAGCTTATCAATGGAGGAGTGAGGGAGAGAATATGGTGCGGCTTTGAAGAAGAAGAGAATGGCTGCTGTTTTTTTCTAGAATTCTACCTCTTTTTCTCTATTTTTAATATATTTTAATTGTGGTTCTTTATTTTGATTGGCCATAAACTTTAATTTCCTCATGCTTACATAAGCATTAGGTAATAAATCCCATTTATTTTCATTTTCTTTCCTTTCTCTTGCTATTCATTTTTAATAAATTTTTCATCAATATTTGTTCATATTTTATATCTTATAATTCACTTACATAAATGGACAAGTTGGTCAAAAATCATCTCTAAAGATAAAATAACCAAAATGCCCTCCGTTTGGCTTAATGAGCTAAAATTGTATGTACCGATTGAAAAATTTTTTTCTAAGCCTTTTCTTGACATTTTAATGCCATAGAATCCTCAATGACTCTTCTCTGGAGTCCCAAAAATTATTTTATGAATTTTCTCCCGAGTTTAGGGCTTCTAGTTGTGAGGACCGTAACTTTCCAATGGGTTACCCATTGCTAGGGCACCGGCTCATTTAACTTGGTTGTATTTTATTTCTAAAATTTTTCCTATATTTTTCTTTTTATTATTTGAGTTAATTATGGTTCCTCACTTTAGTTTCAATATTTTTTCAGATGTTCTAACTATCCGGACCGACACTGGTCATCGAAACAGTAGAATGTACGGAGTTCCTATAGGGAGGGTGTTACAACTCTTCCCCTTTAATTAAAATTTCGTCCTCGAAATTTACCTGATGCAAACAGTTGAGGGAACTATTGCCTCATCGTCTCTTCACTTTCCCAAGTTGCCTCCTCAGTGTTGTGGTGCCTCCAAAGCACTTTCACCAGTGGAATATACTTATTCCTCAATTCTTTCATTTCCCAAGCCAGGATCCATATGGGTTCTTCTTCATATGTCAAATCTGGTTGTACTTCAATTTCTTCCTTGGAGATAACATATGAAGGATTTGAATGGTATCTTCTTAGCATAAATACATGGAACACATTGTGGATCTTGTCTAGCTCTGGTGGTAAAGCTAGCCTATAGGCCTTGGACTCACACGTTCAATGATTTCATATGGGCCAATGAACCTAGGGCTTAACTTACCCTTTCTTCCAAACCTCAGTACTTTCTTCCACAGTGAGACTTTGAGAAACACTTTGTTGCCAACTGTATACTCTATCTCTTTTCTCTTCAGGTCGGCATAAGATTTCTGTCTATCTGAGGTAACCTTTAAATTTGCTTTGATTATCTTCACTTTCTCCTCAATCTGTTTCACCAGGTCTGGTCCCACCAACTTATCTTCACCCAATTCAGTCTAACATACTGGGGTTCTACACTTCCTCCCATACAGTGCTTCATACAGGGCCATTTGAATGCTAGCTTGGTAGCTATTATTATATGCAAATTTTGCCAGTGGGAGGTATCTATCCCAACTCCCCTCAAACTCAATGACACAACTCCTCAGCATATCCTCCAGGATGTATCACATAATTCACATTGTTACTATCATTTCAATTTATTAATTGTGAAAATTCAATTAGTTTTTAGGTTTACTTGGATTACTCGTTCCAACTGTCCATCCGTCTAAGGATGAAAAGCTGTGCTAAAGCGGAGTTGTGTGCCCAAGGCTTCTTGCAACTTTTTCCAAAATCTCGATCTAAACCTTGGGTCTCAATTAGATATAATGGAAAGTGGGATTCCATGCAGTCTAACTATCTCACTGATATACAATTCTACTAGCTTCTCCAGTGAATAGTTAGTCCTAACTGGCAGAAAATATGCTGACTTCGTTAATCTATCCATTATCACCCATACTGCATCATGCTTCTTCTGGGTGAGAGGTAGACCACTAACAAAATCCATAGTGACCCGGTCCCATTTCCATTCAGGTATGCTTATAGGCTGTAGCAATCCTGATGGAACTTGATGTTCTGCTTTAACTTGCTGACATGTCAAGCACTTAGTAACATAGTCAGCTATATCCTTCTTCATACCAGGCCACTAATAATGAGGCTTCAAATCATTATACATTTTTATGCTTCTCGGGTGCATAGCATAAACACTAGTGTGTGCTTCTTTTAGAATACTAATCTTCAGTTCCCCATCATCTGGTACACACACTCTTCCTCTGTAGTACAGACACCCATCCGCTTTCACCTCATAATCAGTTTCCTTCCCCTCTAGAATTACCCACAATAGCCATCAATTTGTCATCTGCCTTCTGCCCATCTTGTATCTGCTATAGCAGGTTTGGCCTCACTTGTAACTCAGCCAAAATAGCTCCATCTTGAGCTAAGGACAGACAGGCATTTAGTGATCGTAAAGCTGTGATGGACTTCCTACTTAAAGCATCAGCAACTATATTTGCCTTCCCATGATGATAATCTATCGCACAATCATAGTCCTTTAGGAATTCAATCCATCGCCTTTGTCTAAGATTGAGCTCCTTCTAGGTTGGCAGATATTTTAGACTTTTATGGTTTGTATAGATGTAGCATTTTTCACCATACAAATAATGCCTCCATATCTTCAATGCGAAGATAATTGCTGCTAACTCCAAGTCATAAGTAGGGTAGTTCTGTTTATGTGGCCTTAACTACCTGGAAACATAGGCGACCACTTTCCCCTCTTGCATCAATACACACCCTAACTCGTTATGCGAGGCATCACAGTAGACCACAAAGTCCTTTCCTGATACTGGCTGTGTTAACACTGGTGCTTCTGTTAACATAGCATTCAGCCTCTCAAAACTGGCTTGGCACTTGTCATTCCAGCTAAATTTCACATTCTTGTGTAACAACTTGGTCATTGGAGCAGCTATAAGAGAAAACCCCTTCACAAATCTTCTGTAATACCCAGCTAGCCCTAAGAAACTTCTGACCTCAGTTGTATTTCTGGGAGGCTTCCATTCCATCACTGCTTCTATCTTTTTGGGGTCCACCCTAATCCCCTCAACTGATATTATGTGTCCAAGGAAGGAGATTTCACTCATCCAGAAGTCGCACTTGGACAGCTTAGCATACAGCTTCTTTTCTAGCAGGGTTTGCAGAACAATCCTCAAATGTTCATCATGTTCTTCTCTGGTCTTGGAATACACCAGAATGTCATTAATAAAGACTACTACAAACCGATCTAAATATGGATGGAAGATACGGTTCATAAGGTCCATATATGCTGCTGGTGCATCTGTTAACCCAAATGGCATCACCAGGAATTCATAATGCCCATACCGGGTTCTTAATGTAGTGTTTGACACATCTGCATCCTTTACCCTTAACTGATGATACCCTGATCTGAGATTAATTTTTGAAAATACACCAACTCCCTTTAACTGATCAAATAGATCGTCAATTTTGGGCAACGGATATTTATTCTTCACAGTTACTTTGTTCAATTGCCGGTAATCAATACACAATCTCAAGGTTCTATCCTTCTTCTTCACAAACAGCACCGGAGCTCCCCATGGTGACACACTGGGACGTGTGAACCCATTATCAAGAAACTCTTGTTACTGAATTTTTAACTCTCTCAATTTAGTGGGTGCCATCCTATAAGGAGCAATAGAAATTAGTGTTGTACTCGACATTACCTCAATAGCAAACTCGACTTCCCTTTTTGGTGGTAAACTAGGCAATTCTTCAAGAAACATATCTAGGAAGTCTCTTACTATGGTATATCACACAGGTTCGGCTTAGCCTGCCTTGTATCATCCATGTGTGCTAGGTAAGCTTCACAGCCTTTTCTCATCAATCTTCTTGCAACTGTGGCTGAGATAACATTGGACAGGAAATCTGTTCTTTCACCATAATAGTAATCTCATTACCCTCAGAAGTTTTAAGAGAAATCCTCTTTAATTTGCAATCAACTATTGTCTGATGACATGACAACCAGTCCATTCCCAAAATCACATCAAACTCGCGGAAGGGTAATTCAATTAGGTTTGCCGAGAATTCATACCCCTGAATCCTCAACGGGCAACCTTTATACACCTTATTCACTACCACACTGTGGCCTAGTGGATTTGTGACCAGAATATCTTGATCACTCTCCTCTATTGAAACTCCCCTCTCTACGGGTAGTTTGATGCAGATGTATGAATGAGTGGATCCTGGATCCACCAATGCATGCACAGATGTGTTGTAGAGGGAGAACGTACCCCTGATGACGTCCGGGGCATCTTGTTCCTCTTGAGCTCTTATGGCATAGGCTCTAGCAGGTGCTCTAATCTCTGGCCTCTCGACTAACTCAGATGCAGGCCTCAGTGATGGACCAGCTGCCTCAGATTTACCGGGCTTCCTACCCCTTTGAGGTGTAGGGGTAGGCCTATCAGCTTGTGTTGGGGCAACTGTAGTAGTCCTCTTCGGGCAATTTTTGATCTGATGTTTTGTAGATCCACACCGTAAGCATGCACCAGTCACTTGCCAATATTCCCCCTTGTGCCACTTCTAGCAGTATGGATAGGCAGAAGATGCTGGGGCTGGTCCCCTAAACACCGTCCCTGGAGAGCTGGCCATTGATGGTGTGGACTGGCCTCTCCTACGTGTGAACTGTGATCTGGGCGCCTGGGACTGACCCTGACCTTGTGATTGTCCTGTACCCTAAGTAGGAGGACCCTTACTCTTCTTACTAGGAGCAGAGAATGAACTGGACTGACCTGGACCCCTCTTATGCTGTCTTTCCCTTCTATTTTGCTCATTTATTAGGACTCTTTCTACTTTCGATGCAGCATCTACTAATTTGGCAAAATCAATGATCTCCAATGCTGTTATCATGAATTTGATATTGTCATTGAGACCTTCTTTGAACCTTCTACACTTCTCTGCCTCTGTAGGGACTATCTTCCTCCCATACTGGCTCAGTCTGATGAATTATCGCTCATACTCTACCACTGATTGTTGCCTCTATCTCAGACTAATAAATTCTCTTCTTCTCTCTTCTAAATACACTTTACTGACATACTTCTTCCTGAACTCTGTAAGGAAGAAATCCCAGGTGATTTGATCCGGTTGCACCTCATTGGTTACTGTGTCCCACCACTGGTATGCATCATCTTGAAGTAGGGACACAACACCCTCCAGGTTCTGCTCGGGGGTGCAATGAAGCTGTTTCAACACTCTGATTGTTCTATCCGACTAGTTTTCCACTGTCATAGGGTCATCCTCCTTCTTTTCAAAGAAATCCACAGCCCAATGTTTTCGCAGTTTCTCTAAATGGGACTTCTGTAGTGTTGGTGGAGGTTGTGGCTGTGGTTGTGGTGGTGGAATTGCCCCCATCATTTGCCAGTAGAATTTGGTCATTTACTGAAATAATGCAAATAGAGGTTGGGCAGGTGCCTCAGCTGCTGGTGGAACAGATTCTCCCCTGCCTCAAGATTCAGCTCTTGGTGGAGCACGACTCTCCACCTCTTCATCAACTGCTCATTGAGAAGCAGGATCCATATCCTAATCAAAATAAGAAAACAAACAGATCTGCATCAATATCACCTCAATACTTACAAATGAAAAGCAATGGTATGCACTCTATCTAGGCCCAGAAACGCCTAAACTAATGCTCTGATACCACTACATGTGACACCCCTTACCCGTCTATAGTGTAGTCAAGCAAGATGTGTCACACAGTGTGCCAGAGCACCAAATCATATTTTCATTACAATTTACCCTTTTTAATTTATTTATTTATAATTTTGATTAATATGAATTTTTCGCAAATTTTATAGAAAATTCGGCAGAGTGCTGGCTGTAAATTGGAAAAACAGTTCTTCTGAATCTGTTAAGAACACTTCCAATATAATCATAATATCAATCTCAGTCAACCACCAACACATTTTCAACAATTTCTCAAATGACTTCATTATCTCAAATTTCAATTCATTTCATATCATATTCAATTCAATAAGAAATACTCAAATTTATTACTGAACATGGTTCATAAATAATTACATCAAAAGCATAATTACATGAGTTTATAATATACATTACAAAAGTTTAGAAAATACAAAATACCAAAAGTAGCCTAATGTCCTACCAATGCACTGCAAATGTGAGGTGATTCTGGACTCTGTGTGCAGATCTGACAATTCACCCAGTGTGAGCTCTGCTGGACTCCCCAGCTATGTCTCCAGTACCTGCGTGTGGCAAAAGTGACGCACTAAGCAATTCTGCTTAGTGGTGACAATATAAAATAAAATAACTAAAATAAAATAAATATGCAGAATGTATGTTTACATTTTATGTAGACTTAATTTGGCATTTATTGCAGTATTATTAATTTAAATTTTGTAAGATTTATTTTAATTGCCCGAGTAACCTTTACTAGTTGACTAGACTGGATAAATGGGTAAACTGGCACTGGGTACCAAGTACCTCGGACCATCACACCATCGGTCACATTGTGTCTCCCGGTGTGCAACAGAAAAACTAATAAGCTGTAATAATTATCGGGGATAAAACCCAAGTATAACAACTCAATCAATATAGCCAAAAGCTATTATATCACAGAATGACACGTGAGGCCATAAAACACAGAATGGCATGAAGCCATATGCAGTACTGCTAACAGAACCCTATTGGCATGCCAACCTATCCAAACCAATCTTGCTAGGTGTACTAGGGCATGTTACACTCTTAATTTATACAATTCTTGAAATTTAAGTTTAGGTATTACTATTCATTTCATTAGTCAACAAAAATGTTGACTTTTGCATAGACAATAGGTACATTGGTTTTAATACTAACATACCACATTTTTCATTCTAAGATTGTTGGTATTGGTTGCCAATACCATTTCTAGGCTTAATGTTAGTTGTTTAAAATTTTCAGATTTTAAGCCTTGTATTTACTGTTCCATTAGTTATTTTTGCAGTGGGAATTTGGCAAAGTTGTCAACAAGAAAGTTGTTCCTTATTGTGTCTAGTTACATTTCTTTTTTCGAATTACACCATTTGGAGTTTTGTAGCTCAAGTTATGGCCTAAATACCATGACTGGCCAGATTGCAAACTTCCCAAATTTTATGTACTGACCAAATCTACAGTATTTTGTGCAGTAAATGCAGGTCACCAATTGAACATGTTATGTTCAAAATTTGGGTTAGGTTTTTTCATAAAAGTTGTAGGTCTATGTCTCAGCTATTTGCTGGTAAAATTTCAGGTCAATTAGACCTTTCTACACTGAGGTATAACCAAATGAATAAACACTGTTTATTTCGTCATTTTGCCCAGGCAGAATGCAGGTCACCGAATTAGGGCAATCTTTAGGTCAACTTGGTTAGGTTTTCTAGGCATGGTTTCTTCACCAAAGTTGTGCCATTTTGTGTATAGTTTCATGTCCAATTGGCCTTGCACCAATTGAACCTCTACAACTCCAGTTATTACTGTCCAAACCTGCTGGACTCATGCTCAGTCTTGCAGGTCAGCCAAGGCAGCAACACTTACTTCAATTCCCACCAAACAAACACTTCATTTCTTATTCACACATAACCAAATGGTCACTAATTGACCATTAAAACTTACTTTCACCATTACATGATCAAAATCTCAATTTTGGATCCAAACCCTAGCTCCACCATTCTAGATTTTTACATTCACTTGCACTTCACCTTCCTAATCAATAGATTAGTATTAAGGGCAGCAAGAGTACCACTTCCATTCAAGGAAATCTTTAAACCCTACCTATCCCAAAGCTGCCAAAATTTTAAGAAAAACTTACACATGGTATATTTTTAATTTTCATACAAATTTACATTCCACTCCACTCCTTTAACATGAATCAAAAGAGGAAGAGTGAGTTTAGTCACTAACCTCTAATGGAGTAAATTTCAATCTTGCAAGTGCTCTTCCTTTATACTTCTTTTTGCTCCCAAAAGCTTCACCAAGATGAAAGAGCAAGATTTTGTGTTGACACTTAGGGTTTTTGTTGAAAGAAAACTAGGGAAATGAAGGTTTGGAAAGCTTGTCAATGGAGGAGTGAGGGAGAGCATATGGTGCGGCTTTGAAGAAGAAAAGAATGGCTGCTATTTTTTTCTAGAATTTTTCCTCCTTTTCTCTATTTTTAATATATTTTAATTATGGTTCTTTATTTTGATTGGCCATAAACTTTAATTACCTCATACTTACATAAGCATTAGGTAATAAATCCCATTTATTTTCATTTTCTTTCCTTTCTCTTGCTATTCATTTTTAATAAATTTTTCATCAATATTTGTTCATATTTTATGTCATATAATTCACTTACATAAATGGACAAGTTGGTCAAAAATCATCTCTAAAGGCAAAATGACCAAAATGCCCTCCGTTTAGCTTAACGAGCTAAAATTGTGTGTACCGATTGAAAAAAAATTTTCTAAGCCTTTTCTTGGCATTCTAATGCTATAAAATCCTCAATGACTCTTCTCTGGAGTTTCAAAAATTATTTTATGAATTTTCTCCCAAGTTTAGGGCTTCTAGTTGCGAGGACCGTAACTTTCCACTTGGTTACCCATCGCTAGGGCACCAGCTCATTTAACTTGGTTGTATTTTATTTCTAAAATTTTTCCTATATTTTTCTTTTTATTATTTGAGTTAATTATGGTTCTTTACTTTAGTTTCAATATTTCTCTAAATGTTCTAACTGTCTGAACCGACACTGGTCATTGAAATAGTAGAATGTACGGAGTTGCTACAGGGAGGGTGTTATACTTAGGACCCCAAATGTTGTTCCTTTAGTTTGTCTACCACAAGTACACACCAAAGATACAATGGCAGCCCCTAGATTGGCTTTTCAAGCCTTGTCAACGAATTTTGAGATAGGGTTTATGCTTTGTGAAGGTTATATGGATGTATTTGGTGTTAGAAACACTTTCTAATAATTTTAATTCAAGAGGAAATCATAGTTTTTCCCTTGAATCAATTGAGAAATAGAAGAGGAGAGGGGGAGACAAAGTTGCTGTCCAACTTGAGAGAAAAGAGAGAGGAGTGTTTTTTTTTTCTTTATAACTTTTCTTTATATATTTAGGACAAACCCTAACTTACTCCCTTGCCACATGTCATCACAAGATCCCATTTTGTGATTATTTGATTTAATCCGATGAAGCTAAGTGTCAAGCTCCATTTAAATCATGACATGTGGTCTTCCATCATAGAAAGACAAGTGGCAAGATCATATAGTGCCATGTGTCACCATCTCATGGTGCCACATATCACCATGTGAAATGACCAATTTGCCTTTACCTTTTTTTAATTTGAGTTCTCAACCCAAAATTATAATATCTCCTCTTTAAATCAATTTACATCAAATATAAATTAATTAATTAATTAATCTCTATTAATTAATTTCTCATAATTAAATTTATATTTAATCAAATTAAATATAAATTTAATTTATACTTTACATCTAATAACCTATATTTGGTTTCAAGTCATGTAGGGACTTTGCAATCTTATTGCAAACCAAATCTCTTTAATTAATTAATTAAACTCTTTAATTAATCAATTAAATCACATTTTAAATGGTGATTAGCTTGTGTAGATATGTGCCTTACTAGGCTCATTATTTATTGGCAATGAGAAATGATATTAACTCTTAATATCATTAGAACTCTTTCTTACCGTAAATGATTTCTCTAAATCATTTCAGGCATATCATAGACTATAGTTGATACCTAGCATAGTATGCCATGGCTACCTAATCAGTAATAAGGAATATCTTAAATAAATCTTTAATCATATGTTACCACGCACTAGAATCTCTCCGTTATAAAATCCCAATTCGAGCTGGGGTCATGGTTAATGTCAAACCGTATTTGCTATGAACATTATATTCTTTTTTAATTCCAATTCTTCATTAATTAGATTTTCTTGTCAAAAACTCTTTTTTGACTAAATCTGTCTGTCTTGGCCAGAAACTTGAAACATCAAGAACAATTAAATGAACATAGGATTTTATCCCTATTTACTTAGGGTAACGGATTCCATCTTGATTAACACCTATCTCCATATATAACTAGTAGGAGCTAACACATGCCCATATACCCATGCACAGTATAAATATGAAAGCAATATCAAACTCAAACCACCTATATACGAGATAACTATGTTATCTCAGGTCTAAAGATTATATACACTGATATGATATATGACAATGCATTGACAAGAGTAAACTCCATGTGTTTGTCATAGGCGTCACTGGTTCGGCCTACTTATCATGTATAAGTGCCTATCATGTTTGTAATGTGGTATGAGACTCACCACTCCATCTTATTTATATCTCATATAAATACCTTGGGAACAAACATGATTACAATCTTTCTGGATAAGTCATGTCCTTTGTGAAGTATCCTTCATTGTGAACTAATTTATGATACTTTGTGCTAAAAATACTATTACTCATATTCTTAATAACTTAAGAATAAAATTTCTAACAAAACATCAATGGACCTTTTCTATTACACATAAATATATTATGTAAACAGAAAAGTGAAATTGCCTTTTATTAATAAGATATATACAAGATACATACAAAATGATATGCTCTAAGGCATACTACTAACAATCTCCCACTAGCACTAGAACCATTCATTACAATATCTTAGACCTATCTTCTCAAGTTGTCGGTCTAACTGAGTTTGGGACATAGGCATTGTGGATGGATCAGCTAGATTTTCGGCTGATGCTATTTTCTGCATGGCTACATTGCCTCGCCCAACTATCTCTCTGATAATGTGGTAGCGCCTTGTTATGTATTTGGATTTCTGGTGAGACTGGGGTTCCTTAGCCTGTATGACCGCTCCATTGTTGTCACAGTAGAGAGGAACTACTGACTCAATGGAAGGAACTACTATAAGTTCTTTCATGAACTTCTTTATCCAAACAGCCTCTTTTACAGTATTTGATGCAGCAATGTACTCTTCCTCTGTAGTGGAATCAGCAGTCGTACTCTATTTGGAACTCTTCCAACTGACTGCACCTCTATTACAAATGAACACAAACCTAGAGGTAGACTTTTATCATCGATATCTGATTGAACATCAGAATCAATATAACCATCCAATTACAAGTCATCACCACCATAAATCAAGAATAAATCCTTAGTTCTTCTCAAGTACTTAAGGATATTCTTGATAGCTATCCAATATTCCAAACCTGGATTGGATTGAAACTTGCTAGTCAAACTAATAGCATATGCGATATCCGGCCTAGTGCACAACATTGCATACATTAAACTTCCAATAGCCGAAGCATATGGAATCCTGACCATTTTATCTCTTTCTTCTGGTATCTTTGGAGACATCTCTTTAGAAAGGTGGATACTATGTCTTACTGGTAACAATCCTCTCTTGGAATCAAGCATGTTAAACCTCTTTAACACCTTTTCCAAGTATAGACTTTGGAATAAATCAATTATTCTTTTCGCTCCATCTCTATAGATGCAAATTCCAAGAATATAGGTTGCCTCCCCTAAGTCTTTCATGGAGAATGTATTCGACAACCATACCTTGACAGTTGTCAACACACCTATGTCATTACCTATCAATAAAATGTCATCTACATATAAAACAAGGAAAGTGACATTACTCTCACTAACCTTCTTATATACATATGGCTCATCCATATTTTTGATAAAACTAAATGATTTAATGACTTCATCAAAATGGATGTTCCAACTCTTTGAAGCTTGTTTCAACCCATAAATAGATTGTTTTAGCTTGCATACCTTGGAACCATCTTGGGATTCAAAACCCCTAGGTTGTTCCATGAAAATGTTTTCATAAATGTTTCCATTGAGAGAATTTATTTTGACATCCATTTGCTAAATCTCATAATCATAGTATGCAGCTATTGCTAATAAAATCTTAATTGATTTAAGCATGGCAACAGGCAAAAAAGTCTCCTTATAGTCGATTTCTTGCCTTTGGCGAAACCCTTTCGTAACTAGCCTTGCTTTATAGGTCTCCACCTTTCCATCAGAACCAATTTTCTTCTTGAAAGCCTAAGGTATTCCCTATAGGTACAATACCTTCAGGTGGGTCAATAAGGTCCCAAACTTAGTTCTTATGCATAGAATCAATTTAGGATTTTATAGCTTTAATCCATTTTGAAGAATCTATATCTGATATAGCTTCTTCATAGGTAAGAGGATCATCTCCATGTTCTATTTCTTCATGAGTAAACAACTCTTGTTCATCTTCATAAAGAAAACCATATCTCACTAGTGGGTGAGATATCCTGGTCGATCTATGAGGAATTACTGTAGATGTTTCATCAATAGGTGTAGATTGACTAGATGGATCTATATCCATTTGATCTGTTAGTTGCTCAGAATTCTCTAATTCTAACTCTATTTGCCTTCCTCTGCCACCTTCTTGAATAAACTATTATTTAAGAAATATGGCATCTCTACTTACCACAACCTTTTGTGATGTAGGCAAATAAAAATAATATCGTGACTGCATTGGGTACATACAAAACATTATTTAAATACAAAACATGTCCATACATGTATAAAGATTTAGATCCTATGGCTAAAGCTTCAACAGTTGAGCCACTGTCAACCAGGAGTCTAATATCTCGTGATTGCAAGCTGCTACTACTTACTAGTTCTTGCATATCAAAAGTAATGTCAGAACTAGCACCAGTATCTAAAACCCAAGTTGTAAATGAACTATGAGTATCATCAGAATCTAAATAATAAGACACAGATATACCTTCTGAAGGTCTATCCTTCTTGTCTTTCAGAGAAGCAAGATACTGTAGGCAGTTTCTCTTCCAGTGCCCATCCTTTTGACAGTGGAAACACTTTTGCTTGCCTTTGTTAGCTTTGGTCTTGCCCTTCTGTTTGGCTATCTTCTTGTAAGGTCTAGGAATTTGAGATTTTTTATTCTTATTGCCCTTCTTCTTTTTGGACTTTCCAACAGAAGAAGAAGATGCAATTAGAGCCACCTCTTTTCCTTTATTGCCTGGCATATTCTTTTGGGCAATAACCAGCATGTTAAGCAACCCAGCCAAAGTACACTCTTGCTTTGTCATATGGAAATTTGTCACAAAATTCCCAAATGACTCAGGCAGGGACTGAAGGATCAGATCCATCTGCAGTTGGAAATCCATGTGAAAATCAAGATGTTCTAGCTGCTCAATAAGCCGAATCATCTTATGGACATGATCTCCTACATTCTGTCCTTCAGACATCCTCATGCGGAATAGCTGTCTAGATATCTCATACCTAGTATTCCTACTGTACTCACCATATAATTCTTGCAGGTGAATGAGGATCTCATTTGCATTCTATGTATTTTCATGTTACTTTTGTAACTCATTAGTCATAGAAGCAAGCATGTAACATTTGGCTCTCATATCATGCTCCTTCCACTTATCCAAAGTGTCTAGTTCCTCTTGAGTAGCCTCTGGAGGTAAGGGACCAGGAACCTTTGAGTCTAAAATATATCCAATAAGTTCTAGGTTCAGGACAAGTTTTAAATTTCTGATCCAATCAGAAAGATTAGGTCCCGTCAACCTATTGTGATCAAATATGCTCACAAGGATATTGGATGGTGGTGGTTGTTGCATTCTCATTATTATCAAAAAATCAACTGCAGAAAAT
This sequence comes from Hevea brasiliensis, assembly GCF_030052815.1. Lineage (NCBI taxonomy): Eukaryota > Viridiplantae > Streptophyta > Magnoliopsida > Malpighiales > Euphorbiaceae > Hevea > Hevea brasiliensis. The sequence continues at coordinate 42,124,465 of NC_079498.1, forward strand.
AACTAGATTAATTAGTAAATGTATCAAGTAATTAACCAAAATGATTATGATCTTTTAATCAAATTGGTCCTCCTACTGACTTAATGAATCCTACACTTCCAAAATAGGAAATGGAAATCCTAGTTGGATGGATTTCTAGTGGGTGATTGAATTCTTATAGTCTTATTGATCATCCTCAGGCACATCCATTATTGGAATTATAATAAACTATAAGTGAGCAACTCCTTGCCCATCACATCTCATGTGAGGTTCAATCATTTATTTAGCCCCTAATGCTCAAAATCTCAGGCACATCCATCATTGATTTATCTTGCATTAGTTAAGTTGATCCCATTGAGCCAGTAAACATGCAAATAATTTTAATGTCCTCAGGCACATCCATTATTGGCCATCAATTATTTACATATTTACAACATCTTATGCTTAACAATTATTCTTAAGAAAATCTCTTAAATAAACACATCACATGCAAGCATTTAAAATTTTTTAAAATAATTGCATCAATAGAGGGCCATGATATAATTACTTTAATTATACCATTTCCAACTTAATCATTTGTTTAGAAGATTTTGTGGTCGACTTAATTACTATTATGGTCTCACTTTGCACAGTATCTAATTGGCATGCATATATCATAGACTTGCATACATTCATACACATCTCATGCATACATGGATAAACAAATAATATGGTATGATCATGGACTTTCTAAGGGATTCAATTCTGAGCCACCAAGAATTGAATCAGGGCATTCCTATGTGTATTTTATTCATTCATTTTACAAGAGTTGCTGAAGGAGTACATAATCAACCCTTGATCTTGATTTCCTCTCACTGGTCCCACCAATGCTCTTGACCTCCTTGTTCTTTTTACAATCCAATTACATTGTAATCCTTGGCATACCAAGGTGAGTTTACAAGAATATGGACTTTAAAGTCCTCAAATAAATGAAATTACAACCTCAATTATTACAACATTTATAATACATGCCACTAAAATAAAATTAATTATTTTACATCCTAAAGAAAAATAAAAGAAATAAATCCAATCACATTGATCTTTTATTGTCTATGATCATCCATCATGCATATTAAAATTTAACAATTAAATAAAATATACATACTAAAAATTAAATTGAATATCACATATTCAACCAAAAATTAAATTTGAATCTCATTCAAATAATTTTAAATTTAGAAACATTTTCCAAATTTAATACCTTGAAAATAATTTTCAAAAAATTAATTGTATGATTAAAATTATTAATTAAACAATTTAATTAGGTATGGGCTTAATTATAGGCTTTAAGATATACAACAATTGCATAATGGGCTCAAAAACCAAGCCAAAAAATCCAACACACCCTTGGGGTGTGTAACTCACCCAAACCGCCTATGGTGAGCACACAAACCAGCTTCAAATCAATCCAAATTTGATCCAATCACACAATTAAACCTCATATACAATCTTAATAGCAAATATAGTAGCTCTGATACCAATTAAATAAGTGGAAACATGAATAAAGGGCATTAGAACTTTGAATTTCAAAAATTATTTCTAAGGTTACATGCACCATACCAAGTGTCTTATGATCCTAATTAGTTTCCAATGCCCAATTGCATACCAAAACACATTTTAGCATACATTAAAATTTCATTTGCCATTAAAGATTGTGAATTAACATTTAATTTAATTAAACCCTAACTAAAAGAGGGATTTTTAGGTACTAACCTCTTGATGCACAATTGAAGCCTCTTAGGATGTTCTTAGGACCCCAAATGTTATTCCTCTAGTTTTTCCACCACAAGCAGACACCAAAGATGCAATGGCAGCCCCTAGATTGTCTTCTCAAGCCTTGTCAATCAATTTTGAGATGGGATTTATGCTTTGTGAAAGTTGTATGAATGTATTGAGTGTTATAAATACTTTCTAATAATATTAATTCAAGAGGAAATCATAGTTTTTCCCTTGAATCAATTGAGAAATTAAAGAGGAGAAGGGGAAACAAAGTTACCATCCAACTTGAGAGAAAAGAGAGAGGAGTGTGTTTTTTTTTTCTTTATAACTTTTCTTTATATACTTAGGTCAAACCCTAACTTACTCCCTTGCCACATGTCATCACAAGATCCCATCTTGTTATTATTTGATTTAATCCTATAAAGTTAAGTGTCAAGCCCTATTTAAATCATGACATGTGGTCTTCCATCATAAGAAGACAAGTGGTAAGATCATATGGTGCCATGTGTCACCATCTCATGGTGCTACATGTCACCATGTGAAAAGACCAATTTGCCCTTACCTTTTTTTTTATTTGAGTTCTTAACCCAAAATTATAATTTCTCATCTTTAAATCAATTTCCATCAAATATAAATTAATTAATTAATTAATCTCTATTAATTAATTTCTCATAATTAAATTCATATTTAATCAAATTAAATATAAATTTAATTTGTACTATACATCCAATAACCTAGATTGGGTTTCAAGTCATGCTAGGGACTTTGCAATCTTATTGCAAACCAAATCTCTTTAATTAATTAATTAAAATCACATTTTAAATGGTGATTAGCTTGTGTAGATGTGTGACTTACTAGGCTCATTATTTATTAGCAATGAGAAATGATATTAACTTTTAATATCATTAGAACTCTTTCTTACCGTAAATAATTTCTCTAAATCATTTCAGGCATCTCATAGACCATGGTTGACACCTAGCATAGTATGCCATGGCCACCCAATCAGTAATAAGGAATACCTTAAATGAACCTTTAATCATATGTTACCATGCACTAGAATCTTTCCATTACAAAATCCCAATTCGAGCTGGAGTCATGGTTAATGTCAAACCCCATTTGCTATGAACATTATGTTCTTTTTTAATTCAAGTTCTTGATTAATTAGATTTTCTTGTTAGAAACTCTTTTCTGACTAAATCTGTCTATCCTGGCCAGGAACTTGAAACATCAAGAGCAATTAAATGAACATAGGATTTTATCCCTATTTACTTAGGGTAACGGATTCCATCTTGATCAACACCTATCTCCATATATAACTAGTAGGAGCCAACACATGCTCATATACCCATACACAGTCCAAGTATGAAAGTAGTATCAAACTCAAACCACCTATATACAAGATAACTGTGTTATCTCAGGTCTAAAGATTATATGCACTGATATGATATATGACAATGCATTGACAAGAGTAAACTCCATGTGCTTGTCATAAGCGCCACTGGTTCGGCCTACTTATCATGTATAAGTGCCTATCATGTTTGTTATGTGGTATGAGACTCACCACTCCATCTTATTTATATCTCATATAAATACCTTGGGAATAAACATGATTACAATTTTTCTGGATAAGTCATGTCCTTTGTGAAGTATCCTCGATTGTGAACCAATTTATGATATTTTGTGCTAGAAATACTGTCACTCATATTCTTAACAACTTAAGAATAAAATTTCTAACAAAACATCAATGGACCTTTTCTATTACGCCTAAATATATTATGTAAATGGAAAAGTGAAATTGCCTTTTATTAATAAGATATGTACAAGATACATACAAAATGATATGCTCTAGGGCATACTATTAACATGGGGAACCCTGTGAAATAATTATTTGTGTCTTAAGTGAAGAATTATTGAGGTTTAGATGACAATAGATGCTAAGAAAAATACAAAAAAATTTATGTCAATCGATATAGACAGTCATAACTCAGTGAGCACTAAGAAGGGCGTTTTGGTCATTTCACCCTCAAAGATGATTTTTGACCAACTTGTCCATTTAAGTAAGTGAGATTTATGTCATAAAATATAAATAAATATATATAAATTGAAATCGAAATAGAAATGAGAAAAGAAAGAAAAGAAAATAAAAATCTAATTATGACATCATGCATAAGTCATGATGAAGCAATTAAAATTCTTAGCCAATTGAAATTTAACAAACACATTATAAGAGATAAAGAAGAAATTGGCTAAAATAAATTTGACTCATCTTCTTCCATTTCTTTCCCATGGCCGAACCTCCATAGGTGAAGGGCTCTCCCATTTCTTCCTCATCTTAGCTTGATTTCCTACCAATTTTCACCATAAAACTCTTAACCTCTAACACAAAAATTAATAGTTAGACTTTGAAGAAGTGATTGGCTACCAAGAATTAAAGAGAAAGTGAAGTTTAGACAAACTCCCAATTGTGGAAAGAGAGATTAGTGCCATATCCAAACTTCTTTCTTTCCTTAATCATTGTTAGTGTAGTGAATTAGTTTGAAATCTTATAAAATTGAAAGAAAGTGATAATTAATTGAAAGATCAATTTTTGGCAGCCATGAGAGGATTTAGGGTTTGATGATCTTTGATGAAATTAATTTGTTTATTAGTGTTGTTGATGAGTATATATGATAGATAAGTTGATTGGTATGTGTTGAATGCAATTATGGAGTGTGATGGTTCGAGTTTATGATAAAATTGGAGATTTGTTCCATTGATGTTGAATTGATGTTATTAAGGTCAACTAGTGACCATTTGACATAGTTTGACCTTAAAAAGGAATTGATTGTGGAATTGAATTGGAAATTGAATGAGTTGCCTTTGTGCTAGAAATTCTGGACTTAGAGTTCAGTGGCTTTGGATAGTCATAAGTAGATTTGTGTAGCTTTAATTAGTATAACGCCAATTGGATATGAAACTAGGGACATAATTTCACATTTTTCATGAAGAGATCCTACCTAGAAAACCAACACAAAGTGACCTAAAATTGACCTGAATCCGGGTAACCAAAATCTAGACCTGGAAAAATGACCATAAGAATAATGATTGTTCAAATTAGCATAACTCTGTGTAGAGAGGTCCAAATGACCTGATTCTTGAACCCATGGAAAGCTTAGACATAGTAGAACAACTTTTATGAAGAATAGAAACCCAAATTCTAACCATAACCTAATCAAATTGCTAACCAAAGTTAGCCTATCAAAACTACTAGAACCAAAACTGCCCAGAAAATTATGGATATTGACCAATCCGTTCAGTTATAGTAAAAATGCCATAACTTGAGCTACAAAACTCCAAATGGAGTCATTCAAAAAGAGAATTAAATTAGGGACATTAAGGAACAATTTTGATGAAGAAAGGTTAGCCAAAATGCCACTGTAGATTGGTTCAATAGAACAGTAAACTTAGGTGACAAAAACTGAAATTGTGGAAATGATCCTAGGAAGACTTGAATTGTAATTGACAATTAATGCCAACAAATTTATAACTCAAAATGTGGTACTATCATGAATTTAGAATTTGTATTTCTATTATTTATGAAATAGTCAAAATTTGTATGAATAGTAATGTAAATAGTAGCCACTATGACACAAAATGCAGAGAACCAATACCTAAGATGCAAATATGCCCATGTATGCCTAGTTATGATTGGTTTGGACAGGTTAGCATGCCAATAGGGTTTTAACTACAGTATTGCGTATGGCTCCGTGCCATTTTGTGATTTATGGCTTTTATTGCCATTTTTTGATTTATGGTTTTTGGCCATTTTGTTATTCTTTGACACATACGGCTTAATGCTCAATTGATATTATGGCTTTTTAGCTATTCTGTTGCACATCTGGCAGATACTATATGACCGATGGTGTGACGGCCTGAGGTACTTGGTACCCAGTGCTAGTTTACCCGTTTATATAGTCTAGTCAACTAGTATAGGTTACTTGGGTAACTAAAATAAGTCTTAAAAATTTAATAATAAATAATAAATATAGAGATCAATAAATTAAATATAATTTAAATAATTGTAAAAAAAAAACTTATGGTATGGCATAATAATGTAGGTTTTTTTTATTTTCAATTATTTAATTTATTTTTATATTATATTGGCACCACTAAGCTTTATACTTAGCACATCACTTTTTGCCACACGTAGGTATTTGAGACCAAGAGAGAGAGAGCTCAGTAAACTATAAACTGAGAGTTTGAGATTTTGGATCTGCATCAGTGTCAGACTGTGTCACCTCACCAGCATAATGCATTTTGGTAGGGCCCTCTAGGCCATGTTAGTTATTTTTGGTGTATTGTTTTATTCATAATATTGTGATGTAAATTATGAACTTTATGTAATTATTCTGCACATGATGTAAATTAATGAAGTTTGAAATTTCATATATGAATTGTGTATGAATGGAAATGAGATGGAATTTCATATGGATTCATATGAGTAAAATTAATTGGTAATTTGAATGAGACGATGAGAATGAGAATATATATAATTGTTTTCAAACAGGTGGGAAATCGTCAAATTGTGAATAAATTAGAGAAAACTCCGTCAGTTTTTCTGATTGATTAATTGAATCTAAATTAACAAAATAAAATGTTATTACTAGGAAATGAAATAATATAAGTTAAGGCGCCCTGGCACCGAGTGTGACACTACTTGCTCGGTTATATTGTAGACGGGTAAGAGGTGTTACATTCTTAATCCTCATGCCCATTCAAGCATGTTGCTTCTAATTCTGATACCTATCCAAGTAACTTTTATCTTTTAACTTATTACCTATTCAGGCAATTTTCTCATCCTCTCATTGTTTCTTTCTTCTTTCTTTTTTCTTTTTTTTTTCTTCTTCTTTTCATCTCTCATGCAATTCTATATGATCCTTAATTTGATTTCTACTTGCAATGCAGACATGACTAAAGTGATACAAATACATCTTTTATGATGACGTTTGATGTGCTCAATGATGTGCATGCTCAAATGTTTTTGCTTATGTTCTCTTTTTTATTTGCATGATGATTGTTATTTCTTAACTATGACTGATGCATGATGTGACATGATTACACAATGCATGCAGCTTATAGTATCTTATTCTTTTGAATATTCCTTATCCTTATGCTGATAACTCGACCTTTCAAATGGAACTCCTCTTCAATGTTGGTAAATGATCCATTTTCTTATGCTTACAATGACTTCTCTTTTTTATATAATAGCCTTCGGTCTTTATCCTCTCAACTATTATGTTGCCCCCTAATGTCACACCTTACCCCTCTGTAAGGCATCACATGATCCCGTAGAATACCTAATGAACTACCGCACTTCACCTACCGATAACTCATTAAGTACCCTACAAGGGATTTTAAAACAATTTTCCTATTTTTGATAAGTGGTGAGCATTTCTAATAAGTGTTTAAAACATTTAGTTGAAATTAAAACTAATTAATATTTTTGGCCATTTTAGTTTTCCGCAAATTTTATAAAAATTTTGACAGAGATTCCTCTGTATTTTGAGAAAACCGTTCTTCGAATACCTGTAAAAAGCACTTCTAAAAGTTTTTCTCAACCACTACTTCAGTTTCACAATCAAACTCAATCAATTTCTCAAGATTCACAAGTTCAATAATTCTCAAAATCACAATCAATATCATTCATATTTCATTAAAAACAAAACAATTTGTACACAACCTTACAAATTTATATCAAAAGAAACACAAACTAAACTTTATTACAAACTTCATACAAATTTGTGTACAAGCTGCTCAAGACCCATTTTTACATGTCCATACATTTATGTGCAATATATACATCAAAAGAAGTATTTACAGTTAGGGTATAAATTATACCCGAAGGCTTCAAGCTGATGACTTCACACACCTCAAGTGACTCGATCTGCTGCTCCTCTAGTCTCTGTATCTGCGGCAATAAAGCTATCACGAGTACTAGGACTCAGTGGTGCACAATATACTAAAATAATCTTTATGCAAAGCTTAAAGCACCTTCATTCAAAAATTTGGCTAAACATGAAAATTAAATACAATCATGCATTGTAAGATTTTACATGTAAACCAAGTTCATTTCAAAGTATCAAAACACATTTCATAAAACCCACAGTTAGATCACGCCATTCGAAACAAATAGAATCTCAATAGCCAGAGGCTAAAGAGAAATCACATGAATCTCAATAGCCAGAGGCTAAAGAGAAATCATATCACAAGGCTAGCTAGCTCAAATATATGGATATCCATTCACATCCTCTTCTACTGGCACACCTCAACACTTCTCCAGAGAAGGAATCAAAATTCAAAACTAATTACCCCCACTAGTCGTGCTAGTGAGGTGTTCAAATATATGGTCATGACACTGTGGTTTCAAAACTTATCTTAACAATTTGCTAAACATTGTCATTTCAAATATACACAATAACTTTCACAATTTAAATCAAACATCATAAAAATGCTATAATCCAATATTTCACATTATTCAAAACATTATGCAAAAGATGATTATAAAAGTATATGTTGTGCACAAACCTCAAACGAGTCGCCTGTTGGCCTTGACTCGACTCATCGAGTTCTGTCCCGGTATTTTTTTCCACTGAAACACGAAATTTTCCAATGTTTCAGTACTAAAACTTAAAATAAATCCAAAATAAACTTAACTTCACATTTACCTAGCTCTAACGTGTTAGATTCGACGTTCTCGAAATTTTGTGTTTCGGGTTACTATTCACTGCACTATTCAAGTCAAATTATTGACTTTCTAAGGCTTAATGGGTATGGGAACTCCAACTTCACCCACATACCACATTTTGGTCACCAAACTTGTTGGTTTTGGTCATTTGTTTAAAGCTTAGGTCATTTTGGCAAAATTGCCAATTTTCGGTTTTGGTTCTCCGAAGTTGTACTGTTCCATTGGTCGATCTACTGTTGGAATTTGATAAAACTTCCTTCATAGAAAATGTTCCTTATTATCTTAAGTGTATTCTCATTTTTGGATCACCCCAATCGGAGTTTTGTAGCTCAAGTTATGGCCAAAATAAGTTTACTGTTCACATGTACTGTTCATACTGAGATTTTAGTGCTGGCAGATTTTTGGTCCAAATTTGGTTAATAATTTGACCAAATTAAGTTCATAATTTGGTCTCACTTTCTTCATATGAAATGTTGTACTATGTCTTAGGTTTCCATCGGTTCAAGAATCGCCTAAATCCGAGTTTTCTAGAGAGAGTTATAGCCATCCAAACATTGCTGCTCAATGAAAATTCTGCAGAATCTCAGTACAGTAATTTAATTTTGCTCAATGATTTTGAAAGGGTTAATGGCCTAATTTGGGTTGGTATTCTTCATGAAAGTTTTAGGTCTATATCATATCTAATTGCTGGTAAAATTTCAGGTCAATTTGACCTACCTAGCTCGAGTTATGACCAAATGAACAGTTACTGTTCATTTGGTCAGTTTAGTGCAGTGGCAGCCTGCAATCAATCCACTTTGGTCAATTGTTTCACCAAGTTTTGTTCAGTTTTTGGCCATGGTTCCTTAATGAAAATTGTGCTCTTTTATGTCTATTTTCATCTCCAATTGGTGGCATATCAATTGGACTTGTAAAATTTGAGTTTTGGTCCTTCAAAGTAGGTTTGGTCATGCTGCTAGCAGCATGACCATTGACCTACGAATTTGATTTTTATTCCAACAATTCCCACACAACTTATTTGGTCATAATTGACCATTATTTCACTTTACAATAAGTCCAACATGCCATTTATGCATTTTTCCCAAAATTTGGTTCACAACCCTAGCATTTAAAACCCTAACTCATCAATTTCACTACTTTGTTGCAATTAATCACACTTAATAGTTTTAATACTAATCATTCAACCAAGAAAGGTTTCTAAACTCATTCAAATGTATCATATCCATGAAAATCATATTCCTCTCAAGCTGCCCAAAATTTCAGTTTAATTCTTCCCCCATATTTGTTTCATTTAAATCAAGTTCTAAGCTCACTTTCAACCATCACATGTGCATTTGAATGGATAAATGAAGAGTTTAGCATACTAACCTTAGGTGAACCTTAAATCTTCACTTTTTGTTCTTCTTCTTCCTTCTTCTTCTTGCTTTCTTATGCTTCTTCTATACTCTTCAAGATGCAATAATGAAATTCATGTGGAGAATTTTAGGGAAAGCATGTTTAATTTAGGGTTTCAAAAGATTGGTTAGATTTATCCATGGTAGAAGATGAAATAAGTGAGAGGGAAGAGTGAGTCACGTTTTTCCTTTTGAAGATGATGAATTTAATTTTTTTTTCTTTTGTTTCTTTTATTTATTTTGCTATGGAAGACCATAAATATCAAATTTAATAAATATTTAATAAATTTGTTTATGACATCATTAATGATGTCATCAACTTTGACTTTTCCAACCTCTTTCCTTTTCTTTTCTTTTTTTCTATTTATTTCTCTATTAGTTCTTTAATTTTATTCTCGATTCCGAAATTTTCTTTTCTCCGATTTTATTTGTGATTAGGTCGAGTCGACTCTCGGGTCAATTGACCAAATTGCCCCTCGCGGTTCATCCGGTTTGCAAATAATCCAATATTTCTTCCGCTCACGACCTAATTATTTGGTAGCTTAACAGTTCTTTTTCGTGGTTTTCTCTTTTCCACTTTGTGTTCATAAGGGTCCTAAGGACATGGCGTCACTTTTACGGTTCGAAATTTGAGTTTAGAATGACTTCGATCATTCCCGAGGAGGTCACTCATCATTTGTGACTCTCGGTTCGTTTAACCTCTTATGTTCTGTTTTTCTTATTTATAATTAACTAATTAAACATTACTAATTATTTGTGTTTATGGCTTCTCAAATTGTCTTAAGTGTGGCCCTAATCCCATTAATTGTCCGTACCGACACCGGTCACCAATACGATGAAATATACTGTGCTATACAATGGGGTGTTACAATTCTCCCCTTAAATAAATTTCATCTCAAATTTTTACAGTATCAATCTCTCAACAATTGTGGGTGTTGTCTCCTCATGTCCTCCTCTGCTCCCAAGTAGCTTCTTGGCCCGAATGATGGTTCCACAAAGACTTTTACCAACGGTATCTGCTATTCCGTAGTCGCTTCACCTCATAAGCCGAATCTTTATGGGTTCTTCTTCATATGTGAGGTTTGGATTCACTTCTATTTCTTCTCTTGGTAGTACATGAGATGGGTCTGATCGGTACCTCCTCAACATGGACACATGGAAGACATTATGTATCTTCTCCAACTCTGGAGGTAGTGCCAACCGATATGCCAAAGGTCCCACTCTTTCTAGAACCTCATATGGCCCGATAAAACGAGGACTCAGTTTCCCCTTTCTGCCGAATCTCATAATTCTCTTCCAAGGAGAAACTTTGAGGAAAACTTTCTCACCCACTGCATACTCAATATCCCTTCTCTTCAGATCAATGTAGGACTTCTGACGGTCTGATGCAGTCTTAAGTCGATCTCGAATCACCCTGATTTTCTCTTCAGTTTGTTGAACAATTTCGGGTCCAATCATTTTTCTTTCACCCACGTCATCCCAACACAACGGGGTTCTACATTTCCTGCCATACAAAGCTTCATATGGAGGCATCCCAATGCTTGATTGGTAGCTGTTGTTGTAAGCAAACTCAATCAAAGGCAAGTGTGTATCCCAACTACCCTCAAACTCAATCACACAAGCCCGTAGCATGTCCTCCAAAATCTGAATTACCCTCTTAGACTGGCCATCTGTCTGTGGGTGGAATGTAGTACTAAAGTTCAATCTAGTTCATAGGGCTCTCTGAAGACTACCCCATAATCTAGAAGTGAACCTAGGATCTCTGTCTGACACAATAGATACTGGCACTCCATGCAGTCTCACAATCTCATCGATGTATAACTTGGCCAATCTTTCTAAATCAGAATCCATCCGATCGCAGAAAATGGGCAGATTTAGTCAATCTGTCAACAATGACCCAAACTGCATCATGACTCTTCTGTGTCCTCGGAAGTCCCATCACAAAATCCATCGTTATTCTCTCCCATTTCCACTGCATCGGTAGTGGATGTAACAACCAGTGGTACTTGATGCTCGCTTTACTTGTCGACAAGTTAGGCATTTGGATACAAATTCATCACATCCCTTTTCATACCCATCCACCAAGAATGCTCCTTTAGCCCTCTATACATTTTTGTTCCACCAGTGGTGCATGGCAAAGTAGACTCATTTGCTTCTTACAAAATCATCTGACTCAAATCAAAATCATTAAGAAAACACATTCTCGCCTCGGTGTAGCATGAGACCATCATCTCGATTGAGAATTACGGTTTCTTGCCTGCTGACTTCTTCCATCGACTTCGATACTTCGATCATTCGAGCGACCATTCTAACTCGATCAACCAACACTTTGTGTACATGCCATGCAATTGCTGTTTGCCCATCATCATTAATCTCTAAACTGGCATGTAATGATTTCAACTCATGTACCAAAGACAAAGGAGTAACTTGTAGATTTGCCATAGTCTTACGACTTAAGGCGTCAGCCACTACATTAGCTTTCCCTGGCTGATAGTCTATCAGACAATCGTAGTCTTTTATCAACTCTAACCATCTCCTCTGTCTCAAATTCAGCTCTTTCTGGGTGCCCAAATACTTCAAACTCTTATGATCTGTGTAGATGTAACACTTTTCCCCATATAAATAATGTCTCCAGATCTTAAGAGCAAACACAATGGCTGCAAGCTCCAAATCATGTGTTGGATAATTCCTCTCATGCGGTTTCAGCTGGTGTGATGCATAGGCAATGTCATTTCGATCTTGCATCAACACACAACCTAACCATTGTGAGAAGCATCATCAGAATCGTATATTCTTTACCGGTGTAGGTAAAGTTAGGACTGAGCTTCACCAAACATCTCTTCAATTCATCAAAACTTTGTGGCATTTATCACCCACCGAAATTTTACATCTTTTCTAAGCGGCTTGGTCAATGGAGATGCCAACATGGAGAATCCTTCACAAATCTACGGTAGTATCGGCTAAACCTGTAAAACTACGAATTTCTGTGACATTTCTGGGTGGTCTCCAATTAAGGACAGCTTCAATCTTACTTGGATCTACCTTGATGCCCTCTTCTGATACTACATACCCTAAGAAAGATATCTCCTTCAGCCAAAATTCACATTTCGACAATTTGGCATATAGCTGTTTCTCCCTCAAAATCTGCAGTACAATCCGCAGATGTCTATCATGCTCTTCTGCATTCCTCGAATAGACCAATATATCATCAATGAATACCACAACAAACTGGTCGAGGTATGGTCTGAAGATAGTGTTCATCAGATCCATAAAAGCAGCCGGAGCATTAGTTAACCCGAATGGCATAACCAAAAACTCATAATGGCCATAGCGGGTTCTAAAGGCAGTTTTAGAAATACTCTGCTCTTGTACCTTCAGCTGATAATAACCTGATCTCAGGTCAATTTTGGAGAACATACCGCACCTCAACCGATCAAACAAGTCATCAATGCGGGTAATGGATATCTATTCTTTATTGTCACCTTATTCAACTGCCGATAATCAATACACAAGCGGAGAGTGCCATCTTTCTTCTTTACAAACAACACTGGCGCTCCCCAAGGTGACACACTAGGGCGGATAAAGCCCTTGTCAAGCAATTCTTGCAACTGCACTTTCAATTCTTTCAATTCTGCAGGTGCCATTCTATATGGCGTTATGGAGATTGGGTCCACACCAGGCATAACATTAATCTCAAATTGCACTTCTCTTTCTGGAGGTAATCCTGGTAGTTCATCAGGAAATACATCCGGAAAGTCACATACAGTAGGGATGTCCTTCAGTGCTGGACTCCGCACTTGGGTGTCTATCACATGTGCCAAATATGCTTCACACCCCTTTCTAATCATTCTTCTGGCTAGTGCAGCCGAAATGATGTTTGATGGCAGTAAATGCCTCTCCCCGTGTATTACCACATCACCGTACAAAGGGAGATCAAAAGTGACTATCTTCGCCTGATCAATCATAGCGTGATGCCTGGCTAACCAATCCATGCCCAAGATAATATCATACTCTCTGAAGGGCATTTCAATCAAGTCTGACAGGAAAACATGTCCTTGGATCACCAAAGGACAATCTCTATAAATTGACCGACTTCTTGTCCTAACGGACTAGTTACTAGCACTTCAAAATCCATTTGCACACATGGAACGACAAGTGAACCGACTATGCTAGCACTAACATATGAATGGGTTGAACCGGATCAAACAAAACAAATACTTCTTGATCGTGAGATAGAGAATGTACCGGCTACCACATCGAAGTCTCACCTCTTCTCATTGTCTCATCGTGTAGACTCTGGTGACGCACTTCCTTGTGTGCATCGACCAATCGTGCCCTCGATCGCTCTGCAAAGGTGCCTCTACCTCTGCCTCTTCCTCTGCCAACAGACTGTGAACCTCTAGGAGCAGGACTCTGAATAGATGCCTCGGCAGTAGTAGGAGCTGGACCATATCTCGGAGCACTAGTACAATCTTTAGCCATATGGCCTTTGCCTCCACAGTTAAAACAGGCTCCAGTGGCCCAATAGCATTCCCCCCCATGAATCTTGCCACAAGTCTCATAGGGGCGGGCAGAATGTGAACCCCTGCTTGACTGCTGACTAGACCTAGGGGGTCTCTGACCAGAAAATCTGCCTCTGCCAAATCTGCCACCTCGACCCCTGCTGGGTCCACTAAACTTCTTTTTCTTTCCGGAGGTAGCACCAGAACTCTGCTCAACTGATTTTTCCCCCTTGTCTTTTTCTAATTTCTCGACTTTTTCCTTCACTGGGTTTGCTTCTGCTTCAACTCTCTCCAATTCAAGTGCTTGAGACATAAGCTCTGAGAAGTTGCTGTGTCGAAATCCTACAACTTGCATCCGTATGCTGGGCTTCAAACCCGTTTCAAATCTCTTGCACCTTGCCTTACTGGTAGTAAGGAGACTCTCCGCATAGTGACTCAGGCGGGAGAACTCCCTCTCATACTCCGCCACTGATCGATTTCCTTGTTTTAAGCTAAAAAATTCTTGCGCTTCGATCAACATATGTATCCGGGATGTATTTGCCTAAACTCTCGATGAAGTCATCCTGTGTCAAGACCGTGGTTACGCTAAGTGTGGGGATGGTCTTCCACCAATCATATGCATCCCCTTGCAGTAGCGACACAGAATATTCAAACTTCAACTCATCTGGGCAGTGCAATTTCTTAAACACTCTGTCCATTCTTTCAAGCCATTGCTCTGCCTCTAAAGGGTCCACAGTACCCTTAAATTCTGCAGCCCCATACTTCAATAATTTATCATATTGTATGCCGAGGAGCGTGGTTGTGCCACAGGTGGTTGGGGTGGAGCTTGAACGGGCATACCCCCAGCCATTTGTTGAAACATCGCAGCCATCTGCTGTGCGAACTGTGCAGGAAACTGCGGCATTTGTGGGGCTGGTGCTGCTGACCCACTAACATTCTGCAAAGCTGGGGCTTCCCCTTGTGCCTCAGCTTCAACAGACTGCTCAACTGAGCGATCCCCTTTTTCCATTTCAGTCTGAAGTTAGGGTATCTCCTGAACAAGTAACACATGGAGATTTCCCTCCGTTAGTTCATATTCATGATGTAATGCACTGTATGTAACAATTATGGACATTGAGCAGTTGTACTTAACAAGAAAGACACAAATTTATATGTTAAAACATACTTCAAAAACCAGGCTCTGATACCACTAAAACATGTGACACCTTACCCCTCTGTAAGGCATCACATGATCCCGTAGAATACCTAATGAACTACCGCACTTCACCTACCGATAACTCATTAAGTACCCTACAAGGGATTTTAAAACAATTTTCCTATTTTTGATAAGTGGTGAGCATTTCTAATAAGTGTTTAAAACATTTAGTTGAAATTAAAACTAATTAATATTTTTGGCCATTTTAGTTTTCATAAATTTTATAAAAATTTTGACAGAGTTTCCTCTGTATTTTGAGAAAACCGTTCTTCGAATACCTGTAAAAAGCACTTCTAAAAGTTTTTCTCAACCACTACTTCAGTTTCACAATCAAACTCAATCAATTTCTCAAGATTCACAAGTTCAATAATTCTCAAAATACTGTCAATCAATATCATTCATATTTCATTAAAAACAAAACAATTTGTACACAACCTTACTGTCACACCCTACTCCTCTGTAAGATGTAACATGATCCCGTAGTACATCTAATGAATTACCGTACTTCGCCTACCGATAACCCATTAGATATACTACAAGGGATTTTAAAACAATTTCGTGCAATTTAAATCATCGATTAAAATCTGGTGTTATAAAATTTTTTTCAAAATTTCGGCAAAGTGCCGGCTGTATTTTGAGAAAACAGTTCTTCAATCCTGCAAAAGAAAAATGCTCCCAATATGTTTTCTCAAATACAACTTCAGTAACTTCAATTCAATTCACAATTCAATTCTCAATACACAATCAATTCATTTTCAAACTAATCCCATCATAAAGAAATATCTAATTCATTTCAAGACTCAAAATTTATATTACAAACTATTCAGATAATTGAAATCCCAAATTTACATTTACAATAATTTACATTTGATTACATACCAAAATATTTTACAAGAGTTTTTTTATACAACTGCTCAAATAATTTACATACATATTATTACATGCTTACATCAAAACCTATGTACATGGGTATACCTATGATATACCTGGAGCTTATCCGAATATATCTTCAACGAAATTTACTTACTGCTCTATGCTCTTCTTACTGCGACGAGATACAAAGCTATCATTGAGTGGTGAACTCGATGGTGCACAACTATAATTTAAAACATAGTACAATATACATTGACAAATTTTCTGATAAATAATTTGAGAATCTGAATACTGATCAAATTTCACAACTCAAAATACTCATTGCCAATAATGTAAATCATTTGTATAAATGACTTGGAGCACAAAATTCAATTTATCATATCTTGACTATCCATTTAAGTAATTCCAACAAAATCAATTATACATATACCATAATTAAAATCACCATTCCTTACCATTCAAAAGCCATTCTGTATCTCAAAATCATTTTGTATCTCAAAAATCATACTGTATCTCAAAAGTCATTATGCATCTCAAAAACCATGTTGTATCTCAAAAATCAATCTTTATCTCACTAACTATGCAAGACTAATCCGAAAGGGCCATATTCGATGTGATTCTAACTCCCTATGGTCGGGGAGGTCGAATCTGATTCTAACTACCTATGGTCGGGAGGTCGAATCATCGTGCATGCACCATCACAATAATGAATCTTCCGCAAGGGCCATAACGATAAAATAAACTTAGATCTAACCTCAAATCGGAGGAAAATCTAAGCACATGCACGTACCATGGTAATCAAAACACAACTAACTCCATTGTCTTCTCAACAAATGAGAGAGACGGGTAATAACCTAGTCAAGCATCTATAGTGAGATATAAAACAATATCACAATCCATTTAGTGAGCATAAATCACAATACAATTCGATTCAAAGTCAATTTCAATATCCAATAAAGTTTTATGCTCATCACAATTCAAATCATACAATTGCATTTTTCCATGAAAATTGCCATCACAATTCAAAACATGTTCTATCACAATTTTCCAAAACATAATTTGTTCAATCCATAACAATGCTTAATACTTGTGGAAATACCATTTCACAAAGCTGAATTCATACATACTATAACAATTTCAATAATCATTGAATTAAATCCAATGCTTGGTAAACATAATTCATAAGAAAAATATATCATTTAATCATATGAAATATTCAAAACAAAATCAGTTAAAAACTAGTTGTGCACAAACCTCTGATGACTGTCTCCCTGATCTGGACTCAGTGTTTCCTTCCCTTTTGTTGAGTCCTTGTTAACTGAGAAACACAATTTGAAGTGTTTCAGTACTAAATTAAACTGTCTCTATCGATGGTGTTTGGTAAATAATGCACTGAACTCAATTATTCACTTAATCACCTAATATACCGACCCTCATTGCGTTTTAGGTAAATTAGGTTTTAGTGTCGTTAATATGTCACATTCGATAGGGTTTTAGGTTTGGTACGTTTTACCAAAGTCATTTCCTTGTTTAGTGCATTTTAATGCAAATTCTTTGGATCCGAACAACGGTTTGACCTAACCGGACGATCTAGTTCCCTCGGTTTTCGGGTCTCGGTCGAAACTACAAACTTGTAGATCTAGGTCTTATTGCACGCGGTGCAAAATTTCAGGTCAATACGAGTTAAGTAGACCAAGTTATGGTCATTACACTCTTGCTGGTCAAATGGTACCATTTTAGGTCAATTTTAGGTCAAATTGGTCAATTCTGGTTCGGCCAGTTTTTGGACCCGAACTTGTGCAAGTTGTTTGACTTGCTTATGGTTATTTCTGGGCTTTGGTGTCTTCATAAGACTTGTAGGTATGGGTCTTAACTATTCTTGGTCAAAATTTCAGGTCAATTGGACTTGGTTTGAGTGAGTTATGGCCTAAACACTCACTGCTGCCCAATTGGTCATTTTTCAGGTCCTAATTGCACCTAATCCGAATTGGTCATTTTCTTAGGTCACCTTGCAAGCAGAATTTTGGTATGTTTTCTCAATGAAAGTTGGCACATTTTGTGCCTAGTTTCACCTCCAATTGGTCTCATACCAATTGAGGTTACACATTTAAGGTTATAGGCTAAAATGTACACTGCCCTTGATTACTTTGCTTAACACACATCAACTACACACATTTACTTTGCAATTTGTTTACTTCCCTACCAATCTGTTTTGGTACATTAACCATAGTATAATCTACTTTACATTGACATTATTTTGGGCAGATTACCATTACCCTCAACACACCAAATATAATTCACATTTACAATATCTCAATACCATTACATACACACCTAAACACCAATAATTCTCACATACACTTTACACAATAATTTCATACACATATCCTTCATTCCTTAATGCCACAATTCTGCCAACACTCCCATGAATATACACATTTATTCAAGTGTCCCCAAGGCTACCGAAATTGTCCTTCAAAACCACATTGCCCTACAATCCATCAATTCCCATCCAAGTGCCAAAATCACCATATATATGTGAAACAATTCATTAGGATATTAATTTACCATGATCAACATTATTTCTCATCAATTATATGCATAGTAAATCATCAAATGTGTGACCCCATGGCTGTCAAAAAATGGCTATCTCAATAACTATTTAAACTTCAAAATTTCCTTCACAAAACTAACACCCATAACATAAACATAAAGTTTAACAAGAAAATTCTCAAAAATACAAACTTACCTTTAATTGTAACTTGCTAAACCTTCACCAAACTTCTCAAAATTGGTATCAATATCTTCCTTGTGGTGTGTAGACCATTTTTCATGAAGCTATCAAAGTGATTGGAGTTGAAAATGGGGAGTGCATGGAGCTTTGAAGAAAAACGTTAATGGTGGCTTTCTCCTTTCTTTAAATTCGGCAACTTTGTAAGTTGGAGAAGATGAACTATCTGATGGGTTTAGTGGACTTACACCTGCCATACTTTATGTTTAATTAATCCTATAGTGGTCCACTAACTAAAATTAAAACATATTATAAGTTAACTTTCACTTAATCCACATTTAACCCATTATTTTAGCTATTTACTTTGGGTACCACCAATTTAATTTTTCATTTTATTTTCTAAGTGTAATACTATTTATTTTTAATGGACATTTAGGTCAAAAGACAATTCGGGGTGTCAAATGACCATAATGCCCCTGTTCGGGTTACGTTCCCGATTTTTCGGTAAAACCGTATTTTGTCTGTTTTTCGATTTCTCACTTTTCTTTGTACTAATTATTTAATTTTTCTTTAATCTTTCTAATGAGATTTATACTTCAATAAGGTTCTATTTAAGTCCTAAAAATATTTTCCAGGGTTCTCCGCAGTCCAGGGCTAGTCAACGGTCCACGCCGTGACTTCCCGGTGCGGTCACCCATCGTTAGGTTTCCCGGCTCGCTTAACTTGATCACATTTCTTTACTATTATTTTTCCTTTGTTTTTCTTGTATTTTCTTTTCTTGTATTTCATTATTTTATGTCTCCTCACTCATATTGAAGTGTAGTTCTAGGCATCCTAGCTGTCCGGACAACACTGGTCACCGGAGCAGTAGAACGCACTATCGAACTTAGGGGTGTTACACTTACAAATTTATATCAAAAGAAACACAAACTAAACTTTATTACAAACTTCATACAAATTTGTGTACAAGCTGCTCAAGACCCATTTTTGCATGTCCATACATTTATGTGCAATATATACATCAAAAGAAGTATTTACAGTTAGGGTATAAATTATACCCGAAGGCTTCAAGCTGATGACTTCACACACCTCAGCAGCTCAGTCTGCTGCTCCTCTAGTCTCTGTATCTGCGACAGCAATAAAAGCTATCGCTGAGTACTAGGACTCAGTGGTGCACAATATACTAAAATAATCTTTATGCAAAGCTTAAAGCACCTTCATTCAAAAATTTGGCTAAACATGAAAATTAAATACAATCATGCATTGTAAGATTTTACATGTAAACCAAGTTCATTTCAAAGTATCAAAACACATTTAATAAAACCCACAGTTAGATCACGCCATTCGAAACAAATAGAATCTCAATAGCCAGAGACTAAAGAGAAATCACATGAATCTCAATAGCCAGAGGCTAAAGAGAAATCATATCACAAAGCTAGCTAGCTCAAATATATGGATATCCATTCACATCCTCTTCTACTGGCACACCTCAACACTTCTCCAGAGAAGGAATCAAAATTCGAAACTAATTACCCCCACTAGTCGTGCTAGTGAGGTGTTCAAATATATGGTCATGACACTGTGGTTTCAAAACTTATCTTAACAATTTGCTAAACATTGTCATTTCAAATATACACAATAACTTTCACAATTTAAATCAAACATCATAAAAATGCTATAATCCAATATTTCACATTATTCAAAACATTATGCAAAAGATGATTATAAAAGTATATGTTGTGCACAAACCTCAAACGAGTCGCCTGTTGGCCTTGACTCGACTCATCGGGTTCTGTCCCGGTATTCTTTTCCACTGAAACATGAAATTTTCCAATGTTTCAGTACTAAAACTTAAAATAAATCCAAAATAAACTTAACTTCACATTTACCTAGCTCTAACGTGTTAAATTCAACGTTCTCGAAATTTTGTGTTTCGGGTTACTATTCACTGCACTATTCAAGTCGAATTATTGACTTTCTAAGGCTTAATGGGTATGGGAACTCCAGCTTCACCCACATACCACATTTCGGTCACCAAACTTGTTGGTTTTGGTCATTTGTTTAAAGCTTAGGTCATTTTGGCAAAATTGCCAATTTTCGGTTTTGGTTCTCCGAAGTTGTACTGTTCCATTGGTCGATCTACTGTTGGAATTTGACAAAACTTCCTTCATAGAAAATGTTCCTTATTGTCTTAAGTGTATTCTCATTTTTAGATCACCCCAATCGGAGTTTTGTAGCTCAAGTTATGGCCAAAATAAGTTTACTGTTCACATGTACTGTTCATACTGAGATTTTAGTGCTGGCAGATTTTTGGTCCAACTTTGGTTAATAATTTGACCAAGTTAAGTTCATAATTTGGTCTCACTTTCTTCATATGAAATGTTTTACTATGTCTTAGGTTTCCATCGGTTCAAGAATCGCCTAAATCCGAGTTTTCTAGAGAGAGTTATAGCCATCCAAACATTGCTGCTCAATGAAAATTCTGCAGAATCTCAGTACAGTAATTTAATTTTGCTCAATGATTTTGAAAGGGTTAATGGCCTAATTTGAGTTGGTGTTCTTCATGAAAGTTTTAGGTCTATATCATATCTAATTGCTGGTAAAATTTCAGGTCAATTTGACCTACCTAGCTTGAGTTATGACTAAATGAACAGTTACTGTTCATTTGGTCAGTTTAGTGCAGTGGCAGCCTGCAATCAATCCACTTTGGTCAATTGTTTCACCAAGTTTTGGTCAGTTTTTGGCCATGGTTCCTTAATGAAAATTGTGCTCTTTTATGTCTATTTTCATCTCCAATTGGTGGCATATCAATTGGACTTGTAAAATTTGAGTTTTGGTCCTTCAAATTGGGTTTGGTCATGCTGCCAGCAGCATGACCATTGACCTACGAATTTGATTTTTATTCCAACAATTCCCACACAACTTATTTGGTCATAATTGACCATTACTTCACTTCACAATAAGTCCAACATGCCATTTATGCATTTTTCCCAAAATTTGGTTCACAACCCTAGCATTTAAAACCCTAACTCATTAATTTCACTACTTTGTTGCAATTAATCACACTTAATGGTTTTAATACTAATCATTCAACCAAGAAAGGTTTCTAAACTCATTCAAATGTATCATATCCATGCAAATCATATTCCTCTCAAGCTGCCCAAAATTTCAGTTTAATTCTTCCCCCATATTTGTTTCATTTAAATCAAGTTCTAAGCTCACTTTCAACCATCACATGTGCATTTGAATGGATAAATGAAGAGTTTAGCATACTAACCTTAGGTGAACCTTAAATCTTCACTTTTTGTTCTTCTTCTTCCTTCTTCTTCTTGCTTTCTTATGCTTCTTCTATACTCTTCAAGATGCAATAATGAAATTCATGTGGAGAATTTTAGGGAAAGCATGTTTAATTTAGGGTTTCAAAAGCTTGGTTAGACTTATCCATGGTGGAAGATGAAATAAGTGAGAGGGAAGAGTGAGTCACGTTTTTCCTTTTGAAGATGATGAATTTAATTTTTTTTTCTTTTGTTTCTTTTATTTATTTTGCTATGGAAGACCATAAATATCAAATTTAATAAATATTTAATAAATTTGTTTATGACATCATTAATGATGTCATCAACTTTGACTTTTCCAACCTCTTTCCTTTTCTTTTTTTTTTTTCTATTTATTTCTCTATTAGTTCTTTAATTTTATTCTCGATTCCGAAATTTTCTTTTCTCCGATTTTATTTGACAGTTAGGTCAGGAGTCAGCTCTCGGGGTCAATTGACCAAATTGCCCCTCGCCGGTTCATCCCGGTTTGCAAATAATCCAATATTTCTTCCGGCTCCCTGACCTAATTATTTGGTAGCTTAACAGTTCTTTTTCGTGGTTTTCTCTTTTCCACTTTGTGTTCATAAGGGTCCTAAGGACCGCGTCACTTTTACGGTTGAAATTTGAGTTTAGAATGACTTATGATCATTCCCGAGGAGGTCACTCATCATTTGTGACTCTCGGCTCGTTTAACCTCTTATGTTCTGTTTTTCTTATTTATAGTTAACTAATTAAACATTACTAATTATTTGTGTTTATGGCTTCTCAAATTGTCTTAAGTGTGGCCCTAATCTCATTAATTGTCCGGACCGACACCGGTCACCGGAACAGTGAAATATACCAGGCTATACAACGGGGGTGTTACACCTAACTTGAGGTCTCATTGAAACACTTGTTTCCAATGCCTTTTAAGATTTTGAAATACCATAATTATTATTGCCCTCCAATCAGATATCTTGACCTAATACTTCATTTTCCAATGCCATCTTTTCATTTTTATCTAACTTTTTCCTTAACCGACCTTTAGGATTTTCGATTTAGCGAACTACTCAAATTTTTTCCTAAGTTGCCATTTCTAATTTTCGACCTAGTGAGCTTTATTTTCTATTTTTTTTTCTATTCTTTTTTTTCTCTCTTTTTTCTTTCATCCATTTTGGCTTCTTCACTTTCATTTTTCTTTCTAGTCATATGCAAAGTATTTAATAGTTCATCTCATATTAACATGCCTTTATCTATTCATAATTAATTTGAGCGCCACTTTTACTCTTTCATAGTGTAAAATTAGATTATCGATCTAATTTTTAAAAAGAAATAAAGCATTAATAGCTCGTTGGCTAGCCTTGACGGGTTTTCTAACCAACTTTCTACCTCTCATTTTTTGTTTCTTTATTTATTTCATTTTTTTCCCTTCTTTCCTCTTTTTTTAATTCTTTTTTTTTCTTTCCTTTTCTTTTCTTCTTTTTTTTTTTATGCTATAATTTTTTTTAGGCAACCCTTTATAGGTTTTCAACCTAGCTAGCATCTCTCAAACAAAGTACCCCATTCATGTTAATGGGATTCTTAAATTTGTTGTTCCCCTTTAGCAAAATTTTGAATGGCCTCCTCTTATGCCTTAGTGTTTCTCTCTTTGATAGTTTGAACTGAAATTTCCATTTTCCTTATTAAAGCACTTTGTTGTAACAAATTATGATTGCTCAATTTTCTTTCAGAGTTAAATCAATAACTAGCTTTTTTATTATGATTTTTAAGTGTGCCCCAATTAATTATTATAGATTCATTCCTGTTAATACTCAATAAAATATTAATTGCAAATCATATTACATAGAATTTGAAATAAGCTTGGTAAACAAGCCAAAATAAATTTTTTTATTCATATAATAATTTTATTCAAATGATAAACAAAAAATGGCATTTTCTTTCCCATCATCAACAAGATCATGTATTTCTTGGCGGAGACAGCTGCACTTATTTGTGTCATGACCTAAAATTTGATGGATTTCACATACAAGTCTTTTTTGAATTTCTTTGGCAATGGTTCCAAGTATCGATCAAAGGCTAAAGCAATCGCTTATGTCTTGAAAAAACCGATGCCATTGGTTCACCCAACTCAAAAAACCTCCTTATAGCCTTAATATTGGGCTTTTTATTTTGAGGAACTTGGATGAAGTTAGCATTTTCTTCATGATTCATGTATCTACTTAAGAAGTTATGCTCATAAACCATCTTATTAATTTTGTCTTTTAATTCCACCCCAACATGAAACAAATCTCTAAAATTTGAAATTGGAAGATAATACATCTTCTCATAATAACCGAGCAATAAATTTGTTATGATCATCTTTATTTCCTCATTCTTTAATGGTCGTTGCACCATGAGGGCAACCTTCTTTCTCCATCTCACCAGAAACTTGGTGAATGACTCATTGGGCCTCTGCTTGGTAGGTTATAGGTCTTTTCTAGTTACATCCAAAGTAGTATTGTATGAATATTACTTAATGAATGCTTTAGACAAGCTAACCATTCTTTTCTAACCTTATCCATTAATTTGTGACGCCATGATATAGCAACCCCTTCTAATTATAGAGGGAAAAGATGAGTGATTTAATTATCATTCAAGCATGTTATCTTCGTGATGATCAAATATTGCTTCACATGAATCACTGGGTCTCCTAAACCTTTAAATTTTGGCAAGTGGGGCATCTTAAACTTACTCAAAAATTTATTCTCGTTTGGAGTCCTAAATCCTCTATGTCATTCATTCCTTGAAACACAAATTATTTTTTGTAGTCAGTTTCAAACCCCTCCATCTTTTCTTTCAAAGTGTAGTATGCTCTATTCATCTCATCTTTCTCCTTTGTTGCCTTTTTCCTAGAGGAGTTTTTTCCATCATAAGGAAATTCCTCATTGGATTTTCCCTTTATATCCAATGGCCTTTTAATTCTTCTATCTTCTTCTGCTTGTTGCTTCCCAAGTGTATCGAGAAATTTCTCCATCATCTTTTCCATCTTCTAATTCACAACTTTTTCAGCTGCTAGTTGTTATTCTTCACTTGCCATCACTTTTCAATTTGTAAAGATATGAATATTCTTAGGATGACTTCAAAACAAAATGTTAGTATACTATGTACATATCATGCTTATGTTATAAACCTTCACTTATTTGATTGCACATCAGTTGAGGAGCTCCGTCATGGTTATTCAACCTTATAAATAGGAATTAAAGGAAAATAGAGACAAAGATAAATAAAAACTCAAGTTTTATTAATAATAATTTTCACACTTTATTACAAAATAAGCTCTATAAAGCTTTGACTTAAACTTTTCTAGAGTTCCTATCTACTTGATTAAGTCAACATATAAGGATTTAGTGCAGAAGTCTTCACAGCTAAAGTTGTCAAATGGCTCTTCTTTCACTTGCACTTCTTGAATCTCCTTTTTGTAAGGTCCTAATCTTATCCCTTAAATCTCTTTAAGTCTCCAATTTAGGAATTCAAGTTGTACATTTATCTCCACTTCTTCTATCATGAGAGCATTCTTGATGTCTTTTATCTACGTTCTTCCTACATTTAATTCCTATAGATATTTCTTTATCTCTTTAATCATTTGACTTTTCCCTCTTGTTGACATGACTCCTAACCTTTATGCAACCAAATGACTAAAGGCTAATACAAGATGATGTAGATGCATGAGTATGCATATGCATGATATCTATACTTTTGGATTTCAAATTTATGATTTTAAATGTAAAACTAAACTATCCTAAAAATAATAAACTTTAAAGATTTTGGAACATGGACTTTGACTCTTGAAAATTGCATGTATAAACTTGAGAAAAAAAAATGAATGGACTTTACATATGAATAAATTTTAGACCATGAATTAGAACTAAAAGAAACTAAAAAAAAAAGAAAATAAAAAAAAATGCTTATGTAACTTCGCCTTCTTATACTTTCAAACTCTCTCAATAATATAAACAGTTAAGTTTATAAAATCTATTTCAAGGTATTGGTACATTAGGCCCAATCACCAGGGGATTAGCCTAAGAATGAACCTTCCTTCACAAACTAAAGGTTTATGCACCTAAAAGTCCAATATGTAAGTGGGCTTCCACCTTTCTTTCCGAAATACAATAAAGGAGCCAAAGTTTTAGCCTAAATCAATCCTATCTTCCTTTAAAACTTACATATATAACACATAGGTTTACAAACCAAACACATCATAAGTAATAAGAGTCCTAGGGCCATATGTTTCTAAAGCTACCATAACTGAATCCAACCTTATAACTTTGTCTCGGGTCAAAAAGTTTCCCTAAAAGCATGAGCTTGACCATTAGGTCTCCCATTGACCTTAGGAAAGTTAAAGATACAAAAATGAATGGGTTCGTGCTCTTTTTGTAACCTAAGGTACATGCCATAAGTTATAAAGATAAGTTGACTTGCCTAAGCTTGAGTGGAAATGAGGCCTCCTTAATCTTATATCTATGAGGCTACATCACATTATAGTTGATTATGCTTTTATCATATGTCTAACTAGCGTGTAATGCAAAAGAATTAAATAAAAGAAATAATAATAGACTAAATGGATCAAGTTGGAGTAGCTATCCTAAGACCCCAATAGAGTTGCCAAATTGTGAGACCCTCATACTTGGTTTAGCATCATCTTCCCAAAACACCACCATGATGCTTGGATATTAATGCCATAAAGGCAGAGGAAAGGAGTCGCCACTCGAGTAATAACCAGAAAAAATTTGTAAGAAGGGATGTGGGTGACAACTTATCATTGCAGATGTTCACTACCCTTCTTTTAGCAAAAGCCCAATGGCCTAGGTTTGAGATAGTGGATATAAGAGAAGGAAGGTGTTATGCATTGTGGGTATGAGAGAGGGAAGGCGTTATGCACCCTCTTTGCCTGGACTTATCTTAGAACAAGGGCCAACCTCTACTATTGATTCCTAAATATTGTCTTATTATTTCTTTTATTAATTTCCTCAACATACATTTATGCAAGCTAAAGTTACACACATAATTAATCCAAACAAATCAACCATGTACATGCACAAGTAATTCCTAACATGCCAAATTTCTAAGTTTAAGTGATATTTACCAAATTACTGTCTTACCCAACATGCATATTTAACTAAGTTAATTATGGATAATATCTATTAAAAGTCATACATAGCATACAGAAGAAAGAGTCCTATGCATTTTAATCTAAAGTACATTCATAAAAAAGAGGGTCCTAAACATGTCAAACTTTCTAGGTTGTGTACTTTGGTCCATTAATTACCATGTTTCCCTATATGCCTCTTTACTAAGGCCAATTATACACCAATGATTCATTTAAAAACATTCAAGATAATCAAAATAAAATTAAATTCCTAAACTAAAGAAAGAGAGAGGAGAATAGATATTAAAACCTTAAAATGGCCTTTACAACCTATAATCAAAAGTAAAATTAATCTTAAAATTATTATAAGGTCTTAGGCCTATTAACCTCACACAAGAGACTTTGGAGTTCCATCTTAAATTTTAGATTGGGCTTGACCCACCAATAGGTCCATCTTGCTCCTTGGATTGTGCATGGATTGGCTTATTGGGCTTGGGCTTATTTATTTTTTTATTTTTCATGCATTTGCTCAACATTGTAACATAAATAATTAAATAAACATTAAAATATTTAAATAAAATAGAAAAAAAAATAAAGTTAAAATTGAAAGAAAACTACTCATATTAAGATTTTAATTAGGAATTTTAGCCAAACTGAATGTCCAACCTATCTTCAATTTTAAAATCTAATCCTAGTAGGTCTAAGCAACATAACAAACAACAAAAATAAAGAAAGCAAGGTGGATTATGGATACAAAAATAAAAGAGGCCTAATTCAACTAAAACTTTCATAAATCTAGAAATTTTCAAATTTGACAGAAATAATAAAAAATTCAGAAAAAAGAAAATACTTCATTAAAAAATCCAAAAAGTAATTACCACATGACACTAAAATGTCAATATAAAATATAGCAAAAAAGAAACTTGCAATTTAAGTTCATATGGAGTGTGCATAAAATACAAATTGTCGACCCAACTGCATATAAGTCAATTATGGATAGCAAATTTATAAAACATATTAAAAATAATAAACCTATGTGAAAAATTATGAAATTTTGTAAAAAACTAGATAACATGTCATATTAAAATGTGGAAAAGAGAAACTAATTGAAACCTATATGGATTTTTCTGTAATCACTAAACACAATACTGATTATGCAAATAAAATAAAACTTGACCTATATTTATGAAATTAATTTTGCACACTGAAATATTCAGAATATTGCAATTGCAAAAATATGTAATGAAAGCTGACATTTTATGGTACAAATTAGAAAGAAAAAAAAACAATTAAATGGATCAAAAAAGGCCTCTTAAACAAGTTACGAAAATTCAAGTATAAGTAGATATAGGTTCATAAAAGTCTGAACTTTGAAAAATCATAACTAATTAAAGAAAAATGATTTTGGGATGATTCCAAAAACAAAATTACATAAAAACACTCTAATTAATTCATTAAAAATAGTCCTACATGCAGATTAATACATTATATGAAGAAATAATAAGAATAGTTTTGGGTAGAAAAGAACATGCAAGAATATGGAGTTATCAAGGACCCTTTCAGATATTATCTTGTTTAGAGATTGATTCCTTCAAATTAAGTAGATCCAAAGAATCCTTTGGGACCTTAAAATATGGTAAGCTATAGAAAAAAAAACTTGATTAATTATAGAATAAAATAAAACCTAAAACTAAATCCAAATCGAACAAGAAAGTGGGGTGTGTGTGCATGTATAGCCCAAATGGCTTTTATGACATTAAAGGTTAGAGAGCTTATAATATCCTCATTTACGTAGTCCGTTCGTTCTACTGTACCAGTGACGGATGCCTGCCTAGAAAGTCGAAATGCTTGGAACTACACTTAAATAACAGTGATGAGACTTAAAATGATGAAATACATGATAAGAGAATACAAGAAAAATTAAGGAAAAATTAGAGAGATGAAATGAAATTAGGTTAAACGAGCCGAAATTGTAACGATGGGTGACCGCACCGGGAAGTTACGGCTAGGACTGTTGACTAGCCCTGGACCGCAGGAAACTCCGAGAAATATTTTTGAGACCTAATTAAGGGTCTACGAAGGTATACAAACAGTGAAAATGTCAAAGTAAAATTAGTAAGTCAGTATAAAGGAAAATGAAAATTAAAGAAATCGGCGGGTCAAGGAATTAATCGGTAGCATCGAAAAATCAGAAATGCAACCCGAAGAGGGGCATTTTGGTCATTTGACACCTAGAGTTGACTTTTCACCTAAATGTCCATAAAAATAAGTGGTATTAAATTTTGAAAATCACATGAAAAATGAAAGTTAGAAATGAAATGTAAATAGTGAGAAATTAGGGTATTAATTATAATTATGGAAACTTAGATTAATTAAATGTTTAATTAAGATTAGTGCTCCACTAAGTGATTATAAAAGGCACATGAAGACAAGGTTTTGGCCACTTCACGCCTTCTTCTTCTTCTTCATCTTCAAATAGCCGAATTCAATTCCAAAGGAAAACTCCATGGATGGCCAAAGCTTCAAGCTCTCATCCACCAAGATCAATGTAACACCCCTATTTGCATAGCCTAGTTTATTTCACTATTCCGGTGACCGGTGTCGGTCTGGACAATTAAGGGGATTAGAACCACACTTAAGACAACTAGATAAACCATAAACACAAATAATTAGTAATTGTCAATTAGTTAAGTATAAATAAGAAAAACAGAACATAAGAAGTTAAACGAGCTGAGAGTCACAGTGATGAGTGACCTTCTCGGGAATGACTGCGAAGTCAATTTAAACTCAAATTTTGAATCGTAAAATGTGACGCTGCGGTCCTTAGGACCACTATGAACACAGTGGGAAAGAGAAAATCACGAAAAAGAATTGTTAAGCTAGTCAAATAATTAGGTCAGGGAGCCGAAAGAAATATTGAATTATTTGCAAACTGGGTTGAACAAGCAAGGGGCAATTTGGTCAATTGACCCCGAGAGCTAACTCCTAACCTAACTGTCAAATAAAATCGAAGAAAAAAAATTTCAGAGTGGGGAAGTAAATTAAAGAATTAATAGAAAAAAAAAGAAGAAAATGAAAAAGTGAAGGGAGATGACATCATGCATGACATCATGCATGATGCCATAAATATGATAATTAATAAATTTAAGTAAATGGATTTATGGTCTTCCTAAGACATAAAAATAGAAACGAAAAGAAAATAAAAAAAAAAGTAAAAGTCTTCTTCCTCATCCAAAGTGCCGCCCTCACTCTCCCTTACATCTCCATTTTTAAGGTTCCATTAAAGCTTGCACTCAAGCTTAAATCCCCTCACTTAACCTTAAGATTTTCCATAAACACCTCATTAGAGGTTGTTATCTCAACCTAAGAAGAAGATTGAAAGAGCAAAGAAGAACAAAATATAGAGATTTGAAGGATTTGAAGTTCTAAGAAAGGTTAGTAAGCAAACTTGATAATCTTAGTTTGATTTCTGCTTTTTTAACTTAATTAACTTAAAAATAAACTTAAAATGAAATGAAATTGATTGTTGGAGGACCAAACCTAAGTTTCAGTCAACTAGGGTTTGATGTGTGTATGTATGAGTTTGATAGATTTAAAAGTATATGTGATCTTGTTTGAGATGAAGAAACATGTATATAGGCATTGAATCAATCAAATGCAAAGAATTAGTAAACTAGGGTTTGGACACTTAGGGTTTAGAGACAAAAATGTGAGAAATTGGTAAATGATATATTTAACCTAGTTTGAAGTGGGAAATGGTCAATGGTGACCAAATGAAGTGTGTTGGAAGTGTTAGAGTTGAGATCAAATTCGGATTGAGTGTGATCATGCTGCTGGCAGCATGACCAAGGTCCCTTTGAGGGACCAAAAATGAAAATTTACAAGGCCAATTGGTATGAGACTAATTGGTAATGAAAATAAACACTAAATGACACAATTTTCATTAAGGAAGCATGCCCAAAAAGTGACCAAAACCTAGTGAACAAATTGACCAAACTTGGAAAATCTCAGTCTGCCCTGTACAAAATGACCAAATGAATAGTATTTGTTCATTTGGCCATAACATGAGCTAGGCAGGTCTAAATGACCTGAAATTTTACCAGTGGACAGTTAAGGTATAGACCTAAAACTTTCATGAAGAACACAAATCCAAATTATGCCATTAACCAATCATTTGGCCACCCAAAGCTGGTGACCTAAAACTGCCAGAACCAAAAATTGCCCAGAAATCAGGGTTATGTCCAATCCGGCAGCCATGGTTCAAATGGCTATAACTTGAGCTAAGAAACTCCAATTGGAGTGACTAAAAAATGAGAATAAACTTAAGACAATAAGGAACATTTTCTATAGAGAAAGTTTTGCCAAATTCTAACAGTAAAATGACCAATGGAACAGTGCAACTTAAGACACCAAAACTGAAAATTTACAATTTTGCCTAAAAGACTTAGAATTTGAGTAAACAACCAAAACCAACAAATTTAGTGACCAAAATGTGGTATGTGGGTGAAGTTTGAATTCCCATACCTATTAAGCCTTAGAAAGTCAATAATTTGACTTGAATAGTGTAGTGAATAGTAACCCGAAACACAAAAATTAAAGAACGTCGAGTTTAGCACATTAAAGCTAGGTAAAAGTGAAGTTAAATTTATTTTTGGATTTATGTTAAGTTATGATACTGAAACACTGTGAAACTGTGTATTTCAGTTGAAAAGAATACCGAGAAAGAACCTGAGACATCGAGTCAAGGCCAAGAGGCGACTCGTATAAGGTTTGTGCACAACTAACTCTTTTGTTATTTTTCAATTCCAAATTGATTTGAAATAAATTTATGGTATGATTTATGATTTTTGTTGTGTTGAGAATTTTAAATTATTGAATGAAATTGTATAATTTGAATATAAATTTTCTTATGCATTTAAAGATTTATTGCATTGTTTTGAGGATTGTAAATTTTAAGTTTGATGTGTTGCCAACCTTGAGCATGAATTTATGAAGATTAAATATGTTGATGATTTGTAAATACTTTGTAAATATAAATTGTTTTGAATATGATTTGAAACCACAGTTGACATGGCAAAATTTGTTGTGAATTCTCATTAGCTTGTCTAGTGAGATAACTCCTCCACTAGATGGGGCGAGTTCCTTCCTCTCTGGCTTGCCAGTTGGGGAAGAATTTGAATGAGTACTCATATATACTAGCTAGTTGTCACATCCCGACTTAGCGGGCCCCAGCTCAAGCCCCTCTCTGGGTGGCCATCTTGCCGTGCACTTCAGAGGCCTGCGGCGATCGACAAGGTACTGTCCGCTTTGGTGGAGTTCAATCCCTTCGCCCTGCAGAGCTAGGATTCGAACCCTTATCACCTCACGGGTTTGCTTCGCCTCTTACCAATTGAGCTGCATATAAATGTGACAACCCTTACCCGACTACAGTGCAGCCGAGCAAGTTATGCCACTCAGTGTGCCGGAGCACTCTATTTTATCTGATTTCATTATAGTTCTTGATTTATTTATTCAAAAACTTTATTGAAGATTTAGGCTATTTTTACTTTTATCAAAATCTAACTAAATTGGAAATTTCAAAAATTTTAACGATAATCCGACAAAGTGTCGGCTGTAATTTGGACTAACAGTTCTTCTGAACCTGCCAAAGACAATTTCAATATATACTCAATTTCTCAAACTTAATAGTCTAAAAAATTTTCAAACATAATGTATCTCAATGCAGTATCCAAATTTCTCAGAAATCTCATTAGATTTTCAATATCTCAATATTCACAAGTATAATCTCATTATAACTCAAATTCAATTCACAT
Source organism: Hevea brasiliensis (assembly GCF_030052815.1). Lineage (NCBI taxonomy): Eukaryota > Viridiplantae > Streptophyta > Magnoliopsida > Malpighiales > Euphorbiaceae > Hevea > Hevea brasiliensis. Next base: position 42,157,852 of record NC_079498.1, read on the forward strand.
ACTAAAATACTTACTTTGAATAGCTTCCATAATTCATAGGTTAATTACATGAGTTTATTTTGTACAAGATATACAAATAATTTACAATGTGCTAGGAATGAACAATATACATAACATGTATAAAATGAGCCCTATCTACATGCATTGCTGAGGAGGTGACAATCTTGAACTCTTCTGACACTTCGCAGATCCGACTCCAAAAATCTTAGTCGATACCACTGGTTTTACCTTGATTACTGCGAGGAAGCAATTCCATCGCGCTAAGCATTTCTGCTTAGTGGTGCAATAATATAACCAGAAATAATATATACAAGTAAAGAAAGAAATAAATGATAATTCAGAGACTCAAGAATCAATTTAATTTGGTATGGTATTTCTAGTATCAACGATCTTATATACTAGTTTGTTCCTCTTTGGAAGTGCTTAGTTTATAACTTTTCAAGAATACTAGCGGTATATAATTTATTCTATCTGTATTGTATTTCAAGTGCATCTGATTCGCAATTTCTATTTTTGTTATGTTTCTTTTGCTAATCTCTTTTTCTTATTCATTCAATACTTAATTTAATTGTACTGGATTTTCATTATACTTAACTTAACTTAGTTGTCTGAATTGAATAATACTTTAATTGACTGCCCAAGTAACCTATACTAGACGACTGGACTGGATAACGGGTCGTTGGCACTGGACACCGCGGTGCCTCGGGCCGTCATACCATGGGACGCAGAACGTCAACCATGTATGCAGTCAGTATGGCTAAAAAGCCATGATATCACATAATCGGGCATAAAAGCCCTGCATACGGGCATAAAAGCCATGAATACGGGCATAAAGCCATGAATACAGGCATAAAGCCTTTCGCAGTACTGCTAAAACAATACCCTATTGGCATGCCAAACTATCCAAACCAATCTTGTTAGGTATACTAGGGCATTTAATATTTTAAAATATTAATATATTGTGCTTTATGACTTCATTATTTCATGATAAATTTCAATCATAATTCATACATTCATTTGATCATTTATATGATCACAATTCACATCAATTATCCTTTTATACCATTGTACTCAAAATACTTCTCCTCTTTACAATAATGAGAACTAATGTCTCATTCATACATTAATACGGTTTATTTGTCCATTCATTATGTTATTCATATTGATCACAATTCTAAACAATGGTTCACATGTACCATTGTATTCAAAATATTTTTCCTTTCTCATTTATACATTCAAGAATCTACTTATGTAATTACAAATTTTATATTTCAAGTTGAGTTTCTAATATTTTATGAATTCCATTTGTGATGAGCATATGTGCTCTAACTATCTATTCACATCAATTAGGTGACTTATTTTTCATGTTTCAAGTAATCCATGAATATTTCATGGATTTCAAATTTATGGCCTAAATTTCTTTTTAACAATTTTGACTAGGATGCATAGTCCATATTTGTCATACAATTCTAAGCATTTAAGCTTAGAATTGGTTCTAGGTCTTCATCTTAATTCACTAATCATTTTGATTACTATTCACCTTACTAGTCAACCAAAATGTTGACCTTTTTATACTTAATGGATATATTAATTCTTATTACACCAAGATCCCACATTTTGAGTTTTACATTTGCTAGTATTAATTGCCAATTGCAATTTAAAGTCCCCTAGATGCATTTCTAATTTCAAATTTTGAATTTCAAGTTTTGGTGTCACTATTCATTTCATTGGTCAACTAAAATGTTGACTTTCGCATAAACAATACGTACATTGGTTTTAATACTCCCAACATACCACATTTTGTATTCAAAACTTGTTAATTTTGGTCACTTTCTCAAAGCTTAGGTCATTTTGGCAAAATTGCCAATTTTTGGTTTTAGTGTCACTATTCACCTCATTGGACAACAAAAATATTGACTTTTGGATAGCAAATAAGTGTATTTGTCTTAACACCTCAAACATACCACATTTTGTATTTAAAACTTGTTGGTATTGGTTGCCAATACCATTTCTAAGCTTAATGCTAATTGAGCAAAATTTTCGGTTTTCATGCTTCATTTTTACTGTTCCATTTGTTATTTTTACAGTGGGAATTTGAGGAAATGGTAAACATGAAAGTTGTTCCTTATTCTGTCTAGTTGAATTTCCTTTTTTGAATCACTCCATTTGGAGTTTTGTAGCTCAAGTTATGGCCAAAATAAGTTTACTGTTCACGTGCACTGTTCATGCTGAGATTTTGGGTCTGGCAGATTTTTGGTCCAACTTTGGTCAGTAATTTGATCAAATTAAGTTCATAATTTGGTCTAACTTTCTTCTTATGAAATGTTCTACCATACCTTAGGTTTCCATCGGTTCAAGAATCGCCTAAATCCGAGTTTTCTAGAGAGAATTATAGTCCTCCAAACATTGCTGCTCAAATGAAAATCTACAGAGTTGCAGGTTTGAACAGTAACTGTGACTGCCATTTGGGTTAGGTTCTGGTCATAATTTGGGGTAGGTTTCTTCATGAAAGTTGTTTGTCTATGTCTTAAATTGTTGTTGTAAAAATTTCAGGTCAATTGACCAAATCTACAGTGAGTTATGACCAAATGAACAGTTACTATTCATTTGGTCATTTCTGTAGGTGTTGTTGCAGGGGATCCGGATTGGGGCCAAGTTTTGGTCCTCTTGCTTTGGTCTTTTGGGCATGGTTTCTTCAGCAAAAATGTGTCATTATAAGCCTAGTTTCATGTCCAATTGGCCAAACACCAATTGGACCAACACAGCCCAAGTTATGGCTGTGTAATTGGACTGAATTTTCAGTCCCTCTGCTGCTGTCCTAGGGCAGCCTACATCTTCACTTTGCAATCCTATTTTTCAGTCCAATTCATGGTCAACATACCTAAAATGGTCACTAATTGACCACTAAAATGTCCATTACTCAATTCAAATGCCAAGTCCAATTTTCACCCTTAAAACCCTAATTTCTCATTACAATTCACCCATACACCTTAGTTACACACTTCCATTCATTATATATGTGTTTATACACTTTAAACATAAGCTCTAATTCATTCTAAGTCCATCATCAACACTCAATCCTATTCCTTCCTTAGGGCAGCTGAAATCCATGGTATGTATACACATGAATTTAGTCCATTTAACTTACAATTTCATACTAAATTCAAGTCCTTAATATGGAAATAAAGGAATATTAGCATAAGTAAGCACTAACCTTTGCATGAGCTTTTTGTCCCTTCACAATCCTTCATTTCCTTAACTTTTCTTAGTAACCAAACACTTCCCCAAAAGAAGTAGACAATTTTTAATGAAGGCAATTTAGGTTTTAATGGTGAGAATTCATGGGAATGAAAGAGAGATGAAAGCAAATGTTTATGGAGGAGAGAAAGACATTTTCGGCTGGTTGGGAGGATGAAGCTGGCTGTTCACGTTTTTTTCCTTTCCTTTGGTCTTTAATTTGTCTCTTTTAAGTATTTAAGAAAGCTTATTAGCTTGTGATTGGTTGGTAATTTATAAATGACATCATGTGATGTCATTATTTGTATTATTTTGATTTTTTCTTTGTTTTTCTTTTCTACCACATTTTGATTTAATTTTTAGCAATATTTCTTCATATTTTATGTCATATTAATTATTTACTTAACTGGACAAGTCGGCCAAAAATCACCTCTGAAGGCGAAATGACCAAAATGCCCTCCGTTTGGCTTAACGGGTCAAAATTGTCTGTACCGATTGAAAAATTTTTCTAGGTATTTTCTTGGCATTCTAATGCCATGGGAACCTCAATAACCCTTCTCTGGAGTCCCAAAATTTATTTTATGAATTTTTTTCCCAGGTCTAGGGCTCCTCGTTGCGAGAACCGCAACTTCCCTCTGGTTACCCTTCGCTTGGGCACCGGCTCATTTAACTTGGTTGTATTTTATTTCTAAATTTTTTTTACTAAATTTTTCTTATTAATATTTGAGTTAATTATGGTTCTTGACTTTAGTTTAAATATTTTTCTGGACTTTCTAGCTGTCCGGACCGACACCGGTCACCGGAACAGTAGAATGTACGGAGTTGCTACCGGGAGGGTGTTACAACTCTTCCCCTCTAATTTAAATTTCGTCCTCGAAATTTACCTGACTTAAGTAATCGGGGAGTTGCTACCTTCTTGTTTCTTCACTTCCTTGTATCGCCTCATCGATTATGCAGGTTTGGCTCTTCCCGAGCTTCCATAGCATATACTTGTGGTGCTACCACGACTTCGGCTTTTCAACCTGCCTCGAAACAATCTTCTCGTGAAATGTCACCATTTCTGCTCTACCCGATCTTTTACCCCTTTGAACTATAGGGAAAGGTCTATCAACTTGTACCGGAGCTATTGAACCACTCCTCTGAGGGCAATCTCTTATGAAATGATCCGTAGCCCCACACTTGAAACACTCTCCAGTTAACAATCGACACTCCCCTCTGTCTTCTACCACAATGCATACATTCGTGCAATCGGGTTGATCCTTGTTATTGTGCCCGGGGAACTAGCTACAGATATTCCAATCTGGCCTCTGTGGCCCTGTGTCTGATCTTGTGAACTAGAACCCTTAAACTTCTTACTATCAGTTGGTATACTTGATTGTCCTGGTCCAAATTCCCTCTTACGCTGCCTATCTTTCCTATTTTGTTCATTTATTCTCACTTTCTCCACTTTTAATGCAGCTTCCACTAACTTGGCGAAGTCTGTGATCCCCAAGGCAGTGATCATGATCTTTATATTATCATTTAATCCCTCTTCAAATCTCTTACACCTTTCAGCTTCATTAGGGACTATCTCCCTTCCATAGCGGCTCAATCTTACGAATTCCTTCTCATACTCGGCCACTGACAATTGTCTCTGCCTCAGGTTAATAAACTCTCTTCTTCTCTCTTCTAGGTATACAGTACCCACATATTTCTTCTTAAATTCAGAGAGAAAGAAGTCCTATGTCACTATTTCTGGCTGCACTTCACTGGACAAAGTGTCCCACCATTCATATGCATCGTCTTGCAGCAGAGATACAACAGATTCCAAGTTTTGCTATGGAGTGCAATGGAGTTGTTTTAGAATTCTGCCTGTTCTGTTCAACCAATTTTCGGCTGCAACAGAATCATCTTCTCTCTTACCATAGAAGTCCACTGCTCCAAACTTTCTTAGCCTTTCCAGTGTGATTGCAGTCTGTGGAGGTGGTGGTGGTGCTGGCATTACTCCGGCCATTTGTCTAAAGAAATCGGCCATTTGCTGGAACATGGCCTGTGGAGGCTGAGCAGGCTCTGCTTGAGCTGGTGGAGTAGGTTCTCCCCTACCCCCAGTCTCAGCTGCTATAGGTGGAGCATGACTCTCCACTTCCTTCTCGATTACTCTCTGTGATGAAGGGTCCATATCCTATTCAAAATAAGAAAGACAAACAGATCTGCATTAGTGTCACCTCGACTCTTACAAATGCAATGCATGGTATGGACTCAATCTAGGCCCAGAAACGCCTAAACCGTGCTCTGATACCACTAAATGTGACAACCCTTACCCGACTACAGTGTAGCCGAGTAAGTTATGCCACTCAGTGTGCCGGAGCACTCTATTTTATCTGATTTCATTACAGTTCTTGATTTATTTATTCAAAAACTTTATTGAAGATTTAGGCTATTTTTACTTTTATCAAAATCTAACTAAATTGGAAATTTCAAAAATTTTAACGATAATCCGACAAAGTGTCGGCTGTAATTTGGACTAACAGTTCTTCTGAACCTGCCAAAGACAATTTCAATATATACTCAATTTCTCAAACTTAATAGTCTAAAAAATTTTCAAACATAATGTATCTCAATGCAATATCCAAATTTCTCAGAAATCTCATTAGATTTTCAATATCTCAATATTCACAAGTATAATCTCATTATAACTCAAATTCAATTCACATACTAAAATACTTACTTTGAATAGCTTCCATAATTCATAGGTTAATTACATGAGTTTATTTTGTACAAGATATACAAATAATTTACAATGTGCTAGGAATGAACAATATACATAACATGTATAAAATGAGCCCTATCTACATGCATTGCTGAGGAGGTGACAATCTTGAACTCTTCTGACACTTCTGCAGATCTGGACTCCAAAAATCTCAGTCGACAGTCTACTGGTTTTACCTTCAGTACCTGCGTGAGGAAGCAATTCCATCGCACTAAGCATTTCTGCTTAGTGGTGCAATAATATAACCCGAAATAATATATACAAGTAAACAAAGAAATAAATGATAATTCAGATACTCAAGAATCAATTTAATTTGGTATGGTATTTCTAGTATCAACGATCTTATATACTAGTTTGTTCCTCTTTGGAAGTGCTTAGTTTATAACTTTTCAAGAATACTAGCGGTATATAATTTATTCTATCTATATTGTATTTCAAGTCCATGCATTTCTGCAATTTATATTTTTGTTATGTTTCTTTTGCTAATCTCTTTGCTTATTCATTCAATACTTAATTTAATTGTACTGGATTTTCATTATACTTAACTTAACTTAGCTCGAATTGAATAATACTTTAATTGATCGCCCAAGTAACCTATACTAGACGCATCGATCGATAACGGGTCGTTGGCACCGACACCGCGTGCCTCGCCGTCATACCATGGGACGCAGAGCGTCAACCATGTATGCGATCGATGGCTAAAAAGCCATGATAAAACATAATCGGGCATAAAAGCCATGCATACGGGCATAAAAGCCATGAATACGGGCATAAAGCCATGAATACAGGCATAAAGCCTTTCGCAGTACTGCTAAAACAATACCCTATTGGCATGCCAAACTATCCAAACCAATCTTGTTAGGTATACTAGGGCATTTAATATTTTAAAATATTAATATATTGTGCTTTATGACTTCATTATTTCATGATAAATTTCAATCATAATTCATACATTCATTTGATCATTTATATGATCACAATTCACATCAATTATCCTTTTATACCATTGTACTCAAAATACTTCTCCTCTTTACAATAATGAGAACTAATGTCTCATTCATACATTAATACGGTTTATTTGTCCATTCATTATGTTATTCATATTGATCACAATACTAAAATGTTGACTTTTGCATAAACAATAGGTACATTGGTTTTAGTACTCCCAACATACCACATTTTGTATTCAAAACTTGTTGGTTTTGGTCACTTTCTCAAAGCTTAGGTCATTTTGGCAAAATTGCCAATTTTTGGTTTTAGTGTCACTATTCACCTCATTGGTCAACAAAAATGTTGACTTTTGGATAGTAAATAGGTGTATTGGTCTTAACACCTCAAACATACCACATTTTCTATTTCAAACTTGTTGGTATTGGTTGCCAATACCATTTTTAAGCTTAATGCTAATTGAGCAAAATTTTCGGTTTTCATGCTTCATCTTTACTGTTCCATTTGTTATTTTTATAGTGGGAATTTGAGGAAATGGTAAACATGAAAGTTGTTCCTTATTCTGTCTAGTTGAATTTCCTTTTTTGAATCACTCCATTTGGAGTTTTGTAGCTCAAGTTATGGCCAAAATAAGTTTACTATTCAATCGCTCATCTTTGAGATTTTGGGTCCGCAGATTTTTGGTCCAACTTTGGTCAGTAATTTGATCAAGTTAAGTTCATAATTTGGTCTAACTTTCTTCTTATGAAATGTTCTACCATACCTTAGGTTTCCATCGGTTCAAGAATCGCCTAAATCCGAGTTTTCTAGAGAGAGTTATAGTCCTCCAAACATTGCTGCTCAAATGAAAATCTGCAGAGTTGCAAGTTTGAACAGTAACTGTGACTGCCATTTGGGTTAGGTTCTGGTCATAATTTGGGGTAGGTTTCTTCATGAAAGTTGTTTGTCTATCTCTTAACTTGTTGTTGTAAAAATTTCAGGTCAATTGACCAAATCTACAGTGAGTTATGATAAAATGAACAGTTACTATTCATTTGGTCATTTCTGCAGGTGTTGTTGCAGGGGATCCGGATTGGGGCCAAGTTTTGGTCCTCTTGCTTTGGTCTTTTGGGCATGGTTTCTTCAGCAAAAATGTGTCATTATAAGCCTAGTTTCATGTCCAATTGGCCAAACACCAATTGGACCAACACAGCCCAAGTTATGGCTATGTAATTGGACTGAATTTTCAGTCCCTCTGCTGCTGTCCTAGGGCAACCTACATCTTCACTTTGCAATCCTATTTTTCAGTCCAATTCATGGTCAACATACCTAAAATGGTCACTAATTGACCACTAAAATGTCCATTACTCAATTCAAATGCCAAGTCCAATTTTCACCCTTAAAACCCTAATTTCTCATTGCAATTCACCCATACACCTTAGTTACACACTTCCATTCATTATATATGTGTTTATACACTTTAAACATAAGCTCTAATTCATTCTAAGTCCATCATCAACACTCAATCCTATTCCTTCCTTAGGGCAGCTGAAATCCATGGTATGTATACACATGAATTTAGTCCATTTAACTTACAATTTCATACTAAATTCAAGTCCTTAATATGGAAATAAAGGAATATTAGCATAAGTAAGCACTAACCTCTGCATGAGCTCTTTGTCCCTTCACAATCCTTCATTTCCTTAACTTTTCTTAGTAACCAAACACTTCCCCAAAAGAGGTAGACAATTTTTAATGAAGGCAATTTAGGTTTTAATGGTGAGAATTCATGGGAATGAAAGAGAGATGAAAGCAAATGTTTATGGAGGAGAGAAAGACATTTTCGGCTGGATGGGAGGATGAAGCTGGCTGTTCACGTTTTTTTCCTTTCCTTTGGTCTTTAATTTGTCTCTTTTAAGTATTTAAGAAAGCTTCTTAGCTTGTGATTGGTTGGTAATTTATAAATGACATCATGTGATGTCATTATTTGCATTATTTTGATTTTTTCTTTTCTTTTCTTTTCTACCACATTTCGATTTAATTTTTAGCAATATTTCTTCATATTTTATGTCATATTAATTATTTACTTAACTGGACAAGTCGGCCAAAAATCACCTCTGAAGGCGAAATGACCAAAATGCCCTCCGTTTGGCTTAACGGGTCAAAATTGTCTGTACCGATTGAAAAATTTTTCTAGGTATTTTCTTGGCATTCTAATGCCATGGGAACCTCAATAACCCTTCTCTGGAGTCCCAAAATTTATTTTATGAATTTTTTTCCCGGGTCTAGGGCTCCTCGTTGCGAGAACCGCAACTTCACTCTGGTTACCCTTCGCTTGGGCACTGGCTCATTTAACTTGGTTGTATTTTATTTCTAAAATTTTTTTACTAAATTTTTCTTATTAATATTTGAGTTAATTATGGTTCTTGACTTTAGTTTAAATATTTTTCTGGACGTTCTAGCTGTCCGGACCGACACCGGTCACCGGAACAGTAGAATGTACGGAGTTGCTACCGGGAGGGTGTTACACTAGTCTTTATTTCCCCCTTTTAGCCTCGGTTATTGGGAGAATGTTAAATGTTGTGGTGTACAACACGACATCTATTTGAATTTTGGGTCATAGATCAACTGTGTGAATTGTTGGCAACGCCCTTTAAATTATGCATAATTTGATAAATTGTGATTGAAATAAATAATTTGTTAGTGATTCAAAATATTTTTGTATTGTTTCGAAAATTAAAAGAAATATAAATAAATAGTTACTATTTGATTAAAATGTTATTCAAATGAATAATTTGCATGAATGAAAATAATGATTTTTTAATGTCATGGATTTTGAGAAATTTAGAAAGTTTAAATTTTTATTCATTATGAATTGTTAAGAATAATTTGTATTAAGTTTTAATTTATTAGTTTGTGCACCACTGAGTTCACCACTCAGCGATAGCTTTGTATGCTGTCGCAGGTGAAAGGAATAATAAAGCAGTTGAGCAAGATTTCTGAAAAGACATAGTGAGACTATTTTTGGGTATATCATAAGTATACCCTTGTACATTAGCTTTTAATGTAATTCTATAATTATATGTACGAAATTTCCTTTGAGCAGTTCTACCAACTTTTTTGTAATATATTTATGGACTGTAATGAAATACAAATTATTGTAATATTATCTTAAGATTTTATGTATTATAAAGTTTGCACTACTAAATTTTTAATACTCCCATGAATGTAAATATTCATTTTGTTATCTTAATAAGATATTTCAATGTTTGTGAAATGAGGATGGTTTGAATTTTGAGAATTGAAAAATTGGTTGAGATTGATTGTGAAGTTTAAAGAAGTTGTTGAGAAAAATATTGGGAGTGTCTTTATTTTCATGTTTTGAAGAACTATTTTATCAAAATATAGATGGCACTCTGCCGAAATTTTTGTAAAAATTACGGAGATTTTTAAATATCCAAAAATTTGATTTATGTTTGGACTTTAAATAAAGGTTTTTAATATCTGAGAAAATTTTACCCACCAATTTAAAAATGAACGAAAATTATTTTAAAATCCCTTGTAGTATATTTAATGGGTTACAGGTAGGCGAAGTACGGTAATTCATTAGGTGTACTACGAGAGCATGTTACATCTTATGAGGAGTAGGGTGTGACAATCAAGCCATGAAATCTTCAAGGTTTTTTCATTAAAAGTTGTCCATACACCTTGGGGAAGAGATTGGGAACAAGAAAAGAAGGTTTTAGTGAAGATTTGCACAAGCTCCAAAAGAGGTAAGTGCTTATTTTCTTAACTTGCTTCATTAAAGTTGCAATTGGGTTTATGGTGAGTAGGAAAATGAAAGAAATTAAGGGATTTGATGAGTATGGACAAGGCCCCAAATTCAGCAGCCATGGATATTGAAGAAGGTTGAGTTGTTTTTACGTGAATTTGATGGGTAATGAAGTTGATTAGAGTGTTTAAATGTATAAGAGTTTGATTACCATGTGTATAGTTTGAATTGTGAGGTTGTGAATTGAAAATGGAAGCTTGATGTATATGTGTAAATTGGGCAGTCTTGATGTGCTTAGGAAGACCTTAATTTCATATATATTTAATGTTGATTTAAGAACAATGGGATGTATGTTATTGATCTTGGTTAGTTGGATTAGGTTTGAGCAATTGAATTGTTGTTAGACATAGATTTGATCAATTGAGTGTGATGGAGAATTAATTGAGTTGAATTTGTATTTGGACATTGATTAAATTTCTGGATATTTGATCACATTTATTGTGGCTGGATATTAGTTGTATTAGATTGATATTGGACAATTGACCTAAGTATAAAGTGCAAAATATCCATTAGATTTGCCAAAATTTGCAATGCAAAGTGTGTTAGTGAAAATAGTGTATAGTTTAGGTTCTAAATGGAAGTGTGTGAACTCAATTGGTATGAGGTCAATTGGAGGTGAAATATGACTTATAGTAGACAAATTTTTTTGCGTAGGTCATGCCTAAATTCTACCTAGAAGTGACTTAAAAGAATGCCTAAATCCATATTAACATAACATGTAAACCCAGATTTTTGACCATATGAACAGTAGCCAGTATTTTGGCCATAACTCACTCAAAACAGGTCCAAATGACCTGAAATTTACATCAATGGAAAGCTTAGACATAGGGCTGCAACTTTGGTTCTGCCACCAAGCCCAGAAATGCCATTAAGTAAGTCAAAATGATTGCCCAAGTTGGGTTACAAAAACTGGCCGAATTGACTTTGACCTAAAAATGACCTAATTGTGCAATGTAAGTGCAACTTGACCAGCCATAGTAAAATGACCATAATTTGGTCCATAAAACTCTAAATGACATGAGATTAGTGGCAACATTTCAATAAGACATAGAGCTACATTATTGGTAATTTTACCAAAGCCCAAAAATCAAGGGAACTAGGTCAATTAGCATGATTAATTTGGCACAGCAAAGCTGAAAATGGTACATTTGACCATAAAATCTAGAAATTCAAATAGGCATATCTCCCACAAGAAGTCACCAATTTAAATGAGCCATACCAATTTGGAAAGCTAAGAAAGAGACCTAAAACTTTGTTTTAGGCAACTTCTTCAAATTATAAATGCATAAGGCCAGAATTTAAGGTCAAAGATACTGACCAAAATAGAGGCATATTAAATAACACATTGAATTTCAAGCAAATTGTGTGACCATAAATAATTTCATAAAGCTTAAAAAATTACCATTAAAATTTCTACATGACCATAAGACATAGGGCAATAAATCCTATGAAAATACTAGGCCTAAATATCACTACAAGCTATCTAAATAAATTGCTCAAAATAATATGCAAGTTAGGACATTAAAAATTGAACCTAAAGAAAGGTTCTTAAATTAAATTGTTGGCTTATTCCTAATAAGTCAGTATGTGCCAAATTACATAATTAACTGCCAAAGTATATAAAATAGTTATGTGAGACCTACTTTCCTACCATGTAGAGACACATAAATTGCGACACCCCTTACCTGTCTACAGTACAGCCGAGTAAGATATGTCACATAGTGTACCGAAACACCATATTTTATTTCAATCATTTTTATTCTTAATTTATTTCTAATGGTTATGAAGTGCAATTTGTTAAATTTATCTCATTTAAGTCATTTATATAAATTATAAATTCATTTAAGGTTTCGAAAATTTTATAGAAAATCCGGCAGAGTACCGGTTAAAAATGGAGAAAATAGTTCTTCGGAACCTGTGAAAAACGCTTCTAATAATCATTTTCAATCATTCTCAAACTCCATTAACCATCAACATGGTCTCAACAATTCTCAAAATTAGCAATCATTTCAAGTTCTCAACATGAATCCATAATTTTGCTCAAATTCAAAATCAACTTAATTTCATGAAGATATTCTCAAATTATATTAATCAACAAAATTTTACAAATTATGTACATCAACATATGATTACATAAATTTACTATTTACATGAGTTCATAATTTACAAATCACAAACTACTACCTATTACAAAATGCAAAAACATAATTTCAAAAAGGACCTAAAGGTTCTACCACAGATGCACTGTACAAGAGAGGTGACTCTGACTCTAGGCAGATCTGTGACCTTACCCAGTCTATGGTCTGCTGGGCTCTCTGTCTATCTCTCCAGAACCTACGCATGGAAAAACGTGAAGCGCTAAGCAATAATGCTCAGTGGTGCCAATAATAACATAAAAAGAACTAAAAGGAAATAAATATGCAGTAAGTGTATTGATGTCTCATGCAGATAAATTTTTGGTAATTATTTGTAGTCTTATTTATTTGATACTTGTTATATTCATTATTTCCTTAAATTTATCAACTTTCTTTTTTGGTTGCCCAAGTAACCTATACTGGACGACTGGACTGGATAAACCGGTAAACTGGCACAAGGTATCAAGTACCTCGGGCTGTCACACCATCGATCACATATGTATCTCTCGGTGTGCAACAGAACAACTGATAAGCTGTAATAAATATTAGGCACAAGGCCAAGTATCATCATAATATCAGAATGGCTAAAAGCCATAAAATCATAGAATGGCATAATGCCATGTGCAGTACTGCTAACTGAACCCTATTCGCATGCCAACCTATCCAACCCAATCACATTAGGCTTACTAGGGCATGTTACACTTTTAAATTTTACAATTCTTTCAAATTGAAGTTTAATTGTTACAATTCATTTCATTAGTCAACTAAAATGTTGATTTTTTCATAGAAAATTGGTATATTGGCTCTAATATCCTCAACATACCACATTTTGCATTCTAAAATTGTTGGTATTGGTTTCCAATACCATTTCAAAGCTTAGTATTGGTTATTTGCAATTTTCAGATTTCAAACACTAAGATTACTGTTCCATGGTCATTTGTGCAGTAGGAATTTGACAAAATTGTCTTCATAAAAGTTGTTCCTTATTGTGTCTAGTTACATTTCTATTTTTGAATCACTCCATTTGGAGTTTTGTAACTCAAGTTATGGCCTAAATACCATAACTGGCCGGATTGCAATTTTCCAGATTTTTCTGGGCAAAACCAATTCTACAGTTTTTATACACTGACTGCAGGTCAATTTTTGGACATGTTATGGTCAAATTTTGGGTTTGTTTTCTTCATGAAAGTTGTAGGGCTATGTCTCAGCTTTCTGCTAGTAAAATTCCAGATCAATTGAATGTTTCTACACTGAGTTATGACATTTGAACAAACACTGTTCATTTGGTCATTTTCCAGGGATAGCATGTTGGTCACCCGAATTATGGTAAATTTTAGGTCAACTTGGTTTGGTTTTCTGGGTAGGGTTTCTTCACCAAAGTTGTGCCATTATGTGTCTAGTTTCATGTCCAATTGGCCTTACACCAATTGAACCTATAAAACTCTATTTATAGCTGCCCAAACTTGCTGAACTCACAATTAGTCTTGCAGGTCACCAAGGGCAGCATGCCTAAGTTCAACTCCATTATCCTTACTCACTTCAATTCCTCCTCATACATATTCAAATGGTCACTAATTTACCATTACAATGTTTATATACCATTACATGAGCAAACCCTATTGTTGTTCAAGTGTCCAAATTTTCAAGTTCCATTCATGCGTTACACTTACATTTCACTTACACTTACATGTTCAATCACTCATCTCATACCAAGGGCAGCTCATAAACCACTTTGCTTCAAGTAAATTCATCAACCCTAACCATCCCTAAGCTGCCGAAATTATAGGGATGGACACACATAAATTTTATTTTGTTTTCTTACACTTTCCACTTATTTTAAGGCATTAAACATGACTTAAGTAAAAGAGGTAGGAAATTGGACACTAACCTCTTTGGAGAGATTTTCTCCCTTCACAAATCTTCAGTTCCTTGCTTTTCTTGGCAGCCAAACACCTCCCTAAGTGGTATAGACAAGTTTTATTGAAGGGAACTTAGGGTTTGGTGGAGAGAAATCAAGGTTTGGTAGAGATGAAAGAAAACTTCTTCAATGGAGGAAAGGAGTGAGTAGCCGGCTGGTTGAGGAAGAGGGACTGAATTTTTTTCATTTTGTCTCAATTTAATTAGGCTTTATCCCTTTTAAATAACTTGGCAATTTCCCATTGGTTTGGATTTTATTTGTTGACAATTTTAATTTATGCATTATGACATCATTGCTTAGGTAATAATTCATCTTAAATTTTCATTTTCTTTTCTCCTTTCTTTTATTTATTTTTAATTAATTTCTCAACAATATTAATTCATATTTTATGTCATAATAATTATTTACTTTATTGGACAAGTAGGCCAAAAATTATCTCTGAAGACGAAATGACCAAAATACCCTCTGTTTGGCTTAACAGACTAAAATTGTCTATACCGATTGAAAAATTTTTCTAAGTATTTTCTTGGCATTCTATTGCCATATTAACCTCAATGACTCTTCTTTGGAGTCCCAAAAATTATTTTATGAATTTTCTCTCGGGTTTAGAGCTCCTCGCAACTTCCCATTGGGTTACCCATAGCTAGGGCACCGGCTCATTTAACTTGGTTGTATTTTATTTTTAAAATTTTTCCTAAATTTTTCTTATTAATATTTGAGTTAATTGTGGTTCTTTACTTTAGTTTAAATATTTTTCCAGACGTTCTAACTGTTTGGACCGACACTAGCCACCGAGACAGTAGAATGTCCGAAATTGCTACAGTGAGGATGTTACAACTCTTCCCCTCTAATTTAAATTTCGTCCTCGAAATTTAGCTGATGCAAACAGTTAAGGGAACTATTGCCTCATCGTCTCTTCACTTTTCCAAGTTGCCTCTTCGGTGTTGTGGTGCCTTCAAAGCACTTTCATCCGTGGAATCTGCTTATTCCTTAACTCTTTCATTTCCAGAGCCAAGATCCGTATGGGTTCTTCTTCATATGTCAAATCCGGTTGTACTTCAATTTCTTCCATGGAGATGACATGTGAAGGATCTGAGCGGTATCTTCTTAGCATAGATACGTGGAACACATCATGAATCTTGTCCTGCTCTGGTGGTAAAGCTAGCCTATAGGCCACTGGGCGCACACATTCAATGACTTCATATGGGCCAATGAACCTAGGGCTTAACTTACCTTTTCTTTCAAACCTTAATACCTTCTTCCATGGTGACACCTTGAGGAACACTTTGTCGCTAACTACATATTCTATTTCTTTTCTCTTCAGGTCGGCATAAGATTTCTGTCTATCTGAGGTAACTTTCAGATTGGCTTTGATTAGCTTTACTTTCTCCTCAGTCTGTTTCACCAGGTCTAGCCCTACCAGTTTATCTTCGCCTAATTCAGTCCAACACACTGGAGTTCTACATTTCCTCCCATACAGTGCTTCATACGGGGCCATTTGGATGCTAGCTTAGTAGTTATTGCTGTATGCAAATTTTGCCAATGGGAGGTATCTATCCCAACTTCCCTCAAACTCAATGACATAACTCCTCAACATATCCTCAAGGACCTAACATATATGTCATGTTATTATTATCATTTCAGTTCAATATTTGTATTAGTTCAATTGGTTTCAATTGTTTACCGGGATTACTCTTTCTGATTGCCCATCCGTCTGAGGATGGAAAGCTGTGCTGAAGTGGAGTTGTGTACCTAAGGATTCATGCAACTTCTTCCAAAATCTCGATGTAAACCTTGGGTCTCGATCAGATATGATGGACAGTGGAATTCCATGCAGTCTAACTATCTCATTGATATACAATTCTGCTAACTTCTCCAGTGAGTAGTCAGTTCTAACAGGCAGAAAATGTACTGACTTCGTTAATCTATCTACTATCACCCATACTGCATCATGCTTCTTCTGGGTGAGAGGTAGACCACTTACAAAATCCATGGTGACCCAATCCCATTTCCATTCAGGTATGCGTATGGGCTGTAGCAAACCCGATGGAACTTGATGTTCTGCCTTGACTTGCTGACATGTCAAGCATTTAGCCACATAGTCAGCTATGTCCTTCTTCATACCAGGCTACCAATAATGAAGCTTTAGATCATGATACATTTTTTTATTTCCTTGGTGCATAGCATAAACACTTATATGTGCCTCTTTCAGAATACTGGCTTTCAATTCCCCATCATTTGGTACACATACTCTTCCTTTATAGTACAGACACCGATCTGCTTTTACCTCACAGTCAGTTGCCTTCCCTTCTGAGATTTTACTCATAGTAGTTATTAACTTTTCATCTACCTTCTACCCATCTAAAATCTGCTGTAGCAAGTTTGGCCTCACTTGCAACTCAGTCAAAATAGCTCCATCTTGAGCCAAAGATAGACGAGCATTCAATGATCTTAAAGCTGTGATGGATTTTCTGCTCAAAGCATTACCAACTACATTTGCCTTCCCAGGATGGTAGTCAATCACACAATCATAGTCCTTCAGGAACTCAATCCATCGCCTCTGTCTGAGGTTGAGCTCCTTCTAGGTTGGCAAATATTTTAGACTCTTGTGGTCTGTGTAAATGTAACACTTTTCACCACACAAGTAGTGCCTCCATATCTTCAGTACGAAGATAATTGCTACAAGTTCTAGATCATGGGTAGGGTAATTCTGTTCATATGGCCTTAACTGCCTAGAAGCATAGGCGACCACCTTCCCCTCTTGCATCAATACACACCCTAACCCATTATGAGAGGCATCACTGTAGACCACAAAGTCCTTTCCCGACACTGGCTGTGTTAGCACTGGTGCCTCTGTCAACATAGCCTTCAACTTCTCAAAACTGGTCTGACATTTGTCATTCCAGTCAAATCTAACATTCTTGTGTAACAACTTGGTCATTGGAGCAGCTATTAAAGAAAATCACTTCACAAATCTTTTGTAATACCCAGCTAACCCTAAGAAACTTCTGACCTCAGTTGTATTTCTAGGAGGCTTCCATTCCATCATTACTTCTATTTTCTTGGGATCCACTCTAATCCTATCAGCTGACACTATGTGTCCAAGGAATGCAATCTCATTTAACCAGAAGTCACACTTGGACAACTTAGCATACAGCTTCTTTTCTCTCAGGGTTTGCAGAACAATCCTCAAATGCTCATCATGTTCTTCCCTGGTCTTGGAATACACCAAAATATCATCAATAAAGACCACTACGAACCGATCTAACTATGGATGGAAGATACGGTTCATAAGGTCCATGAATGCTGTTGGTGCATTTGTTAGGCCAAAGGGCGTCACTAAGAATTCATAATACCCATACCGGGTCTTGCATGCAGTCTTTGGCACATCTACATCCTTCATCCTCAACTGATGATACCCTAATCTGAGATCAATTTTAGAAAATACTTCTGCTCCCTTCAATTGATCAAACAGATCATCAATTCTAGGCAACAGATAGTGGTTCTTCATAGTCACTTTATTCAACTACCGATAATTGATACATAACCTCAAAGTCCCATCCTTCTTCTTTACAAATAGCACTGGAGCTCCCCATGGTGACACACTGGGGCGTATGAACCCCTTATCCAATAACTCCTGTAACTGGATTTTCAGTTCTTTCAATTCTGCTTGTGCCATCCTATAAGGAGCAATAGAGATTGGTGCTGTACCCAGCAATATCTCAATAGCAAATTCGACTTCCCTTTCTGGTGGCAAGCTAGGCAATTCTTCAGGGAACACATCTGGGAAGTCTCTTACTATGGGTATGTCACACAGATTTGGCTTAGCCTTCCTAGTATCCACCGCATGTGCTAGGTAGGCTTCACAGCCTTTTCTCATTAGTTTTTTTTATAACTATGGCTGAGATAACATTAGACAAGAAATCTGTCCTTTCCCCCACAACTGTAATCTCATTACCCTTAAGAGTTTTCAAGGAAATCCTTTTCAGTTTACAATCAACCATTGCCTGATGACGTGACAACCAGTACATTCCCAAAATCACGTCAAATTCATGGAAAGGCAACTCAATTAGGTCTGCCAAAAATTCATGCCCCTGAATCCTTAACGGATAACCTTTGTACACTTTGTTCACTACTACACTATGGCCCAATGGATTAGTGACCAGAATGTCTTGGTCACTCTCCCCTACTAGTATCCCCCTTTTTACGGGTAAGTTGATGCAGATGTATGAATTAGTGGATCCTGGATCCACCAATGCATGCACAGATGTATTGTAAAGGGAAAAACGTACCCCTGATGACGTCCGGGGCATCTTGCTCCTCCTAAGCTCTTATGGCATAGGCTCTGGCAGGTGCTCTGACCTCTGGCCTCTCTGCTGGCTCAGATGCAGGCCTCTGTGATGGTCATACTGCCTCAGATTTACCAGACTTCCTACCCCTTTGAGGTGCAGGAGTAGGTCTATCTGCTTGTATTGGAGTAGCTATAGCAGTTCTGCGTGGACAGTTCCTTAACTGATGCTCTGTCGACGCATACGTTAGGCAGGCACCTGTCACTCTTCAACACTCCCCCTTATGCCACTTCAGGTAGTGTGGACAAACAGAAGATGCTGGGGCTGGTCCCCTGAACACCGTCCCAGGAGAGATGCCCACTAATGGTGTGGACTGGCCTCTCCTAGGTGTAAACTGTGGCCTAGGCTCCTGGGACTAACCTTGACCTTGAGGCTGACCTGAACTCTGTGCAGGTGGACCTTTAAACTTCTTTCTAGGCGCAGGAGATGAGCTAGATTGACCCGAGCCCCTCTTCTGCTGTCTCTCTCTTCTAGTCTGCTCAGTTATTCTAACTTTCTCAACTTTTACTGCAGCTTCCACTAACTTGGTGAAGTCTGTGATTCTCAAGGTAGTGATCATTATCTTTATGTTGTCATTTAGCCCCTCTTCAAATCTTTTACACCTTTCGGCCTCATTAGGGACTATCTCCCTTCCATAATGGCTTAGTCTAATAAATTCCTTTTCATACTCTACCACTGTCAGCTGTCTCTGCCTTAGGTTAATGAATTCTCTTCTTCTCTCTTCCAGGTATACACTACCCACATACTTCTTTTTGAACTCTGAGAGGAATAAGTCCCAGGTTATTAGTTCTGGCTGCACTTCACTAGACGCTGTATCCCACCATTGATAGGCATCATCTTGCAGGAGAGATACAACAGCTTTTAGGTTTTGCTCTGGAGTGCAGTGGAGTTGTTTTAAAACCCTTCCTGTTCTGTTCAACCAGTTTTCGGCTGCAATAGAATCATCTTCTCTCTTGCCAAAGAAATCTACTGCTCCAAATTTTCTCAGTCTTTCTAAATGGGATTTCTGCTGTGGAGGTGGTGGTGGTGGTGGCATTACCCCAGCCATTTGTCTAAAAAGCTCGGCCATTTGCTGGAACTTGGCCTGTAGAGGCTGAGCAGGCTCTGCTGGAGCTGGTGGAGCAGGTTCTCCCCTACCCCCAGTCTCAGCTGCTGCAGGTGGAGCATGACTCTCCACTTCCTCCTCAACTGCCCTTTGTGACGTGGGGTCCATATCCTAATCAAAATAATAAAGATAAACAGATCTGCATTAGTGTCACCTCAACTCTTACAAATGCAATGCATGGTATGGACTCGATCTAGAATGGACTCGATCTAGACCCAAAAATGTCTAAACCGTGCTCTGATACCACTAAATGTGACACCCCTTACCCGTCTACAGTATAGCCGAGTAAGATATGTCACACAGTGTACTGGAACACCATATTTTATTTCAATCATTTTTATTATTCCTTAATTTATTTCTAATGGTTATGAAGTGTAATTTGTTAAATTTATCTCATTTAAGTCATTTATAGAAATTATAAATTCATTTGAGGTTTCAAAAATTTTATAGAAAATCCGACAGAGTACCGGCATAAAATGGAGAAAACAGTTCTTCGGAACCTGTGAAAAACACTTCCAATAATCATTTTCAATCATTCTCAAACTCCATTAACCATCAACATGGTCTCAACAATTCTCAACATTAGCAATCATCTCAACTTCTCAACATGAATCCATAATTTTGTTCAAATTCAAAATCAACTTAATTTCATGAAGATATTCTCAAATTATATTAATCAACAAAATTTTACAAATTATGTACATCAACATATGATTCCATAAATTTACTATTTACATGAGTTCATAATTTACAAATCACAAACTACTACCTATTACAAAATGCAAAAACATAATTTCAAAAGGGACCTAAAGGTCCTACCACTGATGCACTGTAGAAGAGAGGTGACTCTGACTCTAAGCAGATCTATGACCTCGCCCAGTCTGTGGTCTGCTGGGCTCTCTGTCTGTCTCCCCAAAACCTATGCATGGTAAAAAGCGACGTGCTAAGCAATAATGCTTGGTGGTGCCAATAATAACATAAAAAGAACTAAAAGGAAATAAATATACAGTGAGTGTATTGATGTCTAATGTAGACAAATTTTTGGTAATTATTTATAGTCTTATTTATTTGATACTTTTTATATTCATTATTTCCTTAAATTTATTAACTTTCATTTTTGGTTGCCCAAGTAACCTATACTAGATGACTGGACAGGATAAATGGGTAAACTGGCACTGGGTATCAAGTACCTTGAGCAGTCACACCATCGGTCACATATGTATCTCCCGGTGTGCAACAGAACAGCTGATAAGCTGTAATAAACATTAGGCACAAGGCCAAGTATCATCATAATATCAGAATGGCTAAAACCCATAAAATCATAAAATGGCATAATGCCATGTGCAGTACTGCTAACTGAACCCTATTGGCATGCCAAACTATCCAAACCAATCACATTAGGCCTACTAGGGCATGCTACACTTTTAAATTTTACAATTCTTTGAAATTGAAGTTTAATTATTACTATTTATTTCATTAGTCAACTAAAATATTGATTTTTTCATAGACAATAGGTATATTGGTTCTAATATCCCCAACATACCACATTTTTCATTCTAAAATTATTGGAATTTGTTGCCAATACCATTTCAAAGCTTAGTGTTGGTTATTTGCAATTTTTAGATTTTAAGCACTAAGTTTACTGTTTCATTGGTCATTTGTACAGTAGGAATTTGATAAAATTGTCTTCATAAAAGTTGTTCCTTATTGTGTCTAGTTAAATTTCTTTTTTTGAATCACTCCATTTGTAGTTTTGTAGCTCAAGTTATGGCCTAAATACCATAACTGGCCGGATTGCAATTTTCCAGATTTTTCTGGGTAGAACCAATTCTACAGTTTTTATACACTGACTGCAGGTCAATTTTTGGACATGTTATGGCTAAATTTTGGTTTTTTTTTTTCATGAAAGTTGTAGGGCTATGTCTCAGCTTTCTGCTGGTAAAATTTCAAATCGATTGAACTTTCTACGCTGAGTTATGACCATTTGAACAAATACTATTTATTTGATCATTTTCCAGGGACAACATGTTGGTCACTCGGATTAGGGTAATTTTTAGGTCAACTTGGTTTTGGTTTTTGGGTAGGATTTCTTCACCAAAGTTGTGCCATTATGTGTCTAGTTTCATGTCCAATTGGCCTTACACCAATTGAACCTATACAACTCCATTTATAGCTGCCCAAACCTGCTGGAATCACAACCAGTCCTGCAGGTCACCAAGGGCAGCATGCCTAAGTTCAACTCCATTATCTTTACTCACTTCAATTCCTCCACACACACATTCAAATGGTCACTAATTTACCATTACAATGTTTATATACCATTATATGAGCAAACCCTAATGTTGTTCAAGTGTCCAAATTTTCAAGTTCCATTCATGCATTACACTTGCATTTCACTTACACTTACATGTTCAATTACTCATCTCATACAAAGTGCAGCTCATAAACCACTTTGCTTCAAGTAAATTCATCAACCATAACCATTCCTAAGCTGCCGAAATTATAGGTATGCACACACATAAATTTTATTTTGTTTTCTTACACTTTCCACTTATTTTAAGGCATTAAACATGGCTTAAGTAAAAGAGGTAGGAGATTGGACACTAGCCTCTTTGGAGAGATTTTCTCCCTTCACAAATCTTCAGTTCCTTGGCTTTTCTTGGTAGCCAAGCACCTCCCCAAGTGGTATAGACAAGTTTTATTGAAGGGAACTTAGGGTTTGGTGGAGAGAGATCAAGGTTTGGAAGAGATGAAAGAAAACTTCTTCAATGGAGGAAAGGAGTGAGTAGTCGGCTGGTTGAGGAAGAAGGACTGATTTTTTTTTTCATTTTGTCTCAATTTAATTAGGCTTTATCCCTTTTAAATAGCTTGGCAATTTCCCATTGGTTTGGATTTTATTTGTTGACAATTTTAATTTATGCATTATGACATCATTGCTTAGGTAATAATTCATCTTAAATTTTAATTTTCTTTTCTCCTTTCTTTTATTTATTTTTAATTAATTTCTCATCAATATTAATTCATATTTTATGTCATAATAATTATTTACTTAACTGGGCAAGTCGGCCAAAAATCATCTCTAAAGACGAAATGACCAAAATGCCCTCCATTTAGCTTAACAGACTAAAATTGTCTGTACCGATTGAAAAATTTTTCTAAGCATTTTCTTAGCATTCTAATGCTATAGTAACCTCAATGACTCTTCTATGGAGTCCCAAAAATTATTTTATAAATTTTCTCCCGGGTTTAGGGCTCCTAGTTGTGAGGACCGCAACTTCTCACTAGATTACCCATCGCTAGGGCACTGGCTCATTTAACTTTGTTGTATTTTATTTCTAAATTTTTTCCTAAATTTTTCTTATTAATATTTGAGTTAATTATGGTTTCTCACTTTAGTTTAAATATTTTTCCAGACGTTCTAACTATCCGGACCGATACTGGTCACCAAGATAGTAAAATGTACGGAATTGCTACAGTGAGGGTGTTACATAAATTATATTACATAATTAATAATGCTTAATTACCCACAGTACACCTAGGCTTTTATTTATATAGTTGGATCGATTGGTATACCAATTAGGGACTATAAATAGCAATACTGCCCACAGAGAAAATCATGAGATGATATTATATGTTTGATATGATTGTTCTACAGGCTATATGCCTACTTACAGGCCATTGAGCCTAACTTTATTTCTGGCTTTACAATCCCCACAGTTGGCCTTGCACCCCACAGCACAGATGTATATAGGGTAGACATATGGCTGTCTAACCCCTATACTCTTGTGTATCCAGCATTATAGTTTGTTATAGGTTACTTGGGCACACATATACAGATATAATATGAAATGTACAATTATGACATGAAATTACAGATATGACACAAGTTTCAGATATGACATAAAATACACTGATATGATTCCAAAGACTCAAATATGAGTTAAATAGCCAGATGTAGAAAGAGATGATTCTCATTGATATCAATTAATCTGTACATGGGTATTTATATACAATTGATTCCTATAATTGTGTTATACTAATTAGGAAGAAATCCTAAATAAGAAATCCTAAATAGGAATACATAATACAAAATATACACAGAAATAATATAATGATTGACTTTCCATAACACTCCCCCTCAAGTTGCTGATCTGTTGTTGAATCTTTTCACGAACAAAGTGACAATCAATCTCAATATGTTTGGTCCGCTCATGAAATACCGGATTAGAAGCAATATGGAGAGCAGCTTGATTATCACACCACAATTTCGCAGGATGGAGGGTCTTAAAACCTGTCTCATCTAGTAATTGAAATATCCACATTACCTCACATACTGATTGTGCCATGGCTCTGTATTAGGATTCAGCACTAGATCGAGAAACTACACTCTGCTTCTTGCTTTTCCAAGACACCAAATTTCCTCCAACAAAAACGCAATATCCAGTAGTTGACCTCCTATCAACCTTAGATCCAGATCGGCATCGAAAAACATTCAACATTCAAATGCCCATGATTACCATATAACAAACCTCTTCCTGGAGCTCCTTGGATAGCACAAGATTTGTCCCAAGGCTTCCCAATGAGCAACGGTTGGGAAGACATAAAGCGACTTACCACACTAACGGCATAAGCAATGTCGGGCAGTGTGATGAAGGTAGTTCAATTTTCCTACCAATCTCCTGTATCTCTCTGGATCTTCAAACAACTCACTATCCCCTGCTAATATTTGTAAATTTGGAGTCATTGGTGCACTACAAGGCTTAGCACCTAATTTTCCTGTCTCTGTCAATAGATCGATGACATATTTTCTTTGAGACAAGAAAATACCCTTCTTACTTCTCATAACTTCAATACCCAAAAATACTTTAATAATCCCAAGTCTTTAGTCAAACTGGGTTTGGAGGAAGGTTTTAAGAGATGAAATACTGCAGAGTCACTCCCGGTGATGATAATGTCATCCACATAGACTACCGGAGAATTAGACCAACCTCAGTTGCTTATAAAATCTTGAGTGATCACACTTACTCTTTTGCATACTAAATTCTGTCTTTGCTTCTGAATCTCCCAAACCAGGCCCTAGGACTTTGTTTCAAGCCATAAAGAGACTTCCGAAGCCTACAAACTTTACCCAACTCCCCCTGAGCAACAAACCCAGGTGGTTGCTCCATATACACCTCCTCCGAAGATCACCATGAAGGAAAGCATTCTTGATATCCAATTGGTGCAGGGCCAATCATATGTAGCTGCTAAAGAGATAAACAAGCGAGCAGTAAGTTTAGCTACGGGAGAAAAGTGTCGAGTAATCAACCCCATATGTCGAGCATATCCTTTTGCTACAAGGCGTGCTTTTAACCTAGCCACAGAACCATCGAGATTTACCTTTCAGTAAATACCCATTTGCAACCAATAGCTTTCTTACCGGTGGGCAAGGCAACGATTCCCATGTACCATTAGCATCTAAAGCCTCCATTTCCTCTTTCATAGCGACACACCGGCCGAGGATGAGACAGGTGCCTCACCAACAAGATGAGGATAGGAGCAGTCTAAAGAAGTAACAAAACACCGAGAACCGGAAGACAATTGATTATAAGAGACAATAGAAGAGATAGGGTCAGTCCATGAACGTTTACGTTTACGCAGAGCCCTGGGTCACTCTAGATCAGAATCATGATCAGTATGCGGTCTAGGATCTCCCAACGAAGTAGTGGTGGAGGATGCGAGTCGGTAATCTCCAATCTCTGGAATAAACATGAACAACGGGAGGCCGAGTAGGTCTAGAGACGAAGAAAAGCAGTGTGAGAGAGGACTAGACATTGGTTGGACAGTATATATTAAGATATCATCCTCCTCTCCCTGACTCTCATACACAGATGATTGAGAAAAAAATGGAGTGGACTCAAAAAATGTGACATCTGCAGAAACAAGATAACGATTAAGAGTAGGAGAGAAACAGCGGTACCCTTTTTGAATCCGAGAGTACCCAAGGAAGACACATTTGAGAGACTTTGGATCCAATTTAGTAACCTGCGGACGAACATCACGTACAAAACAAGTACAACCAAAAATACGGGGTTCAACAGGAAACAAATATTTTGTAGGGAACAAAGCAGTATAAGGAATATCCCCATTAAAGACAGAAGACGGCATACGATTGATCAAAAAACATGCCGTAGAAACTGCATCCACCCAAAAGTGTTTAGGAACTTTCATCTGAAAAAGAAGAGCATGAGTTACCTCAAGAAGATGCTGATTTTTTCTTTCGGCCACGCCATTTTGGGATGGGGTATCCACACAGGAAGACTGATGAAGAATGCCATTTTGTGTCATGTAAGACTGAAATTGTGCTGAAAAATATTCTTTAGCATTGTCACTTCTTAATATGCGCACAGAAATATTAAATTGAGTTTTGATTTCATTACAAAAGGCACAAAAGATAGAAAACAACTCAGAACGATTCTTCATTAAATATAACCAAGTAACACGAGAGTAATCATCAACAAAAGTAACAAAATAATGAAATCCAGTTTAGAAATGCAGAACAAGGACCCCAAACATCAGAATGAACTAACTCAAAAGGGGATGAAACCCGTTTATTGACTCTAGACACAGAAGGCAAACGATGATGTTTTGCAAACTGACACGACTCACATTCTAGTACTGATAAAGATTGAAACTGAGGACACAACTTCTTCATGGTAGACAAAGAAGGATGACCCAATCTACAATGAGCTTCAAGAGGTGTTACGGTACTGGAGCAAACAAGCGACCGCGGTACATGATTTTCCAGAATGTAGAGACCACCTGACTCACGTCCTCTACCAATAATGCGCCCGTCGTAAGATCCTGAAACAAACAATGATCAGAAAAAAAGGAAATAGAACAATTTAAGGTACGAGTAAGTTTACTAACAGAAAGTAGATTAAAAGAGAAATTTGGTAGACACAAATAGATGACAAAGAAATTGACGAAGTTGGATTCGCAGTTCCAAAACCCATGACACAAGAAGTAGAACCATCAGCTAAAGTAACAGTAGAGGAAGTGGGATTAGACTGAAAAGCAGATAGAAGACTAGAATTACCTGTCATGTGATCTGTTGCACCAGAATCAATAACCCATTTGGATGAGGAAGACACAAGGCATGTAGTGGATTTACCTGACTCAGCGATCGTAGTGATAGGGGAACTGGTAGGCTTTAGAGATGCCTGATACTGGGAAAACTGTGCAAAATCCTCTGCAGATACCAAAACAGTTTTCTCAGAGGAAGATACTGTAGAATCCTCTGCTGCCATATTTGCCATATGTGATCGCTGATTTTTCCTCTGAAGTTGCGGACAATTATATTTTGTATGGCCAGGCTCATGACAATAATAACAAATGACTCCTCTTGAGTCCTGATTAGAACTAGCCTCTCTATTACGATTATACATTTGCTGTAATTCCTCCTCTACTTCCTCTTCTATTACCCTGTTGTCCATTTGGATTACGGCTAATAAAACACTCTTGTGCAGTTGTGAAGATTGGGTACTCTGCATGCGAAGGACCCGTGTGAATGTTTCATGCAAAGAGGAAATCTCAGAACTGGAAAGAATCTGAGATTTAGCAGTCTCATACTCTGAAGGAAGGCCTGCAAGAAAACTCATAACAGCCAGTTGCTCCCGTTGGGCCTGCTGAACTTTCACATCAGAACTAAAAGGCAACAATACATTAAGTTCCTCATATACCCGTTTAAAATCCATAAAATAAGCCGTGAGAGACTTATTCTCTTTCTCAGCACGGTAGAATGCCTTACAAACATCATAAATACGGAGATATTCCCTTTACGAATCTGAGAAAATCTAAGTAATCCATCAATTCCTTAACAAATTCACAGTGATTAATTAAACTAATTACCTCACTGTGAATCGAGTTCCGAAGCTGCAAAAACAACAGAGCATCCTCCCTTTACCAAGTTTGTTGTGTATCATCAGTAGGTGGATCTTTAGTAAGGTGATCATCCTTATCAATGCTACGCAAATAGACCCTAACAGTCTTACTCCACTCCAGATAATTCGAACCATTAAGTTTGTGTTCCGTGATCTTAGTCATCATCGGAATCACATCAGAAATAACAATCTTATTATGCGCCATTTGTTGAGACAAAGAAAACTAACCAAGCTAATCCAAAGTCTTGTGACAACAAAATAATCCAAAATCACAAATCAAGTAAATACGAAATAGGATCCGAGAGCCAAACCTCGAAGCCCTTTAATGGTGTCTTGGATCGTGCAACAAAGACACGATGGTGGAATGAGGCGACGGCAATGTTGATCGGTCGAAAGCTTGGTCGGTGGCCAAGGTCTCTCCTGAGCTGGGTGGTGAGAACAAATAGTCACCCTAGATGGCCTGCTCTGATACCATGTAGAAATAGATGATTCTCATTGATATCAATTAATCTGTACATGGGTATTTATATACAATTGATTCCTATAATTGTGTTATACTAATTAGGAAGAAATCCTAAATAAGAAATCCTAAATAGGAATACAGAATACAAAATATACACAGAAATAATATAATGATTGACTTTCCATAACACCAGAGAATAAAATAAATGCACATAAAAGATATTGCTAATTATTTTATTCCCAAAGTGCAGTGAAATATATAAATGACCTAAAATTTTTAAAGTTTACACATAATACTTATTTTTAAGTATTTAATTGATTTTCTTTAAAGTTATGCACCACTAAGCTATTACCTTAGCGCGTTGATTTTTCCATCGCGTAGGTACTGAAGATCAGACCTATCAGACATAGCAGCAGCCACCGCAATAGTGTGTCAGTTACACAATAACTGGATCTGCTACAGCTACAGTGTCCACCTCAGCAGAGAGTTATACTTTTGGTAAGGCCCATGTACTTAGGATTTTGTATCTTGTATCATGTAGAGTTTAATGTTTATTAAGTTTAAACACTGTAATAAATTGTAAATTATATTTGGGATTGTAATTAAAGTTTGAAAATGTATGCATATAAATTCCATATGAATGAATGAAAAGTATTTCACTTGAAATTGTATGAATATGAAATGATATGTGATAGGACAAGATGAATATGTATATGAAACTACTTTGAACAGGTAGCTAGTGGAACCCATCAGATGTCAATAAAACAAAGGGGACTCTGCCCAGGTTTCCACAGGAACTAATTGTGAAAAAAAAAATATTAATACCAAATTTCTATAAGTTTAAAATTAACAAGAGACACGATAGAATAAGATAGGGTGCTCCGGCACCTAATATGCGCACCTTGCTCGGCTACTCTGTAGACGGGTGAGGGGTGTCACAAAGCTTTTCTAATTAACCTATAACCTCTCTAAAACTCTTCCAATTTGATGTCTTTTGAGTGTTTAATAGCTGCCTTTTAGCCTAACGCACCTCCCCCCCTTTAATATTGAAAAGTAAAGTGGTTTATATCGTACAAGGTTGGAGAGGTTAAATTAGATCAAGCTTAGGAGTTTAAACTTATCTAAACCTCATCTTCCCACCCTTATCACTGTAGATTTGACTGCCAAGAATTACTTATCCCTTTTTTATCTTTTATTTTCTAATTAATTAATTATTTATTTATTTATTAGTTAACTTAATGATCCTAGCTTCAATTTTAAAGCCCAAACCTTGTCACTTCAATAAAGCCTAGATCAAAGCTCTTTGGCCTAATCAAATGACTAAGGCTTTAGCTCAAGTCTAGCTCCAATTAGCTCCTAACTAAGCCTTAAACCTAATTTTTTTTTTATTCTAAACTCAAATATATATATATATATATATATATACTTTTATTTTGAAACATAACTTACCATTGCCTTGAAGATTGTTTAAGGTCATAGATTGACTTCAAAAAGTCCATACACTTCGTGTTCTTAACCTTTTTTAATGAAACCTATGGACTATTCCATGTAGATTTCTTCATCCAATTATCTATTGAGAAAGGTAGTCTTCACATCAATTTGATGTAATTCAAAGTTCAAATTGGTCACCATAGCCAAAATTAATCTTACTAGTGCATTTCATAATAGATGAAAAGATTTCCTTATAATTTATTTATTCCTATTGTTTCTACCTCTTAGCCACTAGGTGAGCTTTGCGTCTCTTAATATTGTTGTTAGCATTACACTTCATCTTGAGAACCTAATTGTTCCCAATTACTCTACGTCCCAAAGGTTAATCAACCAGTTTCTAAACTTAGTTAGATTTTACAGACTCTATGTCTTTTTCCACTACTTTAATCCATTTTCCTTAGTAGTGTGTAAAAGAGCCTCATTCACATCCCTTGGCTCATCATCATCAAGAATAACTATACATGTTTCCCTTTTGATCTCAAAACTATGATAAGGAACACTTATAGGACTCAATCATCGCAGCTGAGATTGATCCGTTGACTAGTCAATGGGTATGTTACTCCCACTTGGACCAATGATCAAAATTATCCTCACTTTAAGGTGCAATTGTGAATCCAAATGAACGAATTCTTCGTTATTCAAATTGCTCCCACTTGAAAGTGTTTCTGGTTGAACTCTCATAACAAAAGCTTGTTGTTTATTAGTTTCATATAGAGATAAGTCTTGAAGTATCTTTCATCACCATAGAAAATTATTCTTCTAAGAACGTGATATTTCATTACTCATATTTAAATATACTTCTATTATCTTGCTCATAAATAAATAAATATCCTTTTGATTGTTCCTAATATCTTATAAAGATACAATTTCTTCCTATTGGACCTAATTGTCCAATTTAAAAGAAGGTTCATAAGCAAATGTAATATGACCCTATACATATCATAAAACCTAGGTCTAGTTTGTGTGTTGGCCATAATTCATATGGCATAGAAGTAACTAATTTGGTAAGCACATGATTAAGTACAAATGTTGTAGTTAATAATGCATCACCCTAATAAGGAATTAGCAAATTAGCTCTATAACAATGTAGGAAATTAATATGGTCGTAACTAGTTTATTTTCATGCAAATATACCCCATGATCCACCTTGTATCATTCATCCATGGTTGATCACATAATATATATGAATCAATCATATATGTCACAGTCTATATAATAGCCCACACCTAGGGATGGTCGAAATTCATACCTAGAGAGGGAAATGTCCTAAGAAATTCCAAAAAGAAGAAAAACCAAGAGTGGTGTGTTAAGGAAGAGAATAGGAAAAAGTGATTAAAGTGTATATATAGTATATGTATAGATACATATGTATATATAAGTGTGTGTGTATATATATATATATGTATGCTTTTTGTGGAGGAGAATCATTATAAACCTCTCCAAAGGGTAAAGAGTACCCCTTTTTTCTCTTTCCTTAAGTGAGTTAAAGAAGAACAGAAAAAAAAAAATCCTTAGGAAGTTATAACAAAAAAGTGAAGCTTCTCTTTTCTTCTTCTTAGTTTGATTAAAGGCTTTAGGGTAGTACCTTATCAAAGAAATGGTGAAAATTATGAGATTTAGATTAAAATAAAGATATTTAAGTTAATAATGGGTGTTTGTATTTGTTTTAAGTTTAAAATGGCATAATGGACCTAAAATGAGAACCTTAGGACTTGATATTGGGATTTAAGGATTGAAAGAATTTTGGTAAAATGCAGGTCTAGTCATCAAACCATAGATGCATGGCCATCGATCCATGTGAACAGTCACGCAAACAGTGCATGTCAACATTCGGCTATCCAAATTTAAGACTTCAGCCATAAAACCTGTTCTAACTGAGAAATCCCAAATCTAACTAGTTATGTTTAAGTCATAAACAAAGATCCTCTATAACCTTCCCTTTTAGACTTGAAGATAAAGCATGGGAAACCTAAAGACAAAGTACTTCAGGGGTTATCTAATAGTAGACAAAATAGAAGAGTCCAATAACTCCAGGTAAGTAGAACCTACTAAACTCTTTCAAATAATTGTTTTCTTGGTATATATATATGCATTCATGCATTATGATATATGTTATTAGTTATAAATGCACTCTTAAGATTATTACATAAATATATGTTGTATGTCACCAATATGTTGCATAATATAATTATGTTGTTTGGTAAGTCATGGATGACTTGGCTCTTATTGAGAAAGATAAGGGAAAAAAAAAGGCAATGCATGTATGCATATGAGCTCATATATGAAAGTAAAGGAAAAGAATGTAGGGTAAGGTAATTTTGTGTCTTTAACATCTAGATACCAGGGATTATAGGATCCACCTCAAATAAGTCATGACTTATGTCTTCCTGGTAACCATTATGTATTATATTAAGAGGAAGTTCTAAGGAGCTCTTTTAATGGGTAAGGCACATTGGACATATGCTATTATTATATGATATTTGGGGAGCCACTAGTACCGTGATTTACCTTGTTGTGAATTATTTTGCTCACAGTACTAAGGAATAATTGAAAAAGTGCCATTAGCTTTAAAGGAGGAGGTGGTAGTGTAATGACCCAACTAAGAGCCATTACCAACGCTAGGGAATGGGTCAGCTTAAGGCTTTCAGAACTTGCAGCAAGCTTAACAACTTGTTAAACATGTTCTCATTCCATAAAAAACCAAAATCCAAACAACTCATAATAATTACACTTTAGCATTCACATCATAGCATAAAACACTTTTCTTATAAAATTGCTCAGAATTTGAACCTTTTCATCTCATAAAATGCCAAAGTGTAATTGTTACATACATGCATTCATAATTAAAGGAAGTGCTTATGGATTTAGGTAAATTTACATACATTTCTTATACTTATGCCTTACATAATACAATCCTTTGCAACTAAACA
Organism: Hevea brasiliensis; assembly: GCF_030052815.1. NCBI lineage: Eukaryota > Viridiplantae > Streptophyta > Magnoliopsida > Malpighiales > Euphorbiaceae > Hevea > Hevea brasiliensis. The sequence goes on from NC_079498.1 coordinate 42,190,910, forward strand.
AAGTGTCTAACCATTTATAAATTACATGTCCAATCTACAACCTAAACATATAAAAGGAGTTGGTAGACTCATGCCTCCGACTAGCTCTTCCTACAAGTAACTTTACTCTTATAACCCTGCACCTGGGGATTTAGGGAAAGGCCTAAGCTTGGGAAAGCTTAGTGAGTAAACTAATAGTTATTCATTTTTTTTCTTATCATTTGGTTCATACATATATAATACATCATTCACATAAGTTTACATATATAATGCATCATTCACATGAGTTTACACATTATAAACAATTCACATAAGATAGACTTATCATTAGTGATTTCCCAAAACCAAAATGCTCAGCTCATATAAATGCTCCTCAAAACTTCCTTTTTATTACATAACATATCAATATGCCTAGCTTATAAAGAAGCTCCTCGAGTCTTCCTCTATCATAAATAGTGAGCCAAGGGCTTTTTAGGCCTCTCTTGGTCTTACCACCTCATATCATGCATGATCATAAAAAATGACATATCGTATCCATAACATGGGGAAAATCAATGGGTCATCCAACATCTATCGAGCATCAATAATAATTATGCAATAATGCAATATATTCGTGTTCAAGATATATATACCCTAATAAATCATGAAATGATGCATGTGAATGATTATGAGCTCAATTAAAAGAATTTCATTTGTTAGGGTTAGTGTTACTCATCTCTTGAAACCTATCAAACACCAAACATGAATGGTTACTACCCTCTTAACCTTAATTTCCTGGGTCTCTCAAATATGATATTATAAAAGTTAGACCTTAATGAGTTATCCAGAACTCTACATCAAACAACTTATTCTAGGTCTTTTGGGGTTATAAAAATAAGTTTTGGAGCTTTAGAACAAAAAGAAAAATAAGACTGGCAAAACCAACTTCGGCTGCCAAAGTAAAGAACTTCGACTGCCAAAGTCCTGAACATTAAATGCCCTTTTTGGGTAGTAGCCACAATGGCTGTCAAAGTAGGGAACTTTGGCTGTTGAAGTCTTGAGCTTCTCTACTCTGAGTGCCAAAGTTGGGAACTTTGGCTACCAAAGTCGGGAACTTTGGCTACCAAAGTCATAACCTTTAAAAAATCTTAAGAAGTAATAGCTATTTCGACTGCTGAAACAATGGTTTTAAGCAATTGAACTTGAAAATTTCCAGAATTCCCAATTCGAATTCTGTAGAAACTCAACTTGCCAAAACTCATTCAAACTGCATCCATTTGCTCCAAAACCTTAGTTGACCTAACCAACACATCTCTAGAGCATCCAATAACTTGAAAACAAAAAAGGAAGCTATAAGCATCCATTATACAACCAAAAAAGACAAGGTTTTCTTAAAATCCTCTTCCAAAAACCAGAAATCAATTCAACTTATGCAACTTTAAAACATCTCAAAAACTATCTTACTCATACCTATAAGCACTCTAGATTTGTTTAAGAACCTTACAACAAGACATGCATTCGAGGATATATCAAAATAATCAACATGCAAAACCTCTCCTAACTTTAAAAGGTTCAATTAAACTCCAATTTTACATGCAATCATATTACTCATAATAACCCATGTAATCACACTTAAAACCTCACAATAAACCATGTAATCACACTTAAAACCATCTTTAAAGATAAAAAGAAAATGGAATTAGAGAAATACCTTTCTCCCTTGAAAATTAAACTTAAGAAAATTAGTAGAGAAAGGATTTCAACTCAATCTTGGTGCTTGAGCCTTCCAAGGGATCTCTAAGCGCTCAAAACATTCAAATAGCCAAGAAAAAAAGTATCAATTCTAATCCTTTGCATGTAATAGTAATAAAAACTAATTTTTTATTTGAATTTCAAGTTAAAGGGCTATTTATACCCCTTACTATTGAGGAAACTTTCGACTGTCGAAACCCCAGCTTTCAGCTATCGAAATCTATACTGTCCGAAAGGACACCTCAATGGTGAAAAGGGAACTTCATCTGCTAAAAGTCCAACTTTCTTCTACTAAAGTTCATTTTTCACAAAATATACCTTATTCTTTTCACTTAGCAAAAACCAACAAACAAACATTCATTCATATAGACTCTTTATCATAGCATTTGCACACAAATTGAACTTACCACTATTTCCTTTGTTTGTAAAATCATAAGTTTCATGAGAATTTCCCATCAATGATAGGAATTCTGACATCAAAAAATAGTGGGTGTTATAGTAGACTAGATGTCTTAACCCATGTTTTGATGATAATAAACAATTAGTGTGCTATTAATTATATTAGAAGTATTTGTGAAGAGTTTATATGCCCCAAAATTAAAAAATACCAAATTACTTTAAATCAATTTTGAAAAGAGCAAGAAATGGAAGCAACCTTTTATGGGATCATAGAATGTAATTTTTGTTTATTATTATGCCTTTTGAATCTCATTTAATTACTTATATTGGCTGTAGATACCATATCTTGGTCGACCCTTAAATGCAAGGTTCTTTTAAAATTGAAACTTCATTATGTTATCCATTCTCGACAGATGACCCAATCATAGGTAGCTTTTCTGAACTCACCAATGGCTTGTCTTTGGAGTAAATCGATCTTGCATTCAAGTTAGATTGCTTTCCAATCCCTTGGTCTTTATCAGATGAGTTCTAATCAACATTGGATCTCCAGACCATCCGATCTGGCATGTTATTATTTTCTGATCTCTCTATGTACAAATACCTCAAAATTCCATCTGCATAGTGTTGTGATCAGTATCTCGCTTGAGTTGCCCAAATATTTCTCAAACAAAATTAAGGTTTTATCCAATCTCTAAATAATGATTCTGACCTTAATAAGCTCAAGCCATTTTCGAATCTTTACAATTCTATCAAATCACTCTTCAAATGTTTTAAAGTTTCATTCGATATTTCGCCATGGCTCCGTCTGATCTCATTTTCACGTGTAATGATTTTCCAATCTCTTGGAGTAACTTGATGTTTTGTGATTAATAATCGATCTTGGGTTCAATATTCAACTACATTCAATTGATTAAGTACTCAGGTAATTTGGTTTGGATGCTTTCCGATCTTATCAAGAAATTGAACATGAAAAGACTTGGATTCATTTCAAAATAAAAAAGTACAAGTCATTCGGCAGGAGGGTCTCCCCTAACCTGCTCTACGAGTACATTATTAGTTCTATCATCCTCTCTCTCTCTCTCTCTCTCTCTCTCTCTCTCTCTCAGGCTCCTCCTCGCTCTCCTCTTCACCTTGAGGGACGAGATCCACCATCCAGGAGAAGTCTTCCTCAGGATAGCGCCTCACAAGATCGGCTCGGAGATCACCATGACATCTGATAAGCTCGAAGGAGTCCGTTCGAAGGTTGTACTCTTGGCTAATAGACTGGAGATCGGTCTCCTTGAGAATCGATGGCAACTCGTCTAAGGGTAAGTAATCTTTCCCTAATGAAGACGCTTGTTTTGATTTAGTTGCTCGACCATGGGCTAGGACAAAGGTTGTAAAAGGTTCAAGTCGCTCGCTCGATCTGGCCACCTCACCTCCCTCCGATGTCCATGAGATATGAACAGAAGGAGGACTAGCAGCTCTCTGACTGTCGGTTTCGCTCATTTTCAGAGAACAAAAGTGAAACCAATCAGAAAAAGATCAAAACTCTTACCGGAGTACAAATCGGCGCCAGAAAACTCTAAAAAACAAGAAAAAGTGTCAAAGTCACTAGGGGAAGGTCTAAAAATGACATAAGGGAATAAATGGCAAACCTCCCCCCTATTTATACCTCCCCGAGCATTAAATGCTCACGAAGTTCCAAGTGATGCATCAGTTTTTGGAACCAGGCCGCTTCAATGACACATCAAAAGAAGATTCCAAAAACATAGTAAAAGGTCAGACAAATGAGATGGGTTAACGAAGGTCATCAGATTGAACAAGGTTCCGAACCAACAGATCGATAAATGACGATTCGTCTAGGGATCAGATTGAGTACATTTATCAGAGATTGGAATAATAACCAATGCAATAGTGAAATAAAAACATTCAAGTAAAATTTCATTTCATTTCCAAAAGATCAGATTACATCATTTGGGCGATCTCTCAAGATCAGATTACATCATTTGGCGATCTCTCAAGATCAAATTGCATCATTTGGGCGATCTCTCAAAATCAGCACTATATTCTACCTAACTTAGAGTACTCCTAAGCCTAAAATGATGGCCTATGTCAAAACCTAGTTTATGGCTGAATCAAAAGATGTGTTTGATCAGAAAGCCAACAATAAATACTGGGCAGATGTATAGCTCAGATGGGGTGACTATGACTCTCATGATATCGAGCAGTGTCATTGTCAATGTCATCGACCAGAACCGAGCTGCAATCAGGACCCTCGAGATGGTGAGGAGCCAAGTGAACTTCTAGAGGCGGTCACCGATATTAAGATTGAAATTAGCGGTGCTCTTGTCAGAGATTGGTCTGCAAGCTATACCGATGGGCCGACCCGAGATCGGCGCGGTAGTTAGTTTTGACCTTGATCGATCAATTGGTCCAGTTCCCTCACCGTCATCGGATGACACCCTCATCAACCTCTAATCACCAGAATTGCTGATTTTCAAGAGATGAATAAAGAAAGCATTCGAAAAAAGATTAAAGTGGTTGTCATAAGAAGAATTCTTACTAGAAAAGCCAAGAACTGAGAAATAAAACATTGAAGATTCACTAGAGAAAGTTGTGAGTATGCAAAGGAAAATTCATTAGCATATGTATATAGGGCTGTGGCATTTATTGCATACAGAACTCGAAGCGGACGCATCGGTAACTAAAGAATTTATTGCTTTGATCGATACAGGTCAGATTGAGAGGAGAGATCAGAAAATAAGAGAGATCGGGAAGTAAGAAGGGACCTGATACAAGCAACAGAGATCAGAATAATAACCCTAAAATGGGTCAGTCACAATGGGAAGATCGAAAAAGCGAGGGACGACCTATAAGATCAGAGAACTCAAGGAATTGAATAACTTCTGGTCATGACCTTTAATTACCTCCCCTCACCGTTAGTTCTGAGTTAGTTAAAGCATTGCAGGCATGATCTAATCCTCGCCACACATCTCATTTGTAAGGATGCACCCCTAGCTGCCAGATTCCAAACGGTTAAAGCAGCCAAGTACATCTCAATCTACACCATTAATTATAATTGTAAAGATGGATTTGGAGCCTTCTGTGACACCCCTTACCCGTGTACAGTATACCCGAGTAAGTAATGCCACACGGTGTACCGGCATACTCTAATATTCCTCAATTAATTTATATCATGCTTTTGCATATAATTTATGAAATACAATTTGTTTAAGCCATTTATCAAAAGTATTATTCATTTAAGGTTCCGAAAATTTTAAAGAAAATCCGGCGGAGTACTGGCTAAAAATGGAGAAAACCGTTCTTCGGAACCTGTTAAAAACACTTCCAATAAACAAATTCATTCATTCTCAACTTCAATGTCATCACAAAACTCAATATCAAGATTTCAACAATTTTTTTTCAGTTTCAGGTTTCAACAACCTTTTCTCATATACAAGCAATAAATACATGCTCAAATCTTGCATTCATAGTCATAACTTTCATTATTTACATAAACATCAAAATATATTACATGAGTTCAAATACATATGAGAAAATACAAATCTGCTACAAAATATCAAAATGACAAAATGACACCTAGTGCCCTACCGATGCACTGCAGGTAGTGAGGTGACACGGACACCGAGCGTAATCGGATGGACTCACCCGATCTGTGGTCTCACGGGCTCACGATCGGGATCTCCAGTACCTACGCGTGGCAAAAGCAACGCGCTAAGCAATAATGCTTAGTGGTGCAATAATATAATAGAAGAAAATAGCAAGAATATAAATGTGTATACAATGTGTATGCTTTCTTTGTTTGATCTTGGTATATTCATTAATTCATTAACTTTGTTCACTTTTATTCATTTGGTTGCCCCAAGTAACCTACACTAGGCATCGGATGGATACGGTAAATCGGCGCTTGGGTACCTAGTACCTCGGGCCGTCACACCATCGGTCACATATGCATCTCCGGTGTGCAGCAAGCGGCTAACAAGTGTAAATAATATCGTGCACAAGGCCAAGTCTCAATACAAAGTCAGAATGGCTAAAAGCCATGAAATCACAGAATGGCATTTTTGCCATGTGCAGTACTGCTAACTGAACCCTATTGGCATGCCAAACTATCCAAACCAATCTTGTTAGGTATACTAGGGCATTTGAAACTCTTAAATTTGTCAACTTGTGAATTTCAACTTTTTTGGTGTCACTATTCATCATTGGTCAACAAAAATGTTGACTTTTAGAATAAAAATGTGTACATCAACTTTGGCACTCCCAACATACCACATTTGGTGTTTAAAACTTGTTGGCATTAAGTGTTTTTACCATTTCTAAATATTAAACCAAAGGAGCAGATTTTTCAGATATTGTACCATAACTTCACTGTTCCATTGGACACTGTTACTGTTGGAATTTGAAGAAATGTAAAACATAAAAGTTGTTCCTTATTTTGTCTAGTTGAATTTCCTTTTTTGAATCACTCCATTTGGAGTTTTGTAGCTCCAGATATGGCTCAAAAACCCAAGCTGTCCGGATATGCAGTCTGCAGAAATTTACCATATCTACAGTGCATGAACAGTGACTTGAGTCACTTAGTTGAATGGGTTCTGGCCATAATTTGGGGTAGGTTCCTTCATGAAAGTTGTTTTTCTATGTCTTAACTTGTTGCTGTAAAACTTTCAGACCAATTGACCAAATCTACAGTGACTTATGGCCAAATGAACAGTTACTGTTCATTTGGTCAATTCTGCAGAGACAGTTTCAGGGTTCCGGATTGGGGCCAAGTTTTGGTCCTCTTGCTTTGGTCTTTTGGGCATGGTTTCTTCAGCAAAAATGTGCCATTATAAGCCTAATTTCATGTCCAATTGGCCAAACTTCAATTGGACTACCACTGCCCAAGTTATGGCAGTGCAAAGGGACTGAAATTTCAGTCCTTATGCTTTGTCCATAGGGCAGCTTGCAACCTCAATTTGCAACCTCATTTTTCAGTCCATTTGTTAGTCAAATTACCTAAAATGGTCACTAATTGACCATTAAAATGTCCTCTAACCATTTCCTAACCTAAGTCACAATTTCACCTTTGCAAACCCTAATGTCCAAACCAATTACTCATAAACCTTGATTCACATGCTTAGTTCAATCTCCATGCATATTAATACCTTAACCATGATTTCCAACCACTCTAAGTTTATTAAACAATCAAACTCAATCTCCCATAGGGCTGCCAAAAATTGAAGGTACCCTTAACACATGTAATTTACTTCATTTTCTTAAAATCTCTTAGCTCAAAATGATGTTTTAACTAAAATTAAAAGAGTGAAAACAAAAGTGTAGCACTAACCTTGATTGGGCAGAATTTCCAAAGCCCTAAACTTCACTTTCTTCCCTCTTGTTGGCTGCCAAAAACTTCCTTAGGGTGTGTAGATTAATTTTAGTGAAGATGACTTAGGGTTTTGGGGTGAGGTTTGAGAGGTTTGAGAGCTTGAAAATGAAGAAAATGGAGGTTTGGCTATGGAATTTTTGAGAGCTACGGGTAACTTTTGTGGGAGTGGTGGCTGCTGGAAATTTCTGGTGAATTTAGTCTTCTTTAGTCTCTTTTATTGTTTATTTAAATGGTTGTTAAATTATAATTGGTGGAGACTTTCACATGACATCATAATGATGTCATATTTGGCATTTTAGTGTATTTTCTTTTTCTTTTCATCACTACTCAATTTCAATTTAATTTCTAGTAATATTTCTTCATATTTTACGTTATATTAATTATTTACTCAACTGGACAAGTCGGCCAAAAATCACCTCGGAAGGCGAAATGACCAAAATGCCCTCCGTTTGGCTTAACGGGTCAAAATCGTCTGTACCGATTGAAAAATTTTTCTAAATATTTTCTTGGCATTCTAATGCCATAGGAACCTCAATGACCCTTCTCTGGAGTCCCAAAAATTATTTTATGAATTTTTACCCGGGTCTAGGGCTCCTCGTTGCGAGAACCGCAACTTCCCTCCGGTTACCCATCGCTTGGGCACCGGCTCATTTAACTTGGTTGTATTTTATTTCTAAAATTTTTACTAAATTTTTCTTATTAATATTTAAGTGAATTAGGGTTCCTGACTTTAGTTTAAATATTTTTCTGGACGTTCTAGCTGTCCGGACCGACACCGGTCACCGGAACAGTAGAATGTACGGAGTGTACCGGGAGGGTGTTACAACTCTTCCCCTTTAATTTAAATTTCGTCCTCGAAATTTACCTGATGCAAACTGTTGAGGGAACTGTTGCCTCATCGTTTCTTCACTTTCCCAAGTTGCCTCCTCGGTGTTATGGTGCCTCCAAAGCACTTTCACCAATGGAATTTGCTTGTTTCTCAACTCTTTTACTTCTCGAGCCAGGATCCGTAGAGGTTCTTCTTCATATGTCAAATCCGGCTGTATTTCAATTTCTTCTCTGGAGATGACATGTGAAGGATCTGAGTGGTATCTTCTGAGCATAGATACGTGGAACACATTGTGGATCTTGTCCAGCTCTGGTGGTAAAGCTAGCCTATAGGCTACTGGACCCACACGTTCAATGACTTCATATGGGCCAATGAACCTAGGGCTTAACTTACCTTTCCTTCCAAACCTCAATACCTTCTTCCATGGTGACACCTTGAGGAACACTTTGTCGCCAACCACATATTCTATTTCTTTCCTCTTCAGGTCGGCATAAGATTTACTGCATCCGAGGCAACCTTCAAGTTGGCTTTGATTAGTTTCACTTTCTCCTCAGCCTGTTTCACCAGGTCTGGCCCTACCAGTTTGTCTTCGCCCAATTCAGTCCAGCACACTGGAGTTCTACATTTTCTCCCATATAGTGCTTCATATGGGGCCATTTGGATACTAGCTTGGTAGCTATTGTTGTATGCAAACTCTGCCCGTGGGAGGTATCTATCCCAACTTCCCTCAAACTCAATGACACAACTCCTCAGCATATCCTCAAGGACCTGACAAGTATTTCACGTTATTGTTATCATTTCAATTCAATATTTGTATCAATTTCATTGGTTTCAATTATTTACCTGGATTACTCTTTCAGATTGCCCATTCGTCTGAGGATGGAAAGCTGTGCTGAAATGGAGTTGTGTACCCAAGGATTCATGCAACTTCTTCTAAAATCTCGATGTAAACCTTGGGTCTCGATCAGATATGATGGAAAGTGGAATTCCATGCAGTCTAACTATCTCACTGATATACAATTCTGCTAACTTCTCCAGTGAGTAGTCAGTCCTAACTGGCAGAAAGTGTGCTGACTTTGTCAATCTATCAACTATCACCCATGCTGCATCATGCTTCTTCCGGGTGAGAGGTAGGCCACTTACAAAATCCATGGTGACCCGATCCCATTTCCATTCAGGTATGCGTATAGGCTGTAGCAAACCTGATGGAACTTGATGCTCTGCTTTGACTTGCTGACATGTCAAGCATTTAGTCACATAGTCACCTATATCTCTTTTCATACCAGGCCACCAATACTGAAGCTTCAGATCATGATACATCTTTGTACTTCCTGGGTGCATAGCATATACACCGTGTGTGCCTCTTTCAGAATCTTGGCCTTGAATTCCCCATCATCCGTACACAGTCTTCCTTTGTAATACAGACACCCATCTGCCTTCGCCTCATAGTCAGTTGCTTTTCCTTCTGGAATTTTGCTCATAATGGCCATTAGCTTTTCATCTGTCTTTTGCCCATCTAAAATCTGCTGTAGCAGGTTTGGCCTCACTTGCAACTCAGCCAAAATAGCTCCATCTCGAACCAAAGATAGACGGGCATTCAATGATCTCAAGGCTGTCATGGATTTTCTGCTCAAGGCATCAGCAACTACATTTGCCTTCCCATGATGGTAGTCAATTACACAGTCATAATCCTTCAGAACTCAATCCATCGCTCTGTCTAAGGTTGAGCTCTTCGGGTTGGCAAATATTTCGTGCTCTTATGGTCTGTAAATGTAGCACTTTTCCCCATACAAGTAATGCCTCCATATCTTGATCTGAAGATAATTGCCGCAAGCTCTAGATCATGGGTAGGGTAGTTCTGCTCATGTGGCCTTAGGTATGGAAGCATAGGCGATCACTTTCCCCTCTTGCATCAATACACACCCTAACCCATTATGTGAGGCATCACTATAGACCACAAAGTCCTTTCCGACACCGGTCGTGTTAACACCGTGCCTCACAACATAGCCTTCAATTTCTCAAACCGATCGACACTTGTCATTCCAAATCGACATTCTTGTGTAACAACTTGGTCATTGGAGCACTATTAGGAAAATCCTTCACAAATCTCTGTAATACCCACTAGCCCCAAGAAACTTCGACCTCGCTTGTATTTCGGGAGGCTTCCATTCCATCATCGCTTCTATTTTCTTGGGATCCACTAATCCCATCACCGACACTATGTGTCCAAGGAATGCAATCTCATTCACCAAAAGTCACACTTGGACAACTTAGCATACGACTTCTTCTCCGCAGGTTTGCGTAACAATCTTCAAATGTTCATCATGTTCTTCCTCGGTCTTGGAGTACACCGAATGTCATCAATAAAAACCACTACGAACCGATCTAGGTATGGATGAAAGATACGGTTCATAAGGTCCATGAACGCCTGGTGCATTTGTTAGCCAAAGGGCATCACCAGAAATTCATAATGCCCATACCGGGTCCTGAATGCAGTCTTGGGCACATCTACATCTTTCACCCTCAGCTGATGATACCCTGATCTGAGATCAATCTTAGAAAATACTCCTGCTCCCTTCAACTGATCAAACAGATCATCAATTCTAGGCAACGGATACTTGTTCTTCACAGTCACTTTATTCAACTGCCGGTAATCAATACAAAGCCTCAAAGTCCCATCATTCTTTTTCACAAACAAAGACTGGAGCTCCCCATGGTGACACATGGGCGTATGAACCCTTATCTAACAACTCTTGCAACCGAGTTTTCAACTCCTCAATTCGATGGGTGCCATCCTATAAGGAGCAATGGAAATGGGTGTCAGATCTTACAGTTGTCTCAATAGCAAATTCGACTTCCCTTTCTCGTGGCAAACCAGCAACTCTTCAGAAATACTGGGAAGTCTCTCACTGTGGTATGTCACTCAGTTTGGCTTAGCTCGCCTAGTATCCACCACATGTGCTAGGTAGGCTTCATGCCTTTTCTCATCATTCTTCTTGCAATCGTGGTTGAGATGACATTGGACAAGAAATCATCCTTTCCCCACAACTGTGATCTCATTACCCTCTGAAGTTTTTAGAGAAATTCTCTTCAATTTGCAATCAACTATTGCCTGATGACGTGACAACCAGTCCATTCCCAAAATCACGTCAAACTCATGGAAGGGCAACTCAATTAGGTCTGCCAAGAATTCATACCCCTGAATCCTTAACGGGCAACCCTTGTATACCTTGTTCACCACTACACTGTGGCCCAATGGATTAGTGACCAGAATGTCTTGGTCACTCTCCCCTACTAGTATCCCCCTTTCTACGGATAGGTTGATGCAGATGTATGAATGAGTGGATCCTGGATCCACCAATGCATGCACAGGTGTAGTGTAGAGGGAGAACGTACCCCTGATGACGTCCGGGGCATCTTGCTCCTCCTGAGCTCTCAGGGCATAATTTCTGGCAGGTGGTCTGCTATCTGGCCTCTCTGCTGGCTCAGATGTAGGCCTCTGAGATGGTCCCACAGCTTCGGATTTACCAGACCTTCTACCCCTTGGTGGTGCAGGAGCAGGTCTGTCTGCTTGTGTTGGAGCAGCTGTAGTAGTTCTGCGTGGACAGTTTCTCAACTGATGCTCTGTTGACCCACATCTAAAGCAAGCACCAGTTACTCTCCAACATTCCCCCTTATGCCATTTCTGACAGTGTGGACATGCAGGAGATGCTGGGGCTGGTCCCCTGAACCCCATCCCTGGAGAGCTGCCCACTGATGGTGTGGACTGACCTCTCCTAGGGGTGAACTGTGGCCTGGGCCCCTGAGACTGACCCTGACCCTGTGGTTGACCCGAACTCTGTGCAGGAGGACCCTTAAACTTCTTCCCAAATCCAGGGGCTGAACTAGACTGACCCGGTCCCCTCTTCTGCTGTCTCTCCCTTCTGGTCTGTTCATTGATTCTCACTTTTTCAACCCTTATTGCAGCTTCCACTAGCTTGCTAAATTCTGTGATTCCCAAGGCAGTGAGCTGTATCTTGATATTGTCATTCAGTCCCTCTTCAAATCTCTTGCATCTTTCAGCTTCATTTGGGACTATCTCCCTTCCGTAGCGGCTTAATCGGACGAATTCTTTCTCATACTCAGCCACTGACAATTGTCTCTGCCTCAGGTTAATAAATTCTCTTCTTCTCTTCCCGATATACAATACCCACATACTTCTTCTTGAACTCGAGAGAAAGAAATCCCAAGTTACTGACTTACGTCTGCACTTCATCGACACGGTGTCCCACCATCCATAGGCATCATCTTGCAAAGAAAGAGATGGCGGCTTCCGAGTTTTGCTCGAGTACAGTGGAGCTGTTTTAGGACTCTGCTGCCTGTTCAACCAATTCTACCGCAATGAGTCATCTTCTCTCTTGCCATAGAAATCCACCGCCCCAAATTTTCTTAGTCTCTCCAAGTGTGTTTTCTGTGGAGTGGTGGTGGTGGTGGTCTTGGCATTACCCACCATCTGTCTAAAGAAGTCGGCCATTTGTTGGAACATGGCTGTGGAGGCGAGGTGCTCGCTTGAGTGGCGAGCATTCTCTCATGCCCCAGCCTCACTGCCGCAGTGGAGCATGACTCTCCACTTCCTCCTCAACGGCTCTCTGAGAGGAAGGATCCATATCCTATTCAAAATAAGAAAGATAAACAGATCTGCGTTAGTGTCACCTCGACTCTTACAAATGCAATGCATGGTATGGACTCAATCTAGGCCCAGAAATGCCTAAACCGTGCTCTGATACCACTAAATGTGACACCCCTTACCCATGTACAGTATACCCGAGTAAGTAATGCCACACGGTGTACCGGCACACTCTAATATTCCTCAATTAATTTATATCATGCTTTTGCATATAATTTATGAAATACAATTTGTTTAAGCCATTTATCAAAAGTATTATTCATTTAAGGTTCCGAAAATTTTAAAGAAAATCCGGCGGAGTACCGGCTAAAAATGGAGAAAACCGTTCTTCGGAACCTGTTAAAAACACTTCCAATAAACAAATTCATTCATTCTCAACTTCAATGTCATCACAAAACTCAATATCAAGATTTCAACAATTTTTTTCAGTTTCAGGTTTCAACAACCTTTTCTCATATACAAGCAATAAATACATGCTCAAATCTTGCATTCATAGTCATAACTTTCATTATTTACATAAACATCAAAATATATTACATGAGTTCAAATACATATGAGAAAATACAAATCTGCTACAAAATATCAAAATGACAAAATGACACCTAGTGCCCTACCGATGCAATCGCAGTAGTGAGGTGACACGGACATCGAGCAGCGTAATCGCGGATGGACTCACCCAGTTTGTGGTCTACTGGGCTCACGATCGGGATCTCCAGTACCTACGCGTGGCAAAAGCAACGCGCTAAGCAATAATGCTTAGTGGTGCAATAATATAATAGAAGAAAATAGCAAGAATATAAATGTGTATACAATGTGTATGCTTTCTTTGTTTGATCTTGGTATATTCATTAATTCATTAACTTTGTTCACTTTTATTCATTTGGTTGCCCCAAGTAACCTACACTAGACGCATCGGATCGATAACGGTAAATCGCGCTGGGTACCTAGTACCTCGGCCGTCACACCATCGGTCACATATGCATCTCCAGTGCAAATGTAACAGCTAACAAGTCAGAATAATATCGTGCACAAGGCCAAGTCTCAATACAAAGTCGGAAGGGCTAAAAGCCATGAAATCACGAATGGCATTTTTGCCATGTGCGATCTTGCTAATCGAACCCTATTGGCATGCCAAACTATCCAAACCAATCTTGTTAGGTATAATAGTTAATTTGAAACTCTTAAATTTGTCAACTTGTGAATTTCAACTTTAATTGGTGTCACTATTCATCATTGGTCAACAAAAATGTTGACTTTTAGAATAAAAATGTGTACATCAACTTTGGCACTCCCAACATACCACATTTGGTGTTTAAAACTTGTTGGCATTAAGTGTTTTTACCATTTCTAAATATTAAACCAAAGGAGCAGATTTTTCAGATTTTGTACCATAACTTCACTGTTCCATTGGACACTGTTACTGTTGGAATTTGAAGAAATGTAAAACATAAAAGTTGTTCCTTATTTTGTCTAGTTGAATTTCCTTTTTTGAATCACTCCATTTGGAGTTTTGTAGCTCCAGATATGGCTCAAAAACCCAAGCTGTCCGGATATGCAGTCTGCAGAAATTTACCATATCTACAGTGCATGAACAGTGACTTGAGTCACTTAGTTGAATGGGTTCTGGCCATAATTTGGGGTAGGTTCCTTCATGAAAGTTGTTTTTCTATGTCTTAACTTGTTGCTGTAAAAATTTCAGACCAATTGACCAAATCTACAGTGACTTATGGCCAAATGAACAGTTACTGTTCATTTGGTCAATTCTGCAGAGACAGTTTCAGGGTTCCGGATTGGGGCCAAGTTTTGGTCCTCTTGCTTTGGTCTTTTGGGCATGGTTTCTTCAGCAAAAATGTGCCATTATAAGCCTAATTTCATGTCCAATTGGCCAAACTTCAATTGGACTACCACTGCCCAAGTTATGGCAGTGCAAAGGGACTGAAATTTCAGTCCCTATGCTGCTGTCCATAGGGCAGCTTGCAACCTCAATTTGCAACCTCATTTTTCAGTCCATTTGTTAGTCAAATTACCTAAAATGGTCACTAATTGACCATTAAAATGTCCTCTAACCATTTCCTAACCTAAGTCACAATTTCACCTTTGCAAACCCTAATGTCCAAACCAATTACTCATAAACCTTGATTCACATGCTTAGTTCAATCTCCATGCATATTAATACCTTAACCATGATTTCCAACCACTCTAAGTTTATTAAACAATCAAACTCAATCTCCCATAGGGCTGCCAAAAATTGAAGGTACCCTTAACACATGTAATTTACTTCATTTTCTTAAAATCTCTTAGCTCAAAATGATGTTTTAACTAAAATTAAAAGAGTGAAAACAAAAGTGTAGCACTAACCTTGATTGGGCAGAATTTCCAAAGCCCTAAACTTCACTTTCTTCCCTCTTGTTGGCTGCCAAAAACTTCCTTAGGGTGTGTAGATTAATTTTAGTGAAGATGACTTAGGGTTTTGGGGTGAGGTTTGAGAGGTTTGAGAGCTTGAAAATGAAGAAAATGGAGGTTTGGCTATGGAATTTTTGAGAGCTACGGGTAACTTTTGTGGGAGTGGTGGCTGCTGGAAATTTCTGGTGAATTTAGTCTTCTTTAGTCTCTTTTATTGTTTATTTAAATGGTTGTTAAATTATAATTGGTGGAGACTTTCACATGACATCATAATGATGTCATATTTGACATTTTAGTGTATTTTCTTTTTCTTTTCATCACTACTCAATTTCAATTTAATTTCTAGTAATATTTCTTCATATTTTACGTTATATTAATTATTTACTCAACTGGACAAGTCGGGCAAAAATCACCTCGGAAGGCGAAATGACCAAAATGCCCTCCGTTTGGCTTAACGGGTCAAAATCGTCTGTACCGATTGAAAAATTTTTCTAAATATTTTCTTGGCATTCTAATGCCATAGGAACCTCAATGACCCTTCTTTGGAGTCCCAAAAATTATTTTATGAATTTTTACCCGGGTCTAGGGCTCCTCGTTGCGAGAACCGCAACTTCCCTCCGGTTACCCATCGCTTGGGCACCGGCTCATTTAACTTGGTTGTATTTTATTTCTAAAATTTTTACTAAATTTTTCTTATTAATATTTAAGTTAATTAGGGTTCCTGACTTTAGTTTAAATATTTTTCCGGACGTTCTAGCTGTCCGGACCGACACCGGTCACCGGAACAGTAGAATGTACGGAGTGTACCGGGAGGGTGTTACACCTTCGGTTCAAAAGCAGACGGCAGATTTGGAACTTCTTATTCCCAGCCTTTGGATCTCTTTTGTAAGGCAAGCCCCTTGACCGTTGGATTAAGGGGTGAAAGGATAGAGATTCTGAATGAAATCCCAACCCTCAACTTTGATTCTCTTTAATTCCCAGACATCAGATTATGTCCTTTTGAATCTAGGCCTTCCATCTCCTCCTGATGTGATCCTAACCCTTCACTTTGAGCACCCATTCCCTATAAATACCTGCATGTAATACTGTAGAAAAAAGAAGAAAAGAAGGGGGGTGATTATTGTGGAAAGACTCTGAACTTTGATATAGTCTTATTGCCTATCATTCGAAGCTCTTAAAGCTTTGAGAAACTTTAGAAACCGGTTTTCTGAAGTATCTCATTTAAAAGAGCTTTAAATCCTATGAGTCTCATTTTCTGTATCTGTGCATTACCCAGCGAGCTCAACTTCCACTTCGTCCCCATCACCTCGAGTTAGCTCAAGTTTTTCGGCTATCTCAGTCTTCAGCTCCCTAAGATTTGCTGATACCGGTGTTGGCCCACCCATCATCCCAACTTTCTACAGGTAAGTGTCTAACCTGTCTTTTGTTGAATACCTTGGATTCATTTTCTTAAGTTTTTTTAAATGTGTCTAGTCACACTGAGTCTTAAAATAGTTTGTTTTAGCTCGTAATCATTATCTTTATCTTTTTTATCATTCGTAAATTTCATTTTTAATCGTAACCTCATTCTTATTTCCCTCGAAAACAAATGTTTGAGTCAACAGTGACTCGTAAATACTCCGAAGAGTATAGGTAAAAGTACTAACATGATAGTTTTTAGTCCAAATAAATGAAAACAATAGGAAAGGGATTGTATCTCGAGTAATTATAGAAAGGGTCAGAATAGGCTGAAGGAGTTGAAATGAGAAAATAAGTTACGAGACAAGGTCCTGGAACGAGCTCAAATGATAAGATAATGGATAAGAAATCAAGACAAAGTTCAGACCTCGAGCAAGCGACTAAAAATGGACAGAGTCTGAAACCAAAGAGTTCGGATAAAGTAATCATGCGGAAGATCGGCAAGGAGTTCGGCTCAACGCTCACCATCTAGTTATAAAATCCCATAGATCAGGAAAAGCCTTTCACAGGGGTTTCCTATGTCTTTGGTAATTCTTTCCAATATGAAAGGGGATCGGGAGAGAGTCCTTACCCGAATTCCTAGTTTAGAATTCTAATAAAACACCATTCTTAAAAATATGGGAGATCGGGAGAGAGTTCTTTTCGGAGTTCTCAACTTAAATTCTTAACAAAATATATTAAGAGTTCAAGAGAGAGTTCTTACCCGAGTTCTCAGTCTAAATTTTAATAAAATATATTAAGAGATCAAGAGAGAGTTCTTACCCGAGTTCTCAGCTTAAATTTTTAATGAAATATATTAAGAGATTGGGATAGAGTTCTTACCCGACTTCTCAGCTTGAACTTTAACAAAATATATTAAGAGATCGGGAGAGAGTCCTTTCCTGAATTCTCTAACTAAAATTTTAATAAAATGTCTCAGATAAGGAGAGAACCCTTTCCCCTTCTAATCCTAATACTTTTATTAGAAAACTTTTTATATGTTCTAAACAATGGGTATGTAGGAGAGTTCTCCCAAATTATCCCAAATATTACGTTGAGGCTTTATGGAGAGTCCTCCTCAAGGCACTCATATTTATGAAGCAAATCCCCCCTAAAAATATCACAATATCAGTATTCATATTAATCCTCAAAACACTCATTATACAACACCCATTCACTGAAGGGTCATCTCATGTACTCGTGTTCTTGGGCAACCTGAAATAGTGAAATATTAAACATTTCTTTTATCCATACAAAGTATTAACATCATCACTCTAACCCCCAAATTATCAATCTCAATTTATAAAGAACACAACGTTAAATCTGCTTACCCTTGTCGAGGGACGAGGTGGGGTGCCTAACACCTACCCCACCTGTATATGGACCCCGAACCTAGAATCTCTGTAGACCCTTATTTTGTGATGAGTATGTGCATTGAGGCCGTGGGAAACCCGATGATGAAAAATTATATGACTGTAAGATGTAATTCGAGGCATGGAGCTGAATTATTAATTCTGTGGCACGATCTTGAAAAAAATAAATATAATAATAAAGTTTTGGGGAAATTAATTTAATTAAATTTAAATAAAATTTTATTTTGTTTAAATTTAATATGGGTAGATCTTAAATGAATCTAACTAAGTTTAATTGGGCTCCATGGGCCTAAGAAAGCCTAGTTAGGAATTTTAAATGGGACCCATTTAATTATTTTCTAAAAATGAAAATATCTCTCTCCTCCTTGGCCCCGCTCTCTTCCTCACTCCCTATTGGTGCCTTCCATTTTTTCCTGTCTTCCTATTGGTTGAAACACCTCACCCATATCCCAGTTTTATTTGAATTCTGCAATCGTAGTTGTTTAAGTCATCTAAACTTTATCACCCTAAGACTCCAAACCCTACCACACCTCTTCCTCACTCCCTATTGGTGCCTTCCATTTTTTCCTGTCTTCCTATTGGTTGAAACACCTCACCCATATCCCAGTCTTATTCGAATTCTGCAATCGTAGTTGTTTAAGTCATCTAAAACTTTATCACTCTAAGACTCCAAACCCTATCACACCTCTCTCCCAAAACCTATAAATGCCCTACTAGAGAAGGGAAGAGGGGATGATGGGAAAAAAGAGGAAGAGAAAATTCAGAGCTATAGGAAATTTGGAGATATTCAAGACTCTTTGAGTTCTTCCTTATTTTTTCTTTTCTTCAAGAAGGATTTCATACAAGATTTCTGGAAGGTCAGTTTTTATTGTTTTCTTTTCAAGATCTATGCCACACAATATTTTAATTCTATGCTCCTTGTCTTCAATTTATTTTATATGTTCATATGGATCATGTAATCATGTTTAATTTGAGGGGATACACAACTCTGCACATGTTTAGTTTCTGTCTCTCATATTTTTATTATTTTTCTTTATTTTTTGAATTTGTAAAAAATTTGTAAAAATTATATTCATATTTTACAAGAAATTCTATTAATTTTAGGCTCAAGAATCACTAAAAAAGCCTCGATATTTTGTAAGTTATGGCTGTTTGAAGTTAGGGTTCCTGTAAAATCTGATTTACAGGATATCCAATTTGTGGAGCCCATATCTCTCTTGTTCCTTAATATTTTTGTGCAAATCTAGTGTCTAAAATTAACTTCAGAATCTTATGAATCTTTTCCAATTGGCTTTGCATTCATATCTGTTGTGGTTAATTAGTTATGAATTTTACAAAAAAGTAGTACGATTCTGTCACTTAGAAAAGTTACGATTTATGTAGACCATTCGGCTAGGGTTTTGTTTGATTTATAAATTTTATGATCTTGTATGATATGTAGGCTGTCTTCTGTAATTTTTTTATGATTTTTAGGCATGTATAACTATTTTTAAAAAATCAGATTTCTTGCTACCATTAATCTGCCAGAATTTAGAAATTGTATATTTATGCATATTCTTATATTTTCTTGGGTTTTAATTGATATTTGATCTATTTTTCTGTGTTCTTTTAATTCAAGAACTATTATGAAGTGTTTGGATCATGTTAGAAGACTTAGACTATTAGGTAGTTGTAATTAATTAGGAATCTTAACCCTTTAGGAGACTAGAGTTAGAATCCAATGTAAATTGTTATTAATATTTTCTTTATTTCTTTTATTTTTTTTAGTTTCTTTATTTTTTATTACAAACAAAATTGGTAAGTAACCCTAAGGTAAGTACCAAAGAGAGCATTTGCGTGGAGCTTATATGGAGCTAAACGGGAGTAAGTCAGGGATATCATTGCCATACTAGAAGAGAAGACCCTTTTTTGAGGGTAGCTTGCCCCAATGGCAACTGCATTTATCAACAGGTAAGTAGCTCTAAACTTCTCGAATAACCATTGGCATGAAATTGTAGTAATAATAGAACTTTTATTTGGTAAATTAAAATTAACTTTATTTTTAATTTAACTGACTTTTACATGTAATCAATTTAAATAAATACTTTGTAAATTAAAATTAATCTTGTTTGTAAATTAAACCAACATTGGCATGTAAATAAATTTAATTTAATACTTGGTAATTGTAAAATAAATTTGCATGTTAGAAATCTTTATTAGGTTGTGATTGTTTGGGCCTTATGTGATATTAGAATAAATTACACATGTACATAATTAACTTAGTTTAATTATCCTTAAGGTAACTTGGTAAAAACTAATTAATTAGGTTAAATAGAAACGTAGAGTTATTTGAAATTGAATTTGTTTGTAAATTACGTTCTCAATAATAAATTAATTTTAGTCATCTGGTAAATATCATTTAAATAATTAGCAACCCCATAGATAGGAATTACTTGTGCATGGAAATTGTGTGTAAACAACAATCCTTTTGTGAATTACTTACGTGTGTAGGATTAGAATTGCATTTTTAGGATAAAGTTTAATAAAGGAATAATAAACAAGACTTCTAGAAACTTTAGTAGAGGACTGGCACTCGAATTAATGAGGTTAGACCAGGTGTAAGGGGTGCCTAACACCTTCCCCTTACGTACCCACTATCCTGAACCTAGACATTGGGCTATGGTAATGACGGTTGTGGAAACTCTGCAAGGAGTAAGTTGCCATCCATGACCCTCGGAAGAAACACTGAATATGTCCTGGTTATTTCCCGGGTGGCGACTCCTGTCTATCTATGCCTTCGTGGCATAAATCCTTAGTACCATGGTAGTGTTATGGGAAGACGGTACTTACCAGTGGTTTGATTCTATTAGGATTGTATGAAGTGCATGTCTAGGAAATGCTGTCTAAGGAGGTGGTACTTAAGTGAGATCATTGTGACTCCACCATCTTTCCTGGGCATTACCTGGTGCATTTTGTATAATTTTAATGGATGATATTTCACCTCACGCCTACCCCTGCCCCTACAATCTCTATTTTTGATGTGGTTCCTAATTTATTTTTATAGAGGGTTTTCTTTAATTTTCCTCAAAATTAAAGTGGCGACTCCTCACTTTTTCCACTTTGGTGAGAATCATCCAGCGACTGCAAAGTCCTTGCGACAGCTTGGCGACTCCACTGGGGACATATACCAAAATAACCCTGGTTTAGAAGTCCAAAGAGAAAATTTAATTCTATGTTCTTATGAGTCTGTAATTATGGGGGTTAACTTATAGAATCAGAGATTTTAATATTTGATTATTATTCTCTCTAACCATTTTATTTGTTTTGATTGTTTTATTTATTGCAGTAATCTTTGCCTAAATTCCCTTGAATAAGGAAGAGATAAATATGTCCCTTCACACAAAAATCACCTACACAATATCCTCACACACTTTAGCCCTATACCTGGGCTCTCTTACCTTGTAGGAAGTAGGAGGGGGTCATGTAGCGGTACCCATGGGTTTTTACCCCGTTAGTATATGTGAAGACTTCTGCTCAGATTGGAACTTGTTTCACCTATTGTGATAATCATGGACTTTTTTTTCCCGTCATTATCATAATGGTGAAATGGGGCTCTACTGTTTACAGTAGGGATAATTTGGGGACCTGTGGCTTTAGAAAATTAGACCTTGAGCTAAACCGTCACATTAGTCAAAGCCTATGATAAGCCATCCTTGAAGGTAGGACCATCCAATTAGATAGCACCTACCCAGTGTCACGATCACCCTATTTTAGGACAAAAGGGACATTCTTGCTTTCAACTTACTCTGTTTATATTTTTAAATTTTTCTTAAATAACACAAGGGTAATTTTGAATCATACTACCAAGATGATCTAAACACCTTCCTACTTTGATAGGTGTATAGATATTGCCACGCTAGCAGTATAATTCAAAATTACCTGAATTTATTCTACTAACATATTTCCTCCATGAGTACTATAAATTGGTGTCTGCCAATGGTAAGGAAAACTTTAAAATAGGATCTTCGAGTCAGTCAGCTGATAAAATTTATGAATGAATAGTATAACTCCCGTGGGATTTATCCTCATTAGAGTTATGCGAAAAGGTGTATGTGCCTTATGAACAAGTATCATAGCCATGCATACGCCCCGTCATTCATGGTTAGACTATCGAATAATGCTATTATAAAGAATGATGTAATTTACCTTCGACAGACACCATTTCGGCAATTACTTGTCACAGTATCCTTTGATCAGCCAAAACTTTGGTCACAATAAAATTATTTATAGAAATAAAATAATATACTTACACCACAGGAAACCAATATTGCTCCCAAAGCAAATCCGATCCAGCAACCAGTTGTACCAAGAAAAGTTTACTTAACAAGATCCTGAGCGAAGAAGATAATGGAAAAGCAAGAACAAGTGCAGAACCTACAGGGGCAAGTTTCAGAATTAAGGGAACATATCTCAGAGTTAATGAAGATGATGAGAGAAATGTCCCAAAACAAAGAAACCACCCGGCCAGCACCGGAACCAAACTTACCAGTAATTCCCCCTCTTACAACAACAATTGATTCTCATGCCCAAAAGCTTTACAATCAAGCCTCAACTTCTTTTACCTTCCAAACTCCTATCCATGACCCAACAATCACCTTCAATCCAACAATCTCAAGTAGTGAATTACCTATCTCCTACCATCAAGTTGTCCCAAATATATAATTTCATCCTTCAGTACCAATCCCTTCAGTTTACCCTATGACTAATCTTCCAACTGGAGGAATAGTTTATGCAACAGGGGGAGAAAACGTAAAAGAAGAGGATGGAGAATCTCCCTCAGAATCATCTATCAATGTCCTGTACCTGGATTCCATGTCCGAAATACTGATCTCACCAACCACTGAGGAACAAGAGCTCGACAATTGGGAAGCTGAGGATATCCATTTGCTTTATTTTGAGTAAAGTATATTTTGTTACCAGTACTTGATTACTTTGTCTATGGTGTCAAGTGTAATTCTGTAAATTGACCTCTTTTTATGATTAAGCAATTAACAAATTAATAGCGCACTTTCTCAAACTCTGTGTCCAATATTTTCTTTTAAAAATTCATGTTAAAATCCGATCTTTAATATAATCCATTTTCACTTCTCCAAGACCATTGACCAACCCCTCCATAATAATCCAATCAACTCTGAAATCCCTTATGTTAACTTTGAGAGTCCCATAATCACCATTGATTCAAGTGATCCCAAAGAAGAGCCTGTGAAAGAGTCGGGAGAAGCAGATGAACCCACTCTAGTACCCTGTGGAGATAAAATGAATACTTTGAATTTGGGGACAAGGGAAAATAAAAGGGAACTTAGAATCATGAATAATGAAGAACTAGAAGACATGATCCAACTGCTAAAGGAATTCATCGACATATTCACTCGGGGCTATGATTGTAACATCCTCACTGTAGCAAGTTTGTACATTCTACTGTTTCGGTGACCGGCGTCGGTCTGGACAACTAGAATGTCTAGAACTATATCTAGACTAGAGTAAGGAGTCATAAATAACTCAAATAATAGTAAGAAAAATCTAAGAAAAATTTTAGAAATAAAACACAACCAATTTAAATGAGCCGGTGCCCTAGCAATGGGTGACCTAATGGGAAATTGCTGTCTTCACAGCTAAAAGCCCTAAACCCAAGGGAAAAATTCATGAAATAATTTTTGGGACTCCAGAGAAGAATCATTGAGGTTTTGATGGCATTAGAATGCCAAGAAACTGCTTAGAAAAATTTTTAGATTAGTACAGACAATTTTAGTCTGTTAAGCAAAACAAAGGGCATTTTAGTCATTTTGTCTTCAGAGATAATTTTTTACCAACTTGTCCAGACGAGTAAGTGAAATTTATGACATGAAATATGAACAAATATTGGTGAGAAAATAATTAAAAATGAGTAAAAGAAATGAGAAAAGAAAATAAAAAGTAAATTGAAATATTACATCAACAATGACATCATAATGCATAAAAGAAAATTTCCAACAACTATAAATTCTAACCAATGGGAGTTTGACAAGTATTTTAAGAGGATAAAAACTAAATAAAATGGGATAAAAATTAAAAAGAAACCAACCTTTCTTCTTCAAGTTTCGGCAGCCACACTTTCTCCATCCACCATTGATAAAGCTCTCTTCTCTCTCTTGCTAAACCTCACTTTCCCACCACAAAACCCTAACCTTTTTTCATTAAAGCTGCTCCTCACACCCTAATTGACCTTTAGGCAGCCATTAGAGGGAGAAATCTTGAAGATTAGCAAGCTCAAGTGGAAGCTCTAACAAGGTTTGTGGCCAATTTTCCCTTCTCTCTCTTAATTTATACTTAGGTGTTTAATTTAAGTAAGAAATTGTAAGTGAAATGCATGAGAACCCCTTTCATGCTTTCCCTTAAATTTTGGCAGCCTTGACATGAGTTAGGGTTAGGTGAATTTCTTGATTTAAAGTGACATATTAGCTGCCCCTAGTATAAATTATATGATTAGTATAATAAATAGGAGTGAAATGCATGAATTGAAGACTTTGGTTAATTAGGTTTAGGGTTTTGAAACTCAAAATTTAGGGGTTGATGCAAGTGAACATAAGTTAATGTTGTAATGGTCCATTAGTGACCATTTGGCCATATTTAATGAGGAATTGAAGTGATTTGTGCCATTGGAATTGAGGTTAGATATGCAGCCTTTGGTGATCGGCAGGGCTGGATGTGAGTCCAGTAGGTTTGGGTAGCTGTAACTTGAGTTGTGTAGGTTTAATTAGTACAGAGCTAATTGGACATGAAATTAGATACATAATGACACAACTTTAATTTAGAAACCCTACCCAGAAAAGCACAATAGGCTGACCTAAAAATTGACCAAATCTGGGTAACACACATTCTGCCTGGGCAAAATAATTAAATGAATAGTATTCATTCATTTGGTCATAACTCAGTGTAAAAATGTCCAATTGACCTGAAATTTATATCAATAAAAAGCTTAGACAATTTAGAACAACTTTCATGTAGAACACAAACTCAAATTCTAGACTTAACCAAATGAAATTGCTAGCCAAATTTGAGCTACCAAATCTGGCAGAACCAGGACTGCCCAGAAATTCTAGGCAAAAGGTAATCCGGCCAGTTATGGTAAAATGGCCATAACTTGAGCTACAAAACTCCAAATGGAGTGATTCAAAAAGGGTATTAAAGAAGACACATAAAGGAACAACTTTGATTGAGAACATTTGGTAAAATTCTCACTTTAGAATTACCTAATGGAATAGTGAACTCTAGCATCCAAAACTAAAATTTTTTATTTATTTTCTATTGGTTTTAAGTATTGATTGGCAACCAAGGCCAACACTTTTATGAACCAAAATGTGGTAATTTCATGTGATTAAAACTCATGTAACTATTATGTATGAGAAAGTCAATATTTTGACTTCAATAGTAAAATGAATAGTAATCTTACATGTTAAACACAAATATTCAAATAAGAGCTTTGTAATATGCCCTAGTAAACCTAGTAAGATTGGTTTGGATAGGTTGGCATGCTAATAAGGTTCTGATAACAGTACTGCACATGGCATCATGCCATTCTATGATTCATGGCTTAAATGGCCATTTTATAATTTTATGGCTTTTAGCCATTCTGACACTATTGTGATACTTGGCCTTATGCCTAATTTTTATTACAACTCATTAGTTGTTCTATTGCACACTGGGAGACACTATGTGACCGATGGTGTGACGGCCTAAGGTGCTTGGTACCCAGTGCTATTTTACCCGTTTATCCAGTCCAGTCAACTGGTATAGGTTGCTTGGGCAACAAAAAAAAATAAATATTGATGAATTTTAATCAAATAATTGATATAAAAAGTACCAAATTAATAATACTACAAATAATTACCAGAAACTTGTCCGTATGAAAAATCAGCATACATTCTGCATGTTTAATTTATTTTAGCTCTTTTTATTTTATTATTGGCACTATTAAGTAGTATTGCTTAGGGCGTTACTTTTGCCACGCATAGGTACTAGATATATGGAGCACGATCCCAGTAGACCCCAATCAGGGTGAGAGTCAGATCTGCTAGTGTCCTGTGTCACCTCTCAACTACAGTGCATTGGCAGGATGCTAGGCTACATTTTGTATTTTGCGTTTGTATTTTTATACATTTTGTAATTAAATTTTTATTTTATCATGTATATTTGGAACTTATGTGATTATGTATTAATGAAATTATCTGTAAATTGTGTTTATAAATAAAAGTTGAGTATTTATTTATGATTTGAGTATAAATATGATATGAATTCAATGATTGGAAATTTTGTGAAATTGATGAGAATTTGTTGAGAAATGATGATATATTTGGAGTTATGGACTTGAAAAATTATTAGGAGTGTCTTTTAACAGGTTCATAACATTTTCTTTTTCCAATTTACAGCAGGCACTCTGTCGGATTTTCTACAAAATTTGAGAAAATTTAAATTAATTAAATTTTCTTTTTAAAAGACTTATATATGTGAATTTTACATAAAAGGTATTTTAAATAATAAAATCAAGAATGGTAATCAAATAAGATAAAGGAAGTGCTCCGGCACACTGTGTGGCATGTTTTGCTCAACTACACTGTAGACGGGCAAGGGGTGTCACAATGATGACATCCTGGGACTAGATCCTCAGACAGTCACACATAAGATTCCTTTGATCCCTAGAACAGTCCCAGTTAAACAAAAATTGAGAAGAATGAACCTCGACACACTGCTCAAAGTCAGGGATGAAGTTAAAAAGCAGTATGATGCTGGATTCCTAGAAGTAGTAAAATACCTAGAATGAGTGGCTAACGTTGTCCCTGTAATAAAGAAAGATGGCAGAGTGAGAGTATGCATTGACTATAGGGATCTCAATAAGGCGAGTCTGAAAGATGATTTCCCTCTCCCGCATATAGATGTACTAGTAGACAATGCCGCAGGATTGGGGAGATGTTCATGTATTGACTGAGCCTCAGGGTATAACTAGATTTTGATGGACAATGATGATAAAGAAAAGACTGCCTTCATCACCCAGTGGGGATTCTGCTACCGAATGATGCCCTTTGGGTTAAAGAATACAAGGGCTACTTACCAACGTGCCATGGTCACGTTATTTCATGACATGATGCATAAAGAAGTAAAAGTTTATGTGGATGACATTATCATTAAATCCAAGGGGACTAAAAGCCATGTACAGGTATTAAAAAGAGTGTTCGAAAGGCTCAGAAAATATCAGCTAAAGATGAACCCAGCTAAATGTGTGTTTGGGGCAAAATCAAGAAAGTTGTTGGGATTTATAGTAAGTGAGAAGGGAATAGAGGTAGATCCAGACAAAATTCGAGCCATCTAAGAAATGCCCTCACCAAAAACGAAAAGGGATGTGCATAGTTTCCTGGGAAAGTTGAACTACATCTCGAGATTCATCTCTAACCTCACCACGAAGGCTGAACCCATTTTCAAGTTACTTAGAAAGAATAATACTGCCAAATGGGACCAAGCTTGTCAAGAGGCTTTCGAAAGGATTAAGCAGTAATTGTCAAATTCAGCGGTACTGGTTCCTCCAGTGATGGGTAGGCCATTAATTCTGTGTATGACAGTTCAGCAGAGCTCGATGGGTTGTGTTCTGGGATAACATGATGATACCGGGAGGAAAGAAAGAGCCATTTACTATTTGAGCAAGCAATTCAACGACTGCGAGTCAAGATACTCATCCCTGGAAAAAACCTATTGTGCGTTGGCTTGGACAGCGAATCGGCTCAAACATTACATATTGAATCATAAAACATGGCTCATCTCCAGGATGGATCCAATCAAGAATGTATTTGAAAGCCCTTTTTGAAGGAGCGGAAGTATGAGAAACACAAGTTTAGATTATTGAAATTCAAAATTTTTTTATCTAGGGTCACATGCATCATACAAGATTTATTTTTATCTATTTGATTTCAATGATAAACAGCATATTAAAACTCTTTTAATATATTTTTGGATCTACATTTGCCATTTAAGATTTTAGAATTAGTCAGATTATTTTAAGAACCCTAGATTAGATCAAGAACAAGTGCACTAACCTCTTGATGCACTGCAGTGTGTTTGGCACCTTTGGAATGCGTCTTTAGGACACCAGATGTTGTCCCTCTAGCTTGTCCACACCAAGATCACCTATGGCAGCCCTTGAACAGCTTCTAAAGCTTTTTCTATGAATTAGAAATCAAGTTTTGCCTTTTGAGAGATTATAGATGTAAACAGGACGCTAGAAACAATTTCTAGTATTTTTAATTCAAGAGATTGTTTGCTAATCTCTTTGAAATGATGAGAAATGAAGAAGAAAAGAAGGGAGATGTTCTTTGGGTGGCAGCACCAAATAAGAACAGCAGGCACACGTTTAACTCTTTCATAACAATACTTATATACCTAGGTCACCACTTAAAACCCTTGCCACATGTCACCTTTTGATTCGCTTTAGGTTTAATTGACCCAATCATATTGTGCCAAGTGTTAAACCTCTATTTAATCTTAATTTTAATCATCTTACATGATTAAAATACATTTGGCAAGCTTATGTGTAGTGCCATGTGTCACCATCTCATGGTGCCATATGTCACCCTGTGAAATGACCAAAATACCCCTATGTCTTAATTTTGAGTTCTCAACCCAAAATAATTATTTCTCTTCTTCTAATTAATTTATATCAAATATAAATTAATTAATTAATCTCTATTAATTAATTTTTCATTAATTAAATTCATATTTAAATACTTTAAATATAAATTTAATTTAAACTATACATCCAATAAACTAGATTTGGTTTCAAGCCATGTTAGGAACTTTATAATCTAATTGTAAAACAAACCTATTTAATTAATCAATTAAACTCTTTAATTAATTAATTAAATTATATTTAATTTGGTGATTACTTGTGTATGTGTGTGACTTACTAGGCTCATCACTAATTGACAATGAGACATGATATCAACTCTTAATATCATCAGAACTCTTTCTTACCATAAATGATTTCTCTAAATCATTTTATTCACCTCATAGACCATGGTTAACACCTAGCATAGCATGCCATGGCCACCCAATCAGTAATAAGGTTTGCCTTAAATGAACGTATAATCATATATTACGATGCACTAGAATCTCTCTGTTACAAAATCCCAATTCAAGCTAGAGTCATGGTTTATGTCAAACCCCATTTGCTATGAATATTATGTTCTCTTTTAATTCCAATTCTTGATTAAAAGATTTTTCTCATCAGAAACTTTTTTCTGATTAAATCTATTTGTCCTGGCCAAGAACTTGAAACATCAAGAACAATTAAATGAACATAAGATTTTATCCTTATTTACTTAGGGTAACAGATTCCATCTTAATCAACACCTACCTCCATATATAACTAGTAGGAGCCAACAGATGCCCATATACCCATACACAGTACAAGTATGAAAGCAGTATCAAACTCAAACCACCTATATACATGATAACTATGTTATCTTAGGTCTAAAGAATATATGCACTGATATGATTTATAACAATACATTGACAAGAGTAAACTCCATGTGTTTGTTATAAATGTCACTGGTTCGACCTACTTATCATGTATAAGTGCCTATCATGTTTGTTATATGGCATGAGACTCACCATTCCATCTTATTTACTTCTCATATAAATAACTTGGGAACAAACATGATTACAATCTTTCTGGATAAGTCATGTCCTTATTGTAAAGTATCCTCGATTGTGAACCTATTTATGATACTTTGTGCTAGAGATACTGTCACTCATATTCTTAATAACTTAAGAATAGAATTTCTAACAAAATATCAATAGACCTTTTCTATTACACATAAATATATTATATAAATGAAAAAGTGAAAATCCCTTTTATTAATAAAAATATGTACAAGATACATACTAAATGATATGCTCTAGGGCATACTACTAACAATCTCCCACTAGCACTAGAGCTATTCATTACAATATTTTAGACCCATCTTCTCAAGATGTCGGTCTAACTGTGCTTGTGATAAAGGCTTAGTGAATGGAACAGCTGGATTTTCAGTTGATGCTATTTTCTACATGGCTACATGGCCTTGCCCAACTATTTATCTGATAATGTGGCAGCGCCTTTCTATGTGTTTGGATTTTTTAGTGAGACCGGGGTTTTTTATATCTAAACATCTTCTTTTACAACATTTGATGCAGCAATATACTCAACCTCGATAGTGGAATCTGCAGTCGTACTCTGTTTAGAACTCTTTCAACTGACTGCATCTCCATTACAAATGAACACATATCCAGAGGTAGACTTTCTATCATCGATATCTAATTGGAAATCAAAATCAGTATAACCATCTAATTGCAAGTCTCCACCTCCATATATCAAGAATAAATCCTTAGTTCTTCTCAAGTAGTTAAGGATATTCTTGACAGCTATCCAGTGTTCCAAACCTAGATTGGATTGATACTTCCTAGTCAAACTAATAGCATATACGATATCCTGCCTAGTACACAACATTGCATGCATTAAACTTCCAATAGCCGAAGCATATGGAATCTTGGCCTTTTTGTCTCTTTCTTCAAGTGTCTTTGGAGACATCTCTTTAGAAAGGTGGATACCATGTCTCACTGGTAACAATCCTCTCTTGAAATCAAGCATGTTAAACCTCTTTAACACCTTTTCCAAGTATAGATTTTGGGATAAACCAATTATTCATTTTGCTCTATCTCTATAGATGCAAATCCCAAGAATATAGGTTGCGTCCATGGATAATGTATTTCACAACTATATCTTCATAGTTGTCATACCTGTGTCATTACCTATCAACAGAATATTATCCACATATAAGACAAGGAAAGTGATCACACTATCACTAACCTTCTTATATAGACATGGCTCATCCTCATTTTTAATAAAACCAAATGACTTAGTAGCTTCATCAAAACGTATGTTCCAACTCCACGAAGCTTATTTTAACCCATAAATGGATCGCTTTAGCTTGCGCACTTTGGAACCATCTTGGGATTTAAAAACCCCTAGGTTATTCCATGAAAATGTTTTATTCAATGTATCAATTGAGAAAAGCTATTTTGACATCCATCTGCCAAATCTCATAATCATAGTATGCAGCTATTGCTAATAGAATCCTAATTGATTTAAGCATGGCAACAGGTGGGAAAGTCTCCTCATAGCCGATTCCTTGCCTTTGGCAAAACCCTTTCTCTAATAGCCTTGCTTTATAGGTCTCTACCTTTCCATCAGAACCAATTTTCTTCTTAAAAACCCATTTATTCCCTATAGATATAATACCTTCAAGTGGGTCAACAAGATCCCAAACTTCATTCTTATACATGGAATCAATCTCGGATTTCATAGCATCAATCCATTTTGAAGAGTCTATATCTGATATAGCTTCTTCAAAAGTAACTGGATCATCTCCATGATCTACTTCTTCATGAGTAGACAACTCTTGTTCTTCTTTATAAAGGAAACCATATCTCACTGGTGGATGAGATACCCTAGTTGTTCTATGAGGAACAGTTGTAGATATTTCAACAATAGGTGTAGGCTGACTAGATGGATCTATATCCATCTGATCTATTGGTTGGTCAGAATTCTCCAATTATAACTCTATTTGCCTTCCTTTGCCTCTTTCTAAAACAACCTGTTGTTCAAGAAATGTGGCATCTCTACTTACCACAACCTTTTGTGATGTAGGCAAATAAAAATAATATCCAAAACTATTTTTTAGACATCTAACAAATCGATCCTTTTCTGATATGGTTTTCAATTTATCAATGTTCAACTTTTTTATATAAGCTGGACAACCCTAAATCTTAATATGCTTAAGACTTGGTTTTCTTCCATGCCATGTCTCATAAGGTGCGGAAGATACTGATTTTGATGGAATCCTATTCAGAATATGCAAAGTTGATTCTAATGTAAATCTCCAAAAAGAGATTGGCATATCAGTATAGCTCATCATACTACGTACCATATCCAATAGGGTACGATTTCTCCTTTCAGATACACCATTCAGCTATGGTGTTCCTAGAGGAGTCAGCTGGGAAACAATGCCATGCTCTCTCAAGTATTTATCAAATTCAGTACTCAAGTATTCACCTCCACGATCTGATTGAAGAGCTTTAATACTCTTTTCTATTTGATTTTCTACTTCAGATTTAAATTCTTTGAACTTTTTAAATGATTCATATTTGTATTTCATCAAATACAAATACCCAAACCTTGATTTATCATCAGTAAAGGTAATAAAGTAATGAAAACCACCTCTAGCCATTTCTTTAAATGGACCACATATATCACTATGTATTAGCTCCAAAATATTTTCAACTCTTAGCTCTTATCCTACAAAGGGTGATCTAGTCATTTTGGCCTGAAGGCAAGATTCACAAGTTGGAGTAGGCTCAGAGCCCAATGAAGATAAAATCATCATTTTCTCTAGTTTTGTAATCCTATCTTCTATAACATGACCTAAGCTTAAGTGCCAAATGTATTTTGAACTTGAGTTGATTTTCATCATGGCATTGCATTCATTTAGATCACTTGCATTCAATTTGTGTTTGTCATTATTATCCAAATAATAAAGACCATCATTCATACAACCCGAATCAACATATTTATTTCCAAAATAAATATTACAAACATTATCTGTGAATTGAAATTCATAGCCATTTCTAGTCAAACTAGATATAGAAATGATGTTCTTAAAAGCATCAGGTACATATAAAATATTATCCAAACACAAAACATGTCCAGACATGTAAAAAGATTTAGATCCTATGGCTAAAGCTTCAACAGTTGAGCCGTCGCTAATCCGGAGTCTAACATCTCGAGAACGTAACCTACTCCTATTTGCTAGTTCCTGCATATCATAAGAAATGTGAGAACTGGCACCAGTATCTAAAACCCAAGCTGTAGATAAACTATGAGTATCATCAGAATCTAAATAACAAGATATGGACATACCTTCCAAAGGTGTATCCTTCTTGTTCTTCAGATAAGCAAGATACTCTGGGCAGTTCCTTTTCCAGTGCCCATCCTTCTGGCAGTGGAAACACTTTCCTTTGCCTCTATTAGCTTTAGTCTTTACTTTCTGTTTAGCTATTTTCTTGGAAGGACTAGGAATTTGAGGTTTCTTTTTCTTATTGCCCTTCTTCTTGTTAGACTTTCCAACAGAAGAAGATACAATCAAAGCTACCTCTTTGCCTTTATTGCCCAACATATTCTTTTGGGTAATAAGCAACATGTTAATTAGACCAGCCATGGTGTATTGCTGCTTAGTCATATGAAAATTTGTCACAAAATTCCAAATGACTCAGGAAGGGACTGAAGGATCAAATCCGTCTGCAGTTGGAAATCCATGTTAAAAGTTAAGATGTTCCAGCTGCTCAATCAGCTGAATCATCTTGTGGATATGATCCCTAACATTCTGTCCCTCAGACATCCTCATGTGGAATAGCTGTCTAGATATCTCATACCTAGCATTCCTGCTGTGCTCACCATATAACTCTTGTAGGTGATGGAGGATCTCACTCACACTCTGCATGTTCTCATGCTGCTTCTGTAACTCATTACTCATAGAAGCAAGCATGTAACACTTGGCTCTCATATCATGCTCCTTCCACTTGTCCAAAGTTTCATGTTCCTCTTGAGTGGCCTCTCGAGGTAAGGGACTAGAAACATTTGAGTCTAGAATATATCCTATATGTTCAAGGTTCAGGACAAGTTTCAAATTTCTTAGCCAATCAGATAAATTAGGTCATGTCAACCTATTGCGATCAAGTATGCTTGCAAGGATATTGGATGGTGGTGGTTATTCTGTGCTCATTATTATCAGAAAATTAACTACAGAAAATAACCAGATTAATTAGTAAATGTATCATGTAATTAACCAAAATGATTATGGTCTTTTAATCAAATTGGTCCTCCCACTAACTTAGCGAATCCTACACTTCCAAAGTAGAAAACGGAAATCCTAGTTGGATGGATTTCTAGTGAGTGATTGAATTCTCATAATTCTATTGATCATCCTCAAGCACATCCATTATTGGAATTACAATAAACTATAAGTGAGCAACTCCTTGCCCATCACATCTCATGTGAGGTTCAATCCTTTACAGAGCCCCTAATGCTCAAAATTTCAGGCACATCCATTATTGACTTATCTTGCATTAGTTAAGTTGATCCCATTGAGCCAGTAAACATGCAAATAATTTTAATGTCCTTAGGCACATCCATTATTGGCCACCAAACCATTTACATATTTACAACATCTCATGCTTAACAATTATTCTTAAGAAAATCTCTTAAATTAATTGCATCATATGCAACTATTTAAAATTTCTTAAAATAATTGCCCCAATGGAGGGTCCATGTTATAATTATTTTAATTATAGCATTTCCAACTTAATCGTTTGTTTGGAAGATTTTGTGGTCGTCCTAATTACTATTAAGGTCTCACTTTGTACATTATCCAATTAGCATGCATATATCATATACTTACATACATTCCCATACATCTCATGCATTCATGGATAATAATAAATATGGTATGATCATGGACTTTCTAAGGGATTCAATTCTGAGCCTCTAAGAATTAAATCAGGGCATTCCTAGGTGCATTTCATTCATTCATTTTACAAGAGTTGCTGAAGGAGTACGTAATCAACACTTGATCTTGAATTCCTTCCACTGGTCCCACTAATGCTCTTGACCTCCTTAATCTTCTTGCAATCCAATTACATAGTAATCCTTGGCATACCAAGGAGAATTTACAAGAACTAAATAAATGAAATTACAACCCAAAATTATTACAACCTTAATAATACATGCCCAAAAATAAATTAAAATAAATTAATTTACAACCCAAAGAAACATAAAAGAAATAAATCTAATCACATTGGTCTTTTATAGTCCATGATCATCCATCGTGCATATCACTATTTAACAATTAAATAAAACATGCAAACTTAAATTAAATTGAATATCTCATATTCAACTTAAAAATTCAGATTTGAATATGATTCAAACAAATTTAAAAATTCATATTTGAATCTCATTCAAAAAAATTTAAAAATTCAAATTTGAATCACATTCAAATAAATTTAAAAATTCATATTTGAATCACATTCAAACAACTTTTAAAAATTTAAATTTGAATCACATTCAAATAATTTTTAAAATTCAGATTTGAATCACATTCAAACAATTTTAAAATTTGAATTTGAATTACATTCAAACAATTTAAAAAATTCATATTTGAATCACATTCAAACAATTTTAAATGGCAAATATAGTGGCTCTGATACCAATTGATGGAGCGAAAGTATGAAAAACACAAGTTTAGATCATTGAAATTCAAAATTTTTCATCTAGGGCCACATGCATCATGCAAGATTTATTTTTATCTATTTGATTTCAATGATAAACAGCATATTAAAAATCTTTTAATATATTTTTGGATCTACATTTGCCATTTAAGATTTTAGAATTAATCAGATTAATTTTAAAAACCCTAGATTAGATCAAGAACAAGTGCACTAACCTCTTGATGCACTGCAGTGTGTTTGGCACCTTTGGAATACGTTTTTAGGACACCAGATATTGTCCCTCTAGCTTGCCCACACCAAGATCACCTATGGCAACCCGTGAACAGCTTCTAAAGCTTTTTCTATGAATTAGAAAATCAAGTTTTGCCTTTTGAGAGATTACAGATGTAAACAAGACACTAGAAACAATTTCTAGTATTTTTAATTCAAGAGATTGTTTGCTAATCTCTTTGAAATTATGAGAGATGAAGAAGAAGAGAAGGGAGATGTTCTTTGGGTGGTGGCACTAAAGAAGAACAGCAGCCACACATTTTACTCTTTCATAACAACACTTATATAGCTAGGTCACCACTTAAAACCCTTGCCACATGTCATCTTTTGATTGGCTCTAGGTTTAATTGACCCAATCACATTGTGCCAAGTATTAAACCTCTATTTAATCTTAATTTTAAGTGTTAAACCTCTATTTAATCTTAATTTTAATCATCTTACATGATTAAAATACATTTGGCGAGCTTATGTGTAGTGCCATGTGTCACCATCTCATGGTGCCACATGTCACCCTGTGAAATGACCAAAATACCCCTATGTCTTAATTTTGAGTTTTCAATCCAAAATAATTATTTTTCTTCTTCTAATTAATTTATATCAAATATAAATTAATTAATTAAATTCATATTTAAACACTTTAAATATAAATTTAACTTATACTATACATCCAATAACCTAGATTTGGTTTCAAGCCATGCAAGAGACTTTGCAATCTAATTGAAAACCAAACCTATTTAATTAATTAATTAAACTCTTTTATTAATTAATTAAATCATATTTAATTTGGTTATTACTTCTGTATGTGTGTGACTTATTAGGCTCATCACTAATTGGCAATGAGACATGATATCAACTCTTAATATCATCAGAACTCTTTCTTACCATAAATGATTTCAGAACTTTTTCTTACCATAAATGATTTCTCTAAATCATTTTATGCACCTCATAGACCATGGTTAACACCTAGCATAGCATGCCATGGCCACCCAATCCGTAATAAAGTTTACCTTAAATGAACCTATAATCATATGTTACCATGCACTAGAATCTCTTTATTACAAAATCCCAATTCAAGCTAGAGTCATGGTTTATGTCAAACCCCATTTGCTATGAATATTATGTTCTCTTTTAATTCCAGTTCTTGATTAAAAGATTTTTCTCATCAGAAACTCTTTCTAATTAAATCTATCTGTTTTGGCCAGAAACTTGAAACATCAAGAACAATTAAATGAACATAGGATTTTATCCTTATTTACTTAGGGTAACAAATTCCATCTTGAACAACACCTACCTCCATATATAACTAGTAGGAGCCAACAGATGCCCATATACCCATACATAGTACAAGTATGAAAGCAGTATCAAACTCAAATCACCTATATACATAATAATTGTGTTATCTCAGGTCTAAAGATTATATGCACTGATATGATTTATGACAATACATTGACAAGAGTAAACTCCATGTGCTTGTCATAAATGTCACTAGTTTGACCTACTTATCATGTATAAGTGCCTATCATGTTTGTTATATGGCATGAGACTCACCATTCCATCTTATTTACATCTCATATAAATAACTTGGGAATAAACATGATTACAATCTTTCTAGATAAGTCATGTCCTTATTGTGTAGTATCCTCGATTGTGAACCTATTTATGATACTTTGTACTAGAGATACTATCACTCATATTCTTAACAACTTAAGAATAGAATTTCTAACAAAATATCAATGGACCTTTTCTATTACACATAAATATATTATGTAAATGGAAAAGTGAAAATGCCTTTTATTAATAAAAACATGTACAAGATACATACTAAATGATATGCTCTAGGGCATACTACTAACACTTTCATACCTGGAAGACTAGCAAAATGGCAAGTCATACTTTCTCAGTATGACATAGTCTAGATAACAAGAAAGGCAGTGAAAGGGAGTGTGATAGCTGACCTCCTGGCTGAGAACCCAATCAATGATTATGAAGCCTTGGATTTTGAATTCCCAAATGAATATATTAACACAGTGAGTAAGGATGCCGAGGGCCCAAATGATGTGTGGGAAATGTGTTTTGATGGAGCAGTCAATTTAACTAGTAATGGGATTGGAGCAGTACTCATTGCCTCAGATGGGAGACATTTCCTAATAGCCTTTAAACTAAGGTTCGGCTGCACAAACAATGTAGTGGAGTACGAAGCCTGCGTGAGTAGTTTATGGGCGGCTATTGAAATGAAGATAAAGAAATTAGAGGTGTATGGGGATTCGGCTTTGATCATTTACCAAGTCAACAAAGAATGGCAGACTAAAGATCTGAAACTGATCCCGTATCAAAAATATCTCCTCAAACTAATTAAGAAATTTGAGGAGATCTCTTTCACTCACATGAGTCGGGACAAGAACCAATTTGCTGATGCCTTAGCTACTCTAGTAGTGATGACTCAGATGGAAGAAGGGCAAATAACGCAGTTATCGCAAATCAAAGCAAGAAGTGAGTCGGCATACTACTTTATGATCGAAGAAGAAATAGATGGCAAACCCTGGTATCATGGTGTCTAGGTTTGCATCAAAAATAGGAAATATCCTCCTAGGGCAAGCAGAAATGAAAGGAGAATGATTAGAAGATTAGCAATAGGATACTTCTCCAGTGGAAAAGTCTTGTACAAGAGAAGCTCCAATAGTGAATTGTTGAGGTGCGTAAATGCCAAAGAAGCAAGAAGAATTCTATTTGAAACTCATGAGGGGAACTACGCTACTCATAGCAATGGGCATATGATGGCGAAGCATATCTTAAGGCGGGGTTACTTCTGAACCACCTTGGAAAAGGATTGCATTGAATACTTCCGAAAGTGTCACAAATGCCAAGTTTATGTTAATTAGATAAATGTCCCACCTTGTCAGCTCTACAATCTCGCCTCACCGTGGCCATTTGCAATGTGGGGTATCAATGTGATTGGTCCAATTAATCTGAAAGCATCCAATGGGCACAGATTCATTTTAGTAGCCATCGACTACTTCACTAAATGGGTGGAAGCGACTTCATATGCTCACATCACTCAGAATACCTTTATGAAGTTCTTCAAGAATAATATTATCTACCAATATGGTCTTTTGAGGGAGTTTGTCACTGATAATGCTAAAAATCTGAACGGTCCGAAGATCCAAAAGCTGTGCGATCAATACAAGATACGACATCTCAATTCATCACCATATTGACCCCAGATGAATGGAGCTGTAGAAGCTGCTAATAAAAATCTCAAGCAAATAATTGGAAAGAAGACAGTCACTTATACACACTTATACAGATTGGCATGACATACTTCCCTTTGCACTTCATGCCTACCGAACTACAGTACGAACATCAACTGAGGCAACTCCATATTCGCTGGTCTATGGGATGGAAGTTGTTCTACCAATTGAGGTAGAAATTCCTTCTTTAAGGATTCTAAAAGAGGCAGAACTAGATGAGACAGAATGGGTTCAATCAAGGTTAGACTAACTGGATTTGATAGATGAGAAAAGACTAACGGCAGTATGCCACGGTCAGCTATACCAAAAAAGGATGGCCAGAGCATTCGATAAAAACGTATGCCCACGCGAATTCCAATCAGAAGATGTAGTTCTAAAAAAGATCCTCCCAAATCAAAGTGATCCCTGCGGTAAATGGTCACCAATTTATAAAGAGCCTTATGTGGTTAAGAAGGCATTTTTTGGTGGTGCACTCATTTTAACTCACATGGATGGGGAAGAATTGCTGAGGCCGGTGAATTCGGATGTCGTAAAAAGATATTACGCATAAAAAAAATAAATAATAAATAAAAAAGGGGGTAAGAGTAAAAACCCGAAAGGGCGCTCTTAGCAAAATGATGGAAAGAAGGCGAAAACCTGAAAGGGTGCTTTCTACAAAATGAGCGAAGGGTGAAAATATGAAAGCACGCCCTAGAAAAGGGAGTCATATAAAAAAAAAAAGGGGCTAGGAGTTGAAACCCGGAAGGGCTCTTCTAGTTAGGGACAGTGGGGAAATAAGGAGAGTTTTGAGATCAAAGGATAATAAATTACACAAAACGTTTTTCAAAAGGCCACTTGGAATGCCGGCAAATGAGGGACTTCAAAGTTAACTAAGGGCATTTGTGAAATTTATCCTTGTACCCTTTCCCATGAAGTTGTGCCTTTATTCCTTTAATCATAAAACCATAGTATAATTATCTTCTTACACCATGAATAAATTTGTGCATATTTTATCTACTTTGGTTTATGCGCTATTAATTTGTTGAAAGCTTTCTTATAAGATGAGAATCTAAACACAGGTAACTTCATATACTTTGAGATTTATAGAAGAGCAAATAATCATCGGGCAATGGGTGCGTCTAAGAAGCAAAAACTTGCCAGGATGCTTCCTGCATAAAAAAAAAAAGGGTAAGCATGAAAACCGGAAAGGGCGCTCTTAGCAAAATGAGGGAAAGAAGGCAAAAACCTAAACGAGCACTTGCTGTAAAATGAGCGAAGGGTGAAAATTCGAAAGGATGCCCTGGAAAAGGGAGTCAAAAAAAAAAAAAAAAAACAAAAACAAAAACAAAACTAGGAGTGAAAACCCAAAAAGGGCACTTTTAGTCAGGAATGGCAAGAAGCAAAAGCCAAAAAGAGATGCTGGAGAAAATCATGGGCCGAGCCTCGTAACTTGTTTTGGCCTTTTCCATCAATCGCTTGTCTTCGAGATCTTGTTAAGTAAACTTCGTTTGGAATAACACCATGCATCAGATTTGCTTTGCGAGCATTTGAGGTATATACGCAAAATTTATTTACGATAGTTGGCTAAGTTAAATCTAAGTTGATTTTAATTTTCAGCATTTAATTTCCTGCCATCAACCTCTGGGTTCAAGATCCAAGTTAATTTTAATTTTCAGCATTTAATTTCCTGTTATCAACCTTTGGATTCAAGATCCAAGTTGATTTTAATTTTCAGTATTTAATTTCCTGTCATGAACCTCTGGGTTCAAGATCTAAGTTGATTTTAATTTTTAGCATTTAATTTCCTATCATCAACCTCTAGGTTCAAAATCCAAGTTGATTATAATTTTCAGCATCTAATTTCCTGTCATCAACCTCTGGGTTTAAGATCCAAGTTGATTTTAATATTCAGCATTCAATTTCCTGTCATCAACCTCTGGGTTCAAGATCTAAGTTGATTTTAATTTTTAGCATTTAATTTCCTATCATCAACCTCTGGGTTCAAGATCCAGGTTGATTTTAATTTTCGATATTTAATTCCCTGTCATCAACCTCTAGGTTCAGGATCCAAGTTGATTTTAATTTTCAGCATTTAATTCCCTGTCATCAACCACTGGGTTCAAGATCCAAGTTGATTTTAATTTTTAATATTTAATTCTATGTCTTCAACCTCTGGGTTTAAGATCCAAGTTAATTTTAATTTTCAGCATTCAATTTCCTGTCATCAACCTCTAGGTTTAAAATCCAAGTTGATTTTAATTTTCAGCATTTAATTTCCTATCATCAACCTCTGGGTTCAAGATCCAAGTTGATTTTAATTTTCAGCATTCAATTTCCTATCATCAACCTCTGGGTTCAAGATCCAAGTTGATTTTAATTTTCAGTATTTAATTTCCTATAGTTGATTTTAATTTTCAGTATTTAATTTCCTGTCATCAACCTCTGGGTTCATGATCCAAGTTGATTTTAATTTTCAGCATTCAATTTCCTGTCATCAACCTCTAGGTTCAAGATCCAAGTTGATTTTAATTTTCAGTATTTAATTTTCTGTCATCAACCTCTGGGTTCTAGATCAAAGTTGATTTTAATTTTCAGCATTTAATTTCCTGTCATCAACCTCTGGGTTTCAGATCAAAGTTGATTTTAATTTTTAGCATTTAATTTCCTGTCATCAACCTCTGGGTTCAAGATCTAAGTTGATTTTAATTTTCAGCATTTAATTTCTTATCATCAACCTCTGAGTTCAACATCTAAGTTGATTTTAATTTTCAGCATTTAATTTTCTGTTATCAACCTCTGGGTTCAAGATCCAAGTTGATTTTCAATTTTAAGCACTTTAATTTCCTGTTATCTGATATCTGAGTTGATCTCAATTTTCAACCTCTGGATTCTAATATCCCAGCCGCCCAAAATATGGTTCTAAATCTTTACATGATTCCTATAAAAGAGAATTTCATTCCCTTTAATAGAAATTATGTAAAGAGAGGCAGTTGTAGATACCATATTTTGGTTGACCCTCAAATGCAAGGATCTTTTAAAATTAAAACTTCATTATGTTATCCGTTCTCGACCGATGACCCAATCACAGGTAGCTTTTCTGAACTCACCAATGGCTTGTCTTTAGAGTAAATCGATCTCACATTTAA
The DNA here is from genome assembly GCF_030052815.1 of Hevea brasiliensis. Classification (NCBI taxonomy): domain Eukaryota; kingdom Viridiplantae; phylum Streptophyta; class Magnoliopsida; order Malpighiales; family Euphorbiaceae; genus Hevea; species Hevea brasiliensis. The sequence goes on from NC_079498.1 coordinate 42,233,126, forward strand.
GTTAGATTGCTTTCTGATCCCTTGGTCTTTATCAGATATGTTCGAATCAATATTGGATCTCCAGACCATCTGATCTAGCATGCTGTTGTTTTCCGATCTCTCTATGTACAAATACCTCAAAATTCTATCTGCATAGTATTGTGATCAGGTATCTTGCTTGAGTTGCACAAATATTCCTCAATCAAAGTTAAGGTTTTATCCGATCTCTAAATAATGATTCCGACCTTAATAAGCTCAAGTCATTTTTGAATCTTTACAATTCTATCAAATCACTCTTCAAATGTTTTGAAGTTTCATTCGAAATTTGGCCATGGCTCCGTCTGATCTCATGTTCACGTGTAATGATTTTCCGATCTCTTGGAGTAGCTTGATGTTTTATGATTAATAACCGATCTCAAGTTCAATGTTCAACTGCATTCAATTGATTAAGTACTCAGGTAATTTCGTTTGGATGCTTTCCGATCTTATCAAGAAATTGAACATAAAAAGACTTGGATTCATTTCAAAATAAAAATGTACAAGTCATTCGGCAGGAGTGTCTCCCCTAACCTGCTCTCAAAGTACATTATCAGTTTTATCATCCTCTCTCTCTCTCTCTCAGGCTCCTCCTCGCTCTCCTTTTCACCTCTAGGAACGAGATCCACCATCCAAGAGAAGTCTTCCTTAGGATAGCACCTCACAAGATCGACTCAGAGATCGCCATGACATCTGATAAGCTTGAAGGAGTCAGTTCGAAGGTTGTACTCTTGGCTAATGGACTGGAGATCGGTCTCCTTGAGAACTGATGGCAACTCATCTACGGGTAAGTTCTCTTTCCCTGAAGAAGATGCTTGTTTTGATTTAGTTGCCCGACCATGGGCTAGGACAGAGGTTGCAGAAGGTTCGAGTCGCTCGCTCGGTCTGACCACCTCACCTTCGTCCGATGTCCATGAGATATGAAGGAGGACTAGCAGCTCTTTGACCGTCGATACCACTCATTTTTAGAGAACAAAAGTGAAACCAATCAGAAAAAGATCAAAACTCTTACTGGAGTACAAATCGGCGCTGGAAAAATCTAGAAAACAAGAGAAAGTGTCAAAGTCGCTAGGGGAAGGTCTAAAAATAACATAAGGGAACAAATGGCTAACCTCCCCCCTATTTATACCCGCCCGAGCATTAAATGCTCACGAAGTCCCAAGTGACGTATTGATTAGCGAAATCGGGCCGCTTCAATGACACGTTAAAAGAAGATTCCAGAAACATAGTAAAAGGTTAGACAAATGAGATAGGTTAACGAAGGTCATCAGATTGAACAACGTTCTGAACCAACGGATCGGCAAATGACGATTCGTCTAAGAATCAGATCAGGTACATTTATCAAAGATTGGAATAATAACCAATGTAATAATGAAATAAAAACATTCAAGTAAAATTTTATTTCATTTTCAAGAGATCATATTGCATCATTTGGACGATCTCTTAAGATCAGACTACATCATTTGGGCGATCGCTTAAGATCAGATTACATCATTTGGGCAATCTCTCAAGATCAGATTATATCATTTGGGCGATCTTTCAAAGATCAGATTACATCATTTGGGCGATCTCTCAAAATCAGCACTACATTCTTCCTAACTTAGACTACTCCTAAGCTTAGAATGATGGCCTATGTCAAAGCCTAGTCTTGTAGCTAAACCAAAAGATTTGTTTGATCTGAAAGCCAGCAAAAAATACTGGGCAGATGTAATGCCCTCATTTTACGTAGTCTGTATATTCTGCTACTCTGGTGACCTAATGTCTATCCGGACAAGTCAGGATGTCTGGAACTACACTTCAGTAATAATAAACATGCTTAAATTGATGAAATAAATAATAAGAAAATATATGAAAAATTAAGAAAAAATAAAAGAGAGGAAATGAAACTAGGTTAAACGAGCCGGCACCGTTGCGATGGGTGACCGCACCGGAAAATTACGGCGAAGGCAATTGCTGACCCCAGGACCGCGGGGAACCCTTGGAAATAATTTTTGGGACATAATTAAAGGCCTATAGAGGTGTAATTGACATTAGAAATGTCAAAGAAAAATTAATGAATTAGTACAAATAAAAATGAAAAATCGAGAAACCGACAAAAATCGGTGTTATACAAAAATCAGGAATACAAACCGAATAGGGGCATTTTGGTCATTTGACACCTAGAGTTGACTTTTGACCTCAATTTCCATTAAAAATAGGTGGTATTGAATTTTGAAAATCCCATGAAAAAGGAAATTAAATGTGAAATACAATTTATGAAAAGTGAGGGGTAAAGATTAGGATAATTAAAAGTTTAATATCTTAATATTTAATCAAGTTAGTGGACATTAAGTGGCACTATATAAAGCACCTAAGGACACCTAAGGAGTAGAATTTTCCCTCTCACTTTATCATTTTCACCAAGCTTCTCTCCCATGGCCGAAGTGCTTTCTTCATAAGTCCTCCATTGCCGTCCCACATATAAGCTCCATGCCTCCATGATCAAGCCATTTTCTTTGTAGATTCCTTCACTAAAGCTGGTCTATACACCTTGTGCAGCATATTGGGAGTAAGAAAGAAAAGTTTTGGTGAAGTTTTGGACAAGCTTTAAAAGAGGTAAGTGCTTATTTTCCTTACTTGCCTCATTAAAGTTGTAATGGTGAGTAGGAATATGAAAGAATTTGAAGAAATTATTGAGTGTTGACAAGTCTCCAATTCTGTAGCCCTCATGTCCATGGGAGTATGAATTATGTTTTCATGTAAATGGTGCTTTGACGAGTTGATTAAAGTGCTTAAATGTATAAGAGTTTAAGTAGCATGTGTATATTTAAATTGTGTATTTGAAGTAAGGTTATGAAGTCAATATGAAAGTTGAAGCATATGTGCCAATTTGGGCAGCCTTGATGTGCTTAGGAAGGCCTTATTTCATGTATATTGATGTTGATTAACGAGCAATGGAATGTATATTATTGGTTTGGATAAATTGAATTAGGGATTGGAGAATTTAATTGTGGTTAGATATTGATTTAATTGAATTGAGTGTGATGGATATTTACTTGAGTTGAATTATATTTGGACATTTGATTAAATTGCTGGTTACTTGATCAATTAAGTTGTTGCTGGATATTGATCAAAATTGGGATGTTGATGGATAATTGACCAAATTACATTATACATGACGTCCATTAGAAGTGCTAATATTTAATGTAGCTTATGGTGATTGAAAATAGTATATATTTTAGGTTATAAATGGAAATGTGTGACCCTAATTGGTATAAGGGCAATTGGAGGTAAAATTAGACATGTAATGAACCAACTTTCATGGAAAGGTCATGCCAAAATTCTGCCTAGAAAATGACCTAAAAAGTGACCAAATCTGGATTGCCTAAAATGTGAACCCAGAATTTGACCATATGAACAGTAAACAGTCCTTTGGCCATAACTCACTCAAAGCAGATCCAAATGACCTGAAATTTATATCGTTAGAAAGCTTACACATAGAACTACAACTTTGGTTAAGACTACCAAGCCCAAAAATGCCATTAAGCAAGTCAAATTGATTGCCCAAGTTGGGTTACAAAAACTGGCCGAATTGACTTTGACCTAAAAATGACCTAAACTTTGCAATACAAGTGCAACTTGACCAACAATAGTAAAATGACCATAACTTTGTCCATAGAACTCCAAATGGCATGAAATTAGCGCCAAATTTTCAATAAGATATAGATCTACAATATTAGCAGTTTAACCAAAACCTAGAAATTAAGGGAACTAGGTCAATTAACTTGATTAAGTTGGCACACTAAATCTGGAATTGGCACATTTGACCATAAAATCCAGAAAATTCAAATAAGCATATCTCTCACAAGAAGTGTCCAATTTAAATGAACCATACCAATTTGGAAAGCTAAGAAAGAGACCTAAAACTTTGTTTTAGGCAACTTCCTCAAATTATAAATGTATAAGACTAGAATTTAAGGTCAAAACCATTGACCTAAATAGAAGTATGTTAAAATAAGACATTTGAATTCAAGCTAATTGTGTGATCATAAATAATTCTATAAAGTTTGAAAAATTGCAATAAAATTCTAAATGACTATAAGACATAGGGCAACAAATCCTATGAAGAATACTAAGCCTAAATGTTACTACAAACTATCTAAATAAATTAGTCAAATTCAATATCGAATCTGCCTATTAAGGAAACCAAAGTTCAGATTTGACCTAGTTATGGTTAATTGATCATAACTTGAGTTATATAACTCCAAATGGAGTGATTCAAAAAGGGAATTTAAGAAGCCACAATAAGAAACAATTTGATGAAGAGAATTTTGCCAAATTCCCACTGTAAATTGGTCCAATAGAACAGTTAACATTGGGGATGAAATAAATTATTGGATTAATTGCGAGATATGGTACTGAAACACTATAAATTGTGTGTTTAAGTTAAAAAAGAGACTGGAAAGGGATCTTCGAAGAAAAAACAAGAATTGAAGTAAATAAGAGGGTTTGTGCACAACTGTTTTTATTGATTTTGTTTTGAATATTTTATATGATTAAATGACGTTATTGTAACACCCTCCTGTATCCATTCCGTACATTCTACTATTTCGGTGACCGATGTCAGCCCAGATGGCTAGAACGTCTGGAAAAATATTTAAACTAAAGTGAGGAACCATAATTAACTCAAATATTAATAAGAAAAATTTAGAAAAAAAAAAAACACAACCAAGTTAAATGAGCCGGTGTCCTAGCGATGGGTAACCTAGTGGGAAGTTGCGGTCCTTGCAACTAGGAGCCCTAGACCAGGGAGAAAATTCATAAAATAATTTTTGGCATTCCAGAGAAGATTCATTGAGGGTTCTATGGCATTAGAATGCCAAGAAAATGCTTAGAAAAATTTTTCAATTGGTACAAACAATTTTAGTCTATTAAGTCAAACGGAGGGCATTTTGGTCATTTCGCCTTCAGAGGTGATTTTTGGCCGACTTGTCCAGTTAAGTAAATAATTATTATGACATGAAATGTGAATAAATATTGCTAAAAATTAAATTGAAAATAAGTAGAGAAGAAAGGAAAGAAAAATGAGATAAAATGTCAATTATGACATCACCATGATGTCATTAAAAGTGCTCCCACCAATCACATTTGAACAAGCTATTAAAAACCAATTAAAAAGAGGTAAAATGAGGTAAAAATTAACAAAAGCAATCTGTTTCTTCCCCAAACCAAATTCCAGCCATTTCCCTCTCCCTAACCCATTCCTCCATTAAAGCTTAAGGCAAGCTTGAAACCACCCACCATCTCACCTTGAAACCACTACCTTGCTTCACAAAAAAGTGATCTTACATCTTGAACATCCTCTAGCTAGCAAAAAGAAGAAGGAAGAAGGAAGTTTTGGAGACTTGGAAAAGTTAGCAAAAGAGGTTAGTGTCTAGTCTCCTACCCCTTTGATTTAAATCATGTTTATTGGCATGAAATAAGAAGAAAATGTAAGAAAAACAAAAGAAAGCTTATGTGTGTCCATCCCTATAATTTAGGCAGCTTAGGGGTGGTTAGGGTTAGATGAAATTACTTGAAACAAAGTGGTTATGAGTTGCCCTTGGCATGAAATGGGTGATTGATCATGTAAGAGCAAGTGAAATGCATGAATGAACCTTGAAATTTTGGATACTTGAACAACATTAGGGTTTGCTCATGTAATGGTATGTTAACATTGTAATGCTCAATTAGTGACCATTTGAATGTGTGTGAGGTGGAATTTAAGTGAGGAAGGATGTTGGAGTTGAGCTTAGGCATGCTGCCCTTGGTGACCTGCAGGGCTGGTTATGAGTCCAGTAGGTTTGGGCAGCTATAAATGGAGTTGTATAGGTTCAATTGGTACAAGGTCAATTGGACATGAAACTAGACACATAATCGCACAACTTTTGTGAATAAACCCTACCCAGAAAACCAAACCAAGTGGACCTAAAAATTGCCCTAATCCGGGTGACTTGCATTCTGCCTGGGCAAAATAACCAAATGAACAGTATTTATTCATTTGGTCATAACTCAGTGTAGAAAGGTCCAATTGACCTAAAAGTTTACCAGTAGATAGCTGAGACATAGACCTACAACTTTTATGAAGAAACAAAACCCAAATTTTGATCATAACATGTTCAAAAACTGACCTGTAATCAGTGTACAAAACACTGTAGATTTGGTTCTGTCCAGAAAATCTGGAAAATTTGTAATCCGGCCAGTTATGGTGTTTAGGCCATAACTTGAGCTACAAAACTTCAAATAGAGTGATTCAAAAAAAGAAATGTAACTAGACACAATAAGGAACAACTTTCTGACAATTTTGCCAAATTTCTACTGTACAAATGACCAATGAAACAGTAAACTTAGTGCTTGAAATCTGAAAATTGTGAATAACTAACACTAGGCTTTGAAATGGAATCGGCAACCAATGCCAACAACTTTGGAATGCAAAATGTGGTATGTTGGTGATATTTGAACCAATATACCTATTATCTATGAAAAAGTCAACATTTTAGTTGACTAATGAAATGAATAGTAACCTTACATATAAAGTACAAATATTCAAGAAATGACTTTGTAATATGCCCCAGTAGGCCTAATTTGATTGGTTTGGATAGGTTGACATGCCAATAGGGTTCTGATAGCAGTACTACATATAATGTATGGCTTCATTTCCATTATGTGATGTGATAACCTATGGCTATACTGATTATGATGTTTTACTTGGCTTTATGCTTTATTGCTTTTATGACTTACTAGCCATTCTATTTGCACACCGGGAGACACATTGTGACCGATGCTGTGACGGCCCGAGGTACCTGGTACCCAGTGCTAGTTTAGCCATTTATCCAGTCCAGTCAATTTGTATAGGTTACTTGGGCATGAAAAAGTATAATTGTAATTGAACTGATTATTAAAGAAAATACGGAAATTAAATATTAAGATAAAGATCAAGAATGATTACAATAAAATAAACAAGCTCAAAATGATCTAGAAAATGATTAACAAAATGCTAGAAGAAGTTAATATCATAAAATGTAATTAGCCCTCGACTAAATAATAAGTTGGTAATCATTCTTTTTTTTTTATGAACATAATAACTAGGAAATTATTATTTTTATTTGCATCTTATATTTTCTTGTATTATTGGCACCACTAAGCTTTATGCTTAGCACGTTGCTTTTGCAACGCGTAGGTACTGAAGATTTGGATAAAGGGCCCAGTAGACCACAGATTGGGTAAGGCCGTTCATAGTTCTGCATAGTGTCCGTGTGTAGACCCTTATTTTGTGATGAGTATGTGCATTGAGGCCGTGGGAAACCCGATGATGAAAAATTATATGACTGTGAGATGTAATTGGAGGCATTGAGCTGAATTATTAATTTCGTGGCATGATCTTGAAATAAAAATAATAATAAAATTTTGGGGAAATTAATTTAATTAAATTTAAATAAAATTTTATTTTGTTTAAATTTAATATGGGTAGTTCTTAAATGGATCTAATTAAGTTTAATTGGGCTCTATGGGCCTAAGAAAGCCTAATTAGGAATTTTAAATGGGACCCATTTAATTATTTTCTAAAAATTAAAATAATAAAATATCTCTCTCCTCCTTGACCCCACTCTCTTCCTCACTCCCTATTGGTGCCTTCCATTTTTTCCTGTCTTCCTATTGGTTGAAACACCTCACCCATATCCCAGTCTTATTCGAACTCTGCAATTGTAGTTGTTTAAGTCATCTAAACTTTATCATCCTAAGACTCCAAATCCTATCACACCTCTCTCCCAAAACCCTATAAATACCCTACTAGAAAAAAAAAAAAAAAAGGATGATGGGAGGAAAGAGGAAGAGAAAATTCAGAGTTATAAGAAATTTAGAGATATTTAAGACTCTTTGAGTTCTTCCTTATTATTTTTTTTCTTCAAGAAGATTTTCATACAAGATTTCTGGAAGGTCAGTTTTTATTGTTTTCTTTTCAAGATCTATGCCACACAATATTTTAATTCTATGCTCTTTGTCTTCAATTTATTTTATATGTTCATATAGATCATGTAATCATGTTTAATTTGAGGGGATACACAACTCTGCACATGTTTAGTTTCTGTCTCTCGTATTTTTATTATTTTTCTTTATTTTCTGAATCTGTAAAAAATTTGTAAAAATTATATTCATATTCTACACGAAATTCCATTAATTTTAGGCTCAAGAATCACTAAAAAAGCTTTAATATTTTGTAAGTTATGGCTGTTTGAAGTTAGGGTTCCTGTAAAATCTGATTTGCAGGATATCCGACTTGTGGAGCCCATATCTCCCTTGTTCCTTAATATTTTTGTGCAAATCTAGTGTCTAAAATTAACTTCAGAATCTTATGAATCTTTTCCAATTGGTTTTGCATTCATATCTTTTGTGGTTAATGAGTTATGAATTTTACAAAAAAGTAGTACGATTCTGTCACTTAGAAGAGTTACGATTTATGTAGATCATTTGACTAGGGTTTTGTTTGATTTATAAATTTTATGTTATTGTATGATATGTAGGCTATCTTCTGTAATTTTTTTTATGATTTTTAGGCATGTTTAACTATTTTTAAAAAATCGAATTTCTTGCTACTGTTAATCTACCAGAATTTAAAAATTGTATATTTATGCATGTTCTTGTATTTTCTTAGGTTTTAATTGATATTTGATCTATTTTATGTATTCTTTTAATTCAAGAAGTGTTATAAAGTGTTTGGATCATGTTAGAAGACTTAGACCATTAGGTAGTTGTAACTAATTAGGAATCTTAACCCTTTAGGAGACTAGAGTTAGAATCCAATGTAAATTGTTATTAATGTTTTCTTTATTTCTTTTATTTTCTTTAGTTTCTTTATTTTTTATTACAAACAAAATTGGTAAGTAGCCCTAAGGTAAGTACCAAAGAGGGCATTTGCGTGGAGCTTATATGGAGCTAAACGGGAGTAAGCCAGGGATATCATTGCCATACTAGAAGAGAAGACCCTTTTTTAAGGGTAGCTTGCCCTAATGGCAACTGCATTTACCAACAGTTAAGTAGCTCTAAGACTTCTTGAATAACCATTGGCATGAAACTGTAGTAATAATAGAACTTTTATTTGGTAAATTAAAATTAACTTTGTTTTTAATTTAACTGACTTTTGCATGTAATTAATTTAAATAAATACTTTGTAAATTAAAATTAATCTTGTTTGTAAATTAAACTAATATTGGCATGTAAAATAAATTTAATTTAATACTTGGTAATTGTAAAATAAATTTGCATGTTAGAAATCTTTATTAGGTTGTGATTGTTTGGGACTTATGTGATATTAGAATAAATTACACATGTACATAATTAACTTAGTTCAATTATCCTTAAGGTAACTTGGTGAAAATTAATTAATTAGGTTAAATAGAAACATAGGGTTATTTGAAATTGAATTTGTTTGTAAATTAAATTCCCAATAATAAATTAATTTTAGTCATCTGGTAAATATCATTTAAATAATTAGCAACCCCATAGATAGGAATTACTTGTGCATGAAAATTGTGTGTAAACAACAACCCTTTTTGTGAATTACTTGCGTGTGTAGGATTAGAATTGCATTTTTTAGGATAAAGTTTAATAAAGGAATAATAAACAAGACTTCTAGAAACATTAGTAGAGGACTGGCACTCGAATTAACGAGGTTAGACCAGGCGTAAGGGGTGCCTAACACCTTCCCCTTACGTACCCACTATCCCGAACCTAGACATTGGGCTATGGTAATGACGGTTGTGGAAACTCTGCAAGGAGTAAGTTGCCATCCATGACCCTCGGAAGAAACACTGAATATGTCCCGGTTATTACCCGGGTGGCGACTCCTGTCTATCTATGCCTTCGTGGCATAAATCCTTAGTACCGTGGTAGTGTTATGGGAAGACGGTACTTACCAGTGGTTTGATTCTATTAGGATTGTATGAAGTGCATGTCTAGGAAATGCTGTCTAAGGAGGTGGTACTTAAGTGAGACCATTGTGACTCCACCATCTTTCCTGGGCATTACCTGGTGCATTTTGTATAATTCTAATGGATGATATTTCGCCTCACGCCCCACCCCCACACCGTGTCACCTCACAGACTACAGTGCATTGGTAGGACACTAGGTCCCATTTTGTATTTTGTGATTTTTGTAAGTTTTGTAATTAAACTTTTATTTTCTCATGTATAAATTGAAACTTATATAATATAAAACTTATATAATATAATTTGGTATGAATGTCAGTATTTGTAAATTTGTGTTTAAAAATGAAATGTACATGATTATGATGTTAAATGAATGAATGACAAATGGAGGAATTATTGAGGAATTGTTGAAAATTGATGTGATAATTGGGAGTTGTGGAATAGAATGACTATTGAAAGTGTTTTTCGCAGGTTCCGAACAACTATTTTCTCCATTTTTAGTCAGTACTCTGTCGAATTTTCTATAAAATTTTCGGAACCTCAAATGAATTTAAAATTTCAATAAATGACTTAAATGAGTTAAATTTCACAAATTACACTTCATTCATGAAGAAATAAATTAAGGAAGGATAAAAATATTTGAGATAAAATATGATGTTCCGGTACACTATGTGGCATATCTTGCTCGGCTACACTGTAGACGGGTAAGGGGTATCACATTTAGTGGTATCAGAGCACGGTTTAGGCATTTTTTGGTCTAGATAGAGTCCATACCATGCATTGCATTTGTAAAAGTTGAGGTGACACTAATGCAGATCTGTTTGTCTTTCTTATTTTGATTAGGATATGGACCCCACGTCACAGAGAGCACTAGATGAGGAAGTGGAGAGTCATGCTCCACTGCGGTGAGGCCGGGGCCGGAGAGAACTGCTCCACCGGCACTAGCGGTGCACTGCACATCCTCACGGCTATGTTTCAAGAAATGGCTGAATTCTTCGCATGCATGGTCAAGTTATGCCACCACCACCAGCTCCACAGCAGAAATCCCATCTGGAAAAATTGAGAAAATTGGGGCTTTGGACTTCAATGGTAAGAAAGAAGATGACTCAGTGGCGGCTGAGAATTGGCTAGACCGTACCATAAGAGTATTAAAGCAACTGTATTGCACCCCAAGCAGAACTTGGAGGGTGCTGTGTCCCTACTTCAAGATGATGCCTATCAGTGGTGGGACACTATATCTAGTGAGGTCTGACCAGAGTTAATAACTTGGGATTTTTTCTCACTGAATTTAAGAAGAAGTATGTGGGAAGTGTGTACCTGGAAGACAAGAGAAGAGAGTTTATTAGTCTGAGGCAGAGGCAGTTACAGTAGCAGAGTATGAGAAGGAGTTTGCCAGACTAAGCCGCTACGGAAGAGAGATAGTCCCCACAGAAGCAGAGAGGTGCATAAGGTTTGAAGAGGGGCTAAATGACAACATTAAAATAATGATCACTGCCTTGGGGATTATGAACTTCATGAAATTAGTTGAAGCCGCACTGAAAGTGGAAAAGGTCAAAGTAAGTGAACAGAATAGGAAAGATAGGCAGCGTAAGAGGGAAATTGGACCAGGGCAGTCAAGTACACTGACTGATAGTAAGAAGCTTAAGAGTTCTGGTTCACAAGATCAGACACAAGGCCAGAGAGGCCAGATTGGGATATCTATAGCTAACTCCCCAGGCACAGTAATAAGGGGATTTGCCCCAGTGCCTGAATGTATGCACTGTGGTAGGAGACATAAAGGGGAGTATCGACTGTTAACTGGAGAGTTTTCAAGTGTGGGGCTATGGATCATTTCGTAAGATATTGCCCTCAGAGGAGTGGTTCAATAGCTCCGGTACAAGTTGATAGACCTGACCCTATAGTTCAAAGGGGTAAAAGATCGAGTAGAGCAGAAATAGCTGACATTTCACAGAAGATTATTTCTGAGACAGTTGAAAGGCCCGAAATCAGGGTGGCACCACAGGTATATGCTATGGAAGCTCAGGAAGAGCCAAACCCAGACACTGATGAGGCGATACATGGAAGTGAAGAAAAAAGGAGGTAGCAATTCCACGATTACTTAAGTCAGGTAAATTTCGAGGACAAAATTTAAATTAGAGGGGAAGAGTTGTAACACCCTCACTGTATCCATTCCATACATTCTAATGTTTCGGTGATCGGTGTCGGTCTGGACAGCTAGAATGTATGGAAAAATATTTAAACTAAAGTGAGGAACCATAATTAACTCAAATATTAATAAGAAAAATTTAGGAAAAAAATACAACCAAGTTAAATGAGCCGGTGCCCTAGCGATTGGTAACCCAGTGGGAAGTTGCGGTCCTCGCAACTAGGAGCCCTAGACCCAGGAGAAAATTCATCAATTTTTGGGACTCCAGAGAAGAGTCATTGAGGGTTCTATGGCATTAGAATGCTAAGAAAATGCTTAGAAAAATTTTTCAATCAGTACAGACAATTTTAGTCTATTAAGCCAAACGGAGGGCATTTTGGTCATTTCGCCTTCAGAGGTGATTTTTGGCCGACTTGTCCAGTTAAGTAAATAATTATTATGACATGAAATATGAATAAATATTGCTAAAAATTGAATTTAAAAATAAGTAGAGAAGAAAGGAAAGAAAAATGAGATAAAATGTCAATTATGACATCACCATGATGTCATTAAAAGTGCTCCCACCAATCACATTTGAACAAGCTATTAAAAACCAATTAAAAAGAGGTAAAATGAGGTAAAAATTAACAAAAGCAATTTGTTTCTTCCCCAAACCAAATTCCAGCCGTTTCCCTCTCCCTAACGCATTCCTCCATGAAAGCTTAAGGCAAGCTTGAAACCACCCACCATCTCACCTTGAAACCACTACCTTGCTCCATAAAAAAGTGATCTTGCATCCCTTTGAGACTTGGAAAAAGAAGAAGAAGCTTGGAAAAAGCTTACATCCTCTAGCTAGTAAAAAGAAGAAGGAAGAAGGAAGTTTTGGAGACTTGGAAATGTTAGCAAAAGAGGTTAGTGTCTAATCTCCTACCCCTTTGATTTAAATCATGTTTATTGGCATGAAATAAGTAGAAAATTTAACAAAAGCAAAAGAAAACTTATGCGTGTCCATCCCTATAATTTAGGCAGCTTAGGGGTGGTTAGGGTTAGATGAAATTACTTAAAACAAAGTGGTTATGAGCTGCTCTTAGCATGAAATGAGTGATTGATCTTGTAAGAGCAAGTGAAATGCAAGTGTAATGCATGAATGAACCTTCAAAATTTGGACACTTGAACAAAATTAGGGTTTGATTATGTAATGGTATGTTAACATTGTAACAGTCAATTAGTAACCATTTGAATGTGTGTGAGGTAGAATTGAAGTCTATCTATGAAAAAGTCAACATTTTAGTTGACTAATGAAATGAATAGTAACCTTACATATAAAGTACAAATATTCAAGAAATGACTTTGTAATATGCCCCAGTAGGCCTAATTTGATTGGTTTGGATAGGTTGACATGCCAATAGGGTTCTGATAGCAGTGCTACATATAATGTATGGCTTCATTTCCATTATGTGATGTGATAACCTATGGCTATACTGATTATGATGTTTTACTTGGCTTTATGCCTTATTGCTTTTATGGCTTATTAGTCATTCTGTTTGCACACCGAGAGACACATTGTGACCAATGGTGTGACGGCCCGAGGTACCTGGTACCCAGTGCTAGTTTAGCCATTTATCCAGTTCGGTCAATTTGTATAGGTTACTTGGGCATGGAAAAATATAATTATAATTGAACTGATTATTAAAGAAAATATAAAAATTAAATATTACGATAAAGATCAAGAATGATTACAATAAAATAAACAAGCTCAAAATCATCAAGAAAATGATTAACAAAATGCTAGAAGGAGTTAATATCATAAAATGTAATTAGCCCTCGACTAAACAATAAGTTAGTAATTATTCTTTTTTTTTCTATGAACATAATAACTAGGAAATTATTATTTTTATTTGCATATTATATTTTCTTGTATTATTGGCACCACTAAGCTTTATGCTTAGCGCGTCGCTTTCGCAATGCGTAGGTACTGAAGATTTGGATAGAGGGCCCAGTAGACCACAAATTGGGTAAGGCCGTTCATAGTTCTGCATAGTGTCCATGTCACCTCACATACTACAGTGCATTGGTAGGACACTAGGTCCCATTTTTTATTTTGTGATTTTTGTAAGTTTTGTAATTAAACTCTTATTTTCTCATGTATAAATTGAAACTTATGTAATATAATTTGGTATGAATGTTAGTATTTGTAAATTTGTGTTTATAAATGAAATGTACATGATTATGATGTTAAATGAATGAATGACAAATGGAAGAATTAGTGAGAAATTATTGAAAATTGATGTGATAATTGGGCGTTGTGGGATAGAATGGCTATTGGAAGTGTTTTTCGTAGATTCTGAAGAACTGTTTTCTCCATTTTTAGCCGGTACTCTGCCGGATTTTCTATAAAATTTTCGGAACCTCAAATGAATTTAAAATTTCAATAAATGACTTAAATGAGTTAAATTTCACAAATTACACTTCATTCATGAAGAAATAAATTAAGGAAGGATAAAAATAATTGAGATAAAATATGGTGTTCCGATACACTGTGTGACATATCTTGCTCGGCTACAGTGTTGACAGGTAAGGGGTGTCACAGTTATTTTCCTTATGTATTATGTTTATCAAGTATTGGATTTAATTCAATGATTATTGAAATTATTATATTATGTATGAATTTAGCTTTGTGAAATGGTATTTCAACAATTATTGAGCATTGTTTTGGATTCAATAAATTAGTTTTGGAAAAATTGTGGTAAAATATATTTTGAATTGTGATGAGCATAAAAATTATTGGATATTGGAATTGACATTGAATTGAATTGTGTTGTGATTTATGCTCACAAAAAGGACAAAGAGATTCATGATATTGTTTTATATCTCACTATAGATGCTTGATTAGGTTATTACCCGTCTCTCTCATTTGTTGAGAAAACAATGGAGCTAGCTTTGTTTTGATTACCATAATGCGTGCACAGGCTTAGATTCTCCTCTTATTAGAGGTTAGATCTAAGTTTTTTTTCATGGCCCTTTCAGAAGTTTCATTATTGTGATGTGTACTGTACACGATAATTCGACCTCCCCAACCATAAGGAGTTAGAATCCCGATTCGACCTCCCTGACCATAGGGAGTTAGAATCACCCCGAAGATGGCCCTTTCGGATTAATCTTGCATAGGTAGTGAGATAAAGAATGATTTTTGAATCGTAAAGAATTTTGATTTCAAATGGGATTTATGCCGAATTGATTTTATTGAAATTAATCGTTATTTCCATAAATTGCTGGAATTACCTTAAATGTTTAGTTGTGATTTGATAAATTGAATTTCGTGATCAAAGTCATTTTATACAAATGATTTATATTATTGGCAACAAATATTTTGATTTTTGGAATTTGATGAGTAACTAGATTTCCAAATTATTTGTTGTAATTTTGTTAAGGTATATTGTACTATGTTTTAAGTTATAGTTGTGCACCACTGAGTTCACCACTCAACGATAGCTTTGTAGGCTGTCGCAGGTGAAAGTAAGGATAGAGCAACTGAGTAAGAATTCCTGTAGTTGCGCCTTGAAGAGACATTCAAATCAGCTTTTGGTATATCATAGGTATACCCTTGTACATAAGTTTTGATGTATGCATGTAATTATATGTATGTAATTTATTTGAGCAATTGTACAAAAACTTTCGTAATATTATTTTGGGTGTATAATTGAAATGAAAATTATTTGCAATATTAATTTTAGTACTTTAATGAATGTACTATTTAATTTCTTCTTGAGTTTGAATTTATGTATGGTTTCCTTTATGATGAGTTTGGGTTGAAAATGAATTGAGATAGTTGATGCAAATGATTTATACATTTTTTAGATTGAATTATGTTGAGAAATGATTTGAAATGGAGTTATGGTTGAGCAAAAATATTGGAAGTGTGTTTCTTTGTAGGTTTTGAAGAACTATTTTCTCAAAAATATAGCTGGCACTCTGCCAAAATTTTTGTAAAAATTGCAAAAATTTTAATTACCTAAAAATTTGATTTATGACTTAGTGTCAAATAAAGGTTTTTAATATTTATGAAAAATTTACCCACCACTTTCAAAATGAACGAAAATTGTTTTAAAATCCCTTGTAGTATATTTAATGAGTTATCGGTAGGCAAAGTACGGTAATTCATTAGGTGTATTACAGGATCATGTTATGCCTTACGGAGGGGTAGGGTGTGACATGTTTAGTGGTATCAGAGCAATGGTTTTAAAGTAAATTTTGAACTATGAATTTGAAATCTTTTTGTCGGTAAATATAACTGCACAAATGTTTGATACATATAGTACATTTGCATCATAAATATGAACTAATGGAGAGAAATCTCTTTGTGTTGGTTGTACAGGAAATAGAAAATCCTGTGAAAAGATATGAAAGAGAAAAATGAGATAATAGGACAGTCTGTGACGGTGGATGTACAAGGTGAGGCCCCAGCCCCTCAGAGATTCGGAAGCCCAACTTTACCAGCCCCACCTATACAAATTACTGCACAAATGGCCCAGCAAATGGCCACTTTCTTTCAATAAATGGCTGATAATCTGTCAGCCCAAGCCCAAGTACCAACCCAACCCACACAAGGGCAGCATGAAATAGAGAAGAGGGAGAGACCTATGAGTCAGAGCTCGAATAGTCATTTGGGAAAGAGAAAAGGATTTGAGGAACCCTGAACTCATGAATATGACAAAGGCGGATCATCAAGGCAAAGCACCAAGATCTAGTCATCAAACAATCAGAAGTGCCTATTCTGCCCGTATCTACCATGTTTGTGGCAAGCTACATGGAGTTAATTGTTATAAGGCCACTGGAGCCTGCTACAATTGTGGTGAACATGGACATTTTGCTAGAGATTATACTAGAGCATCTCGATCTGCTCTCCGAAGTTCACAAACAGTCAGTAGAGGTTGGTACTCCTCACAACCATAACACAGTGAATCAACCCGAACATAGTAGCGCATTAGTCAGAGCATCCACTATACGCCAAGGAGAAAGAGCAGAAACTTTAGATGTAGCTGCTAGTAAGTTCTTAATTTTTGAAAGAAACAATTAGTTATTATTTAATCCCAGCACTACTTATTTATATGTTAGTGTTGGAATTATATGTTCTATTGCTATTCCTTTATAGGGGAATAAATTTTGATGCATTAGTGACTAGTCCTTTAGAATAGAAACTATGATAACAAGTATAATTGAAATTAATTTTGGAAGAGTTTGTCAGTGAAAATAATTGCTAACATATAATAAATTGTGAAGCTAATTGGTGAGCCTTTTTAACATAAGGCAAGAGGACCTAAAAGTAAGTTGCAGTAATAGAATTGCTCTAGATGAGGGCAAAGATGTTACAGTTAGTAATTGTCAATGGATATTGTAATCAGAATAAGTTTCGGATATTAGTGAATTCGAGAAGGATAAAATATAGGAAAGTTTGATCTATTGGAATGTATTGTAGTAACTATGCAATATTCTTGATGTTTATACTGTAAGCTGTAGATTACAGTATTGACTTGAGATTATTGTGTAGAGCTACATACTACTCAATAGTACACCAAGATGAGAATAGTTGCCAATGGCATCTGTTTTGGTATAGTTATGCCAGGATAGAATTTTATTATTGGAAATGAGTTTGGAAATCCTACTTAGGGATTTTAAACTCAAAAGTTAGAATATTGAAAGGTTATAGTTTAGTACAAAAGGAAGTAAGTTATAGAATATTGATAGATAAAAGAGTTTTGGAAGTGAAAATTTGAATAGTTGGTTTAAATGTAACAAAGAAATGTTACGAATATTAGTAAAAGTGTTGACTAGAATGGTCAGAGGACCAAATCAAAGTAATAGTGAAGTATAGCGGATTTATTAGGAATAATAAGAGGTGCTACATTTTGACTCGACAGTCGAGTCAAGGAGGAAGATAAGACTGAGGCATAAAATAATTAAAGTTAAGTTGTGGAATGAAAAGAGAAGTAAATAGGAAAGTAAGTCTGAGAATTGGTCAAAACATAACCTGGAGGGTGCTGTGTCTCTACTCCAAGATGATACATATCAACGGTGGGACACAGTATCCAGTGAGATGCAATCAGAGCAGCGATGATTGAGATTTCACAAAAGGCTATTCCTGAGACGGTCGAAAGGCCCGAAGTCAAGGTGACACCATGGGTGTATGCCATGAAGGCTAGAGAGGAGCCAAACCTAGATATTGATGAAACAACACAAGGAAATGAAGAAGCAAGGAAGTAACAGATACATCAGGTAAATTTCGATCACGAAATTTTTATTTAGAGGGGAAGAATTGCAACGTCCTCATTTTATGTAGTCCATACATTCTGCTGCTCCGGTGACCTAATGTCTGTCCGGACAAGTCAGGATGTCTGAAACTACACTTCAGTGATAATAAACATGCATAAATTGATGAAATAAATAATAAGAAAACACAAGAAAAATTAAGGAAAAATAAAAGAGAGGAAATGAAACTAGGTTAAACGAGCCAACACCGTAGCAATGGGTGACCGCACTGGGAAGTTATGGCGAAGGCAATTGCTGACCCCAGAACTACGGGGAACCCTCGAAAATAATTTTTGGGACATAATTAAAGGCCTATAGAGGTGTAATTGATATTAGAAATGTCAAAGAAAAATTAATGAATTAGTACAAATAAAAATGAAAAATCGAGAAACCGACAAAAATCGGGGTTACCGAAAAATTGGGAATACAAACTGAATAGGGGCATTTTGGTCATTTGACACCTAGAGTTGACTTTTGACCTAAATGTCCATTAAAAATAAGTGGTATTGAATTTTGAAAATACTATGAAAAAGGAAATTAAATGTGAAATACAATTTATGAAAAGTGAGGCGTAAAGATTAGGATAATTAAAAGTTTAATATCTTAATATTTAATCAAGTTAGTGGACATTAAGTGGCACTGTATAAAGCACCTAAGGACACCTAAGGAGAAGAATTTTCCCATTCACTTTATCATTTTCATCAAGCTTCTCTCCCATGGCCGAAGTGCTTTCTTCATAAGTCCTCCACTACCGTCCCACATATAAGCTCCATGCCTCCATGATCAAGCCATTTTCTTTGTAGATTCCTTAATTAAAGTTGGTCTATACACCTTGGGCAGCATATTGGGAGCAAGAAAGAAAGGTTTTGGTGAAGTTTTGGACAAGCTTCAAAAGAGGTAAGTGCTTGTTTTCCTTACTTGCTTCATTAAAGTTGTAATTGAGGTTATGGTGAGTAGGAATATGAAAGAATTTGAAGAAATTGTTGAGTGTTGACAAGTCTCCAATTCGACAGCCCTCATGTCCATGGGAGAATGAATTATGTTTTCTTGTAATGGTGGTTTGAGGTGTTGATTAAAGTGCTTAAATTTATAAGAATTTAAGTAGCATGTGTATATTTAAATTATGTATTTGAAGTAAGGTTATGAAGTCAATATGGAAGTTGAAGCATATGTGCCAATTTGGGTAGCCTTGATGTGCTTAGGAAGGCCTTATTTCATGTATATTGATGTTGATTAATGAGCAATGGAATGTATATTATTGGTTTGGATAAATTGAATTAGGGATTGGAGAATTTAATTGTGGTTAGATATTGATTTAATTGAATTGAGTGTGATGGATATTTACTTGAGTTGAATTATATTTGGACATTTGATTAAATTGCTGGTTACTTGATCAATTAAGTTATTGTTGGATATTAATCAAAATTGGGTTGTTGATGGATAATTGACCAAATTACATTACACATGATGTCCATGAGAAGTGCTAATCTTTAATGTAGCTTATGGTGATTGAAAATAGTATATATTTTAGGTTATAAATGGAAATGTGTGACCCCAATTGGTATAAGGCCAATTGGAGGTAAAATTAGACATGTAATGAACCAACTTTCATGTAGAGGTCATACTAAAATTCTACCTAGAAAATGACCTAAAAAGTGACCAAATCCGGATTGCCTAAAATGTGAACCCAGAATTTGACCATATGAACAGTAATCATCCTTTTGGCCATAACTCACTCAAAGCAGGTCCAAATGACCTGAAATTTATACCGTTAGAAAGCTTAAACATAGGAATACAACTTTGGTTAAGACCACCAAGCCCAAAAATGCCATTAAGCAAGTCAAATTGATTGCCCAAGTTGGGTTATAAAAACTGGTAGATTTGACTTTGACCTAAAAATGACCTAAACTTTGCAATATAAGTGCAACTTGACCAGCAATAGTAAAATGACCATAACTTGGTCCATAGAACTCCAAATGACATGAAATTAGTGCCAAAATTTCAATAAGACATAGATTTACAATATTGGTAGTTTGATCAAAACCTAGAAATTAAGGGAACTAGGTCAATTAACTTGATTAAGTTGGCACACTAAATCTGGAATTGGCACATTTGACCATAAAATCCAGAAAATTTAAATAAGCATATCTCCCACAAGAAGTGTCCAATTTAAATGAGCCATACCAATTTGGAAAGCTAAGAAAGAGACCTAAAACTTTGTTTTAGGCAACTTCCTTAAATTATAAATATATAAGATCAGAATTTAAGGTCAAAACTACTGGCCTAAATAGAAGTATGTTAAAATAAGACATTTGAATTCAAGCTAATTGTGTGACCATAAATAATTCTATAAAGTTTGAAAAATTGCAATAAAATTCCAAATGACTCTAAGACATAGGGCAACAAATCTTATGAAGAATGCTAAGCCTAAATGTTACTACAAACTATCCAAATAAATTGGTCAAATTCAATATCGAATCTGCCTATTAAGGAAACCAAACTTCAGATTTGATCTAGTTATGGTTAATTGACCATAACTTGAGTTATATAACTCCAAATGGAGTGATTTAAAAAGGAAATTTAAGAAGACACAATAAGAAACAATTTGATGAAGAGAATTTTGCCAAATTCCCACTGTAACTTGGTCCAATAGAACAGTTAACATTGGGCATGAAATAAATTATTGGATTAATTGTGAGATATAGTATGGAAACACTGTAAATTATGTGTTTCAGTTAAAAAAGAGACTAGAAAGGGATCTTGAAAGGAAAAAAAAAATTGAAGTAAATCAGAGGTTTGTGCACAACTAGTTTTTAATTGATTTTGTTTTGAATATTTTATATGATTAAATGACGTTATTTTCCTTATGTATTATGTTTATCCAGTATTGCATTTAATTTAATAATTATTGAAATTGTTATAGTATATATGAATTTAGCTTTGTGAAATGGTATTTCAACAAGTATTGAGCATTGTTGTGGATTGAATAAATTAGTTTTGGAAAAATTGTGATAAAATATGTTTTGAATTGTGATGAGCATAAAAATTATTGGATATTGGAATTGACAATTAATTGAATTGTGTTGTGATTTATGCTCACAAAAAGGATAAAGAGATTCATGACATTATTTTATATCTCACTATAGATGCTTGACTAGGTTATTACCTGTCTCTCTCATTGGTTGAAAAGACAATGGAGTTAGCTTTGTTTTGATTACCATGGTGCGTGCACAGGCTTAGATTCTCCTCTTATTAGAGGTTAGATCTAAGTTTTTTTTCATGGCCCTTTCAGAAGTTTCATTATTGTGATGTGTACTATGCACGATAATTCGACCTCCCCAAGCATAGGGAGTTAGAATCCCGATCCGACCTCCTCGACCATAAGGAGTTAGAATCACCCCGAAGATGGCCCTTTCGGATTAGTCTTGCATAGTTAGTGAGATAAAGAATGATTTTTGAATAGTAAAGAATTTTGATTTCAAATGAGATTTATGCAAAATTGATTTTATTGGAATTAATTTTTATTCCCATTAATTGCTGGAATTACCTTAAATGTGTAGTTGTGATTTGATAAATTAAATTTCGTGATCAAAGTCATTTTATACAAGTGATTTATAATATTGGCAACGAATATTTTAAATTTTGGAATTTGATGAGTATCCAGATTTTCAAATTATTTGCTATAATTTTGCTAAGGTATATTGTACTATATTTTAAGTTATAGTTATACACCACTGAGTTCACCACTCAGTGATAGCTTTATATGCTGTCGCAGGTAAAAGTAAGGATAGAGCAACTGAGTGAGAATTCCTGTAGCTGCGCCTTGAAAACACATTCAGATCAGCTCCAGGTATATCATAGGTATACCTTTGTACATAAGTTTTAATGTATGCATATAATTATATTTATGTAATTTATTTTAGCAGTTGTACAAAAACTTTTGTAATGTTATTTTGGGTGTATAATTGAAATAAAAATTATTTGCAATATTAATTTTAGTACTTTAATGAATGTACTATTTAATTTCTTCTTGAGTTTGAATTTATGTATGGTTTCCTTTATGATGAGTTTGGGTTGAAAATGAATTGAGATAGTTGATGCAAATGATCTATACATTTTTTAGATTGAATTGTGTTGAGAAATGATTTGAAATGGAGTTATGGTTGAGCAAAAATATTGGAAGTGTGTTTCTTTGCAAGTTTTGAAGAACTATTTTCTCAAAAATATAGCCAGTACTCTGCCGAAATTTTTGTAAAAATTGCAAAAATTTTAATTACCTGAAAATTTGATTTATGACTTAGTGTCAAATAAAGGTTTCTAATATTTATGAAAAATTTTCCCACTGTCACACCTTATCCCTGGTAAGGCATGACATGTTACCGTGGCATACCTAATGAATTACTGAACTCCACCTACCGATAACCCATTAGTTATGTTACAAAGGATTTTAAAACTAATAATAGTTTTTTTATCTTATCAATTCTTTTGCGGAAAGCTGCATGAGAATAGTTAAAATTCTATGTAAACATTCATTGGAAATAATGATAGACTAAATATTACAAAAGTTACACTTTCATAAGTCTCAAAATAAAATACAAATAGTTACAAACTCAAAATACTTTAGTAATGAAGTACTTTTTAATACAAACTGCTCAATGTTCGTACATCCATACATATAGGTACAAAATACATCCAAAGGAATCACAAGGGTATACCTAACGTAAATACTCACAATCAATACCAAAATGCTGCTTCCAAATCTCTCACTCGGCAGCCTTCTCCTTTCCCTTACCTGCGATAGCATAAAGAAGCTATCGCTGAGTATATCACTCAGTGGTGCACAACTAATAACTTTAAAACTTAAGGTAAAACACAATTTATTAAAGCATAATAAATCACATTTTTCTTAAGGATGAAAACTTCATAATAGTTCTAAGTCCATAAGAGCCATTTATTAGAATAACATTTCAAAAGAAAAATCACACTTCATAAATCACAATTCACAAAGCATTAGTGTTGCCAGCATCAACACATAGTTTAGGCCATGACACAAAATTTCAAGATCAGTGCCGTGTTGTACACTACGATAAATCAATCTCGCCTCACTAACTGTTATTAATGAGGGAAGAGCTAGCTAGCCAATGAGTACTCATGTAGTCTTACCCCACTAACCGTTATTAATGGAAGACATAATCAATATCAATTATCAACCCCAAGTAACCGTTACTACTGCGGAGTTTCGAAAGAGACTGTCATCCTAACTGTGGTTTCAAAACAGTTTCCAAAAAATTTTCCACTCAACAATCACATTTATAAACCAATAAACACATTTAAATTCATCCTAATATCCATATAAAGGTGGCAACACCCAAATTTCTTAAATGCAAGAGAAAAATTATATTTCAGTCAAAGTAAACTTATTCAAAGCAAACTCATTCAATTTAACACATTCCAAGCAATTTACAAGTTTAAAAACGAAGAAAAGCTTAGTTGTGTACAAACCTTCAATGCTCTCCTTTCTCTTTACTCATTATTCCTTGTCTGTCTCAACCTCTTTCTCTACTAAAAATACACAAATAGAATGTCTCAATATGCATCTCAATTGCTGCCAAGAACTCATTACATGAATGTCTAAGGCATCCCAAATTAGCTTTGCAAATTTTAGAGAGTTTTGGTTTTGGACAACTTGGTGCCCTAATATTTGAACTCAATTTTTACCTAGTTTCAATCATAATTTGGTGAGGTGTTCTTCATGAAAATTGTTCATCTAGGTTTTAACTTTATTTTCCTTTTTGAATCGCCTAATTCGGAGTTGTGTAGCTCATGTTATGACCAAAAAATGGTTATTAATTATGTTACTATTCATCCTGCAGATTCAGTTCTGGCAGATTTATCGATCCAAATTCATTCAGCAATTTGATCAAGTTAAGTCCATAATTTGGTCTAATGTTCTTCATACAAAATGTTCTACTATGTCTTAGGTTTCCATCGGTTCAAGAATTGCCTAAATCATAGTTTTCTAGAGAGACTATTCATATGGTAAATCTGTAGATTTCCAGATTTTTGCAGATTTAGTTATTCAACTTTACTTAGCATTTGATTGGGCTAAGTCCATAATTTGGCCTCAAGTTCTTCATATGAAATGTTCTACTATATCTTAGGTTTCCATCGGTTCAAGAATTGCCTAAATCGAAGTTTTCTAGAGAGAGTTATGGCCATGCAAAGTTTACTGCTCATACGGTCAAATTTTGTAGGTTCCAGAATTTTGTCTCTAAGTTCAAGGCTCATTTCGGATAACTTAAGGTCATTTTTGAGGCAGGGTATCTTCATGAAAATTCTAGCCTTATGTCTTAAGTTTCATTTCCAATTAGTTTAACACCAATTAGAGTTGTGTAGCTTAAGTTATGGGCTTCCAAACACACTGAATTTAGTGTGCAAAATTCTGCCTTAAGTTCAATTTTTCATTTCTTCAATTACTTCCATTAACCAACCTCAATTCACATTTAATTCACCTAAAATGACTATAATTTAGCATTGACACATCAATGGCACTTCCTAGCACAAACCCCATAATTTTCAAACACCAAAGTTTACAATTTTCCCTAATCCTACCATTTCATTACTTCCATTCATCAACCCAATGTCAATTCAAACTAAATAAATCTCAAATGATCATAATTTAATACTACACATACCAATTTCACTCTCTAGCACCAAAACCCAATTTCTCCATGAACCTTAATCTTCCATAATTCAATTTATGCAATCCCATGAAATCTTACTACTCCCAATCATGCATACTACTTCAATTTAACTTAGATTTATCATCAATTTAACTAAAATACATAAAATCCCTAATTTTTCCTAAGTTGGCCAAAACCCTAATTTAGATTTCCATACATGTTTCCTTTCAATTTCTCATGTTATTTCATCACACCCAAACTTGATTTAAAGCATACTTGGTAAATCAAGCATGAAAGAGAGAGCTTACCTCACTTGATGATTTTTCCCACTTCTAATCTCTTCCAAATCTTGTTCCTCTTCTAATCTCTTGTTTCCCCTTGCTTTTAATCTCTAAATCAAAGAATAATTTGATGTTCTCTACCAATTAGATGGAAAACCCATGAAGGAAAAGTAAGAAATTGAGTTTTGAGAATGGGTGTCAATGGAGAAAGAAGGAAGAAGAAGAAAGAAAGAGAGAGAGGAGAGAGAGTGGGTGGTAATTAAATGGGAAAGAAAGGGAGAAATAGTTTTTAATTTGTCTTATCTTTTATATATATTTATTCCCAAAATTAGTTTATTTTAATTAAAAATTTTAATTGTGTCAAAAATGTCATAAAACTTACAATTTTATTTCTTTTCTTTTCTTTTTATATTTACACTAAATTTTTCTCAATATTTCTTCATAATTCAATAATTTATTTTTATTTAACTAAATTGACCTTTTGGTCGAAAAAATCAACTCTTAAAGTGAATTGATCAAAATGCTCCTTATCGGGTCATAATCCCTCTTTTACAATATACCTGGTGAATCCTTATATTTTTGGGTCACTTGAATTTTTATTATATCTATCTCAATTAATTTTCTATTTATTTTTGGTCCTCAAGGTGTCTTTGAATAGTACTAGTCACGGACCAAAAATGGTACTATTCATAACTCGGAGGTTCGGGGTGTTACACCCACCACTTTCAAAATGAACAAAAATTATTTTAAAATCCCTTGTAGTATATTTAATGAGTTATCGGTAGGCGAAGTATGGTAATTCATTAGGTGTACTACGGGATCATGTTATGTCTTACGAAGGGGTAGGGTGTGACAGCAGATGTACAGCTCAGATGAGGTGACTATGACTCTCATGAAATTGAGCGGCGTCATTGTCGATGTCATTGACCAGAACCGACTTGCAATCAGGACCCTTGAGATGGTGAGGAGCCAAGTGAACTTCAAGAGGTGGTCACCGATATTAAGATTGAAATTAGTGGTCCTCTTGTCAGAGATCGGTCTACAAGCTATACCGATGGCCGACCCGAGATCGGTGCAGTAGTTAGTTTCGACCTTGATCGATCAATTGGTCCAGTTCCCTCCCCATCATCGGATGACACCCTCATGAACCTCTGATCACCAGAATTGCTAATTTTCAGGAGATGAATAAAGAAAGCATTCAGAAAAAGATTAAAGTGGTTGTTATGAGAAGAATTCTTATCAAAAAAGGCAAGAACTGTGAAATAAAACATTGAAGATTCACTAGAGAAAGTTGTGAGTATGCAAAGGAAAAGTCGATAGCATATATATATATATAGGGCCCTAGCATTTATTGCATACAGAACTCGAAGCGAATGCATCGGTAACTGAAGAATTTGTTGCTTTGACCGATACAGGTCAGATTGAGAGCAAAGATCAGAAAATAAGAGAGATCGAGAAGTAAGAAGGGACCCAATGCAAGCAATAGAGATCGGAATAATAACCCTAAAATGGGTCAGTCACAATGGAAAGATCGAAAAAGTGAGGGATGACCTATAAGATCAGATAACTCAGGGAGTTGAATAACTGATCATGACCTTTAATTAGCTCCCCTCACTGCCAGATCCGAGTTAGTTAAAGCATTGCAGGAATAATCTAATCCTCGCCACATGTCTCATTTGTAAGGACGCACTCCTAGCCGCCAGATTCCAAATGGTTAAAGCAGCCCAGTACATCTCAATCTACACTGTTAATTATAATTGTAAGGATGGATTTGGAGCCTTCGGACCAAAAGCAGATGGCAGATTTGGCGCTTCTTATTCCCAGCCTTTGGATCTATTTTGTAAGGCAAGCCCCTTGACTGTTGCATTAAGGGGTAAAAGGACAGAAATTTTGAACGAAATCTAGACCCTCAACTTTGATTCTCTTTAATTCCCAGACATCAGATTATGTCCTTTTGAATCTAGGCCTTCCGTCTCCTCCTGAAGTGATCCTGACCGTCCACTTTGAGCACCCATTCCCTATAAATACCTGTATGCAATACTGTAGAAAAAAAGAAGAAAGGAAGGGGGGTGATTATCGTGGAAAGACTCTGAACTTTGATATAGTCTTATTGCCTGTCATTCGAAGCTCTCAAAGCTTTGAGAAACTTTAGAAACCGATTTTCTGAAGTATCTCATTTAAAAGAGCTTTAAATCCTGTGAGTCTTATTTTCAGTATCTATGCATTATCCGGTGAGCGCAACTTCACTCCACTTCGTCCCCATCACCTCGGGTTAGCTCAAGTTTTTAGACTGTCTCAGTCTTCAGCTCCCTAAGATTTGCTGATACCGGTGTTGGCCCACCCGTCATCCCAACTTTTTAAAGGTAAGCGTCTAACCTGTTGTTTATTGAATACCCTGGATTCATTTTCTTAAGTTTTTTTAAAAGTGTCTAGTCACACTGAGTCTTAGAATAGTTTTTTTTTAGCTCGTAATCATTATCTTTATCTTTTTTATCATTCGTAAATTTCATTTTTAATCGTCTCCTCATTCTTATTTCCTTCAAAAATAAATGTTTGAGTCATCGGCGACTCGTAAATACTCCGAAGAGTACAGGTAGAAGTACTAATACGGTAGTTTTTAGTCTAAATAAATGAAAACAATAAGAAAGGGAGTGTATCTCGAGTAATTATAAAAAGGGTCAGAATATGCTGAAGGAGTCAAAATGAGGAAATAAGTTACAAGATAAGGTCCTGGAGCAAGCTCAGATGATAAGACAATGGATCGAAAATCAAGACAAAGTCTAAACCTCAGGCAAGCGACTAAAAATGGATGGAGTCTAAAACCAAAAGAGTTTGGATAAAGCAATCATGTAGAAGATCGACAAGGAGTTTAGCTCAACGCCCGCCATCCAGTTATAAAATCCCATAGACCAGGAAAAGCCTTTCACAGGGGTTTCCTATGTCTTCGGTAATTCTTTCCAATATGAAAGGGGATCGGGAGAGACTCCTTACCCGAATTCCTAGTTTAGAATTCTAATAAAACACCATTCTTATAAATACGGGAGATCGGGAGAGAGTTCTTACCCTAGTTCTCAACTTAAATTGTTAACAAAATATACTAAGAGTTCGGGAGAGAGTTCTTACCTGAGTTCTCAGTCTAAATTTTAATAAAATATATTAAGAGATCGGCAGAGAGTTCTTATAAGAGTTCTCAGTCTAAATTTTAATAAAATATATTAAGAGATAGGGAGAGAGTTCTTACATAAGTTCTCAGCTTAAATTTTAAATGAAATATATTAAAAGATCGGGAGAGAGTTCTAATCACACCTTACCCCTCCGTAAGGCATAACATGATCCCGTAGAATACTTAATGAACTACCAAACTTCACCTACCGATAACTCATTAAGTACCCTACAAGGGATTTTAAAACGATTTTCTTATGTTTTAGAAGTGGTGAGCATTTTAGTGAGAATTAAAAAGTCATTTATTCAAGCTTAAATACTAGTAAAAAATTTTTCCATTTTAAATTTTGCCGCAATTTTTATAAAAATTTTGACAGAGTTCCCTCTGTATTTTGAGAAACCAGTTCTTCAAAGACTTGTAAAAAGCACTTCCAAAAATATTTCACAACTCCCAACCACCAATAAATCACAATTCAACTCCAATCAATTCATTTCAAAACAGTTCCACAATCCAAATCAAATTTATCAACTCAGAATAGTTAATAATTCCATTCACAAAGCATAAAGTAGGAATTTCATATGTATAAATATTAAATTTACAGAAGAAAATCCAAAAAATATTATTGTTACAATTTATTTACAACTGCTCAACTTACATTGAAACAAATAACATTTCTATATTTACATCAAGATTATCTACAAGGGTATAAAATAATACCCGTACAAAATGGTCAGAGTAGTCCTCGATTCAACAGCAGCTCACTCTGCTGCTTTCCCCTTGCTCTTATCTGTGACAGCAAAATAAGCCATCGCTGAGTATAAAAATACTCAGTGGTGCACAATAAAAATTTAAAATGTAATAAATAAATCATTCATTGCCAAACACAATTCAAATGTTTCTCAATCACATTTCAATAATGACCAAAGTTCATAATAACACCATTTTGTCAAATAATCCATTAAACACAGTTAGTCAAACAATTTCATAAATACAGTGTTGCCAAAGTCATACACAACTTAAGCCATGATACAAAATTTCCGATCAATGCCGCGTTGTACACCACGACAAAGCAATCTACAACCCCATTAATCGAAATCAATGAGGGAGGTGGCTAGCTAGCTAATGAGTACTCATCCGATCTACAACCTCAACTGGCAAGCCAGAGAGGGAGGAAAATAAACGATCTCAACCCCATAAATGGAGGAGGAATAATAAGTAACTGTCATGCTAAGTGTGAATCAAAAATCCATTTCAAACATTTCATTCAAATATTGCATACAAAAATCAAATCAATTTCCAAAGTTACAATTTGATCACAAGGTGGCAACACAAAGTTCATAAATTCATAATGCGTACTAAATCAATTTTTCAAGGGTAAAATGCTTAAATAGGGTTTATTGTGCACAAACCTCAAACGAGTCGTCCCTTAGCCTTGACTCGGTTCCTCGGGTTCCTTCCCGATATTCTTTTCAACTGAAACACACAATTTTACAATGTTTCAGTACTAGAACTTAACATAAATTCAAAATAAATTTAGCTTCACAATTACCTAGCTCTAACATGCTAAATTCGACGTTCTTTAAATTTTGTGTTTCGAGTTACTATTCACTGTACTATTTGTTAGTAGTATGCTCTAGAGCATATCATTTAGTATGTATCTTGTATATATTTTTATTAATAAAAGGCATTTCCACTTTTCCGTTTATATAATATATTTATGTGTAATAGAAAAGGTCCATTGATATTTTGTTAGAAATATTATTCTTAAGTTGTTAAGAATATGAGAGACAATATTTCTAGCACAAAGTATCATAAATAGGTTCACAATCGAGGATACTTCATAATAAGGACATGACTTATCCAGAAAGATTGTATTCATGTTTGTTCCCAAGTTATTTATATGAGATATAAATAAGATGGAATGGTGAGTCTCATGCCATATGACAAACATGATAGGCACTTATAAATGATAAGTAGGTCGAACTAAGTGACACTTATGACAAGCACATGGAGTTTACTCTTGTCAATGTTTTGTCATAAATCATATCAAGGCATATAATCTTTACACCGAGATAGAACAGTTAAATTGTATATAGGTAGTTTTAGTATGATACTGCTTTCATACATGTACTGAGTAACGGTATATGGGCATGTGTTGGCTCCTACTAGTTATATATGGAGGTAGGTGTTGATCAAGATGGAATCTGTTCCTCTAAGTAAATAGAGATAAAATCCTATGTTCATTTAATTGTTCTTGATGTTTCAAGTTCCTGATCAGGATAGATAGATTTATTCAGAAAAGAGTTTCTGATGAGAAAATCTTTTTAATCAAGAACTGGAATTAAAAGAGAACATAATATTCATTGCAAATGGAGTTTGACATAAACCATGACTCCAGCTTGAGTTGGGATTTTGTAACAGAGAGATTCTAGTGCATGGTAACATATGATTATAGGTTCATTTAAGGTAAACCTTATTACTAATTGGGTGGCCATGGCATGCTATGCTAGGTGTTAACCATGGTCTATGAGGTTCATAAAATGATTTAGAGAAATCATTTATGGTAAGAAAGAGTTCTGATGATATTAAGAGTTGATATCATGTCTCATTGCCAATTAGTGATGAGCCTAGTAAGTCACACACATACACAGTTATCACCTATTTAAATATGATTTAATTAATTAATTAAAGAGTTTAATTGATTAATTAAATAGGTTTGGTTTGCAATTAAATTGCAAAGTCCCTAGCATGACTTGAAACCAAATCTAGATTATTGGATGTGTAGTATAAATTAAATTTATATTTAAAGTGTTTAAATATGAATTTAATTAATGAGAAATTAATTAATAGAGATTAATTAATTAA
This sequence comes from Hevea brasiliensis, assembly GCF_030052815.1. NCBI lineage: Eukaryota > Viridiplantae > Streptophyta > Magnoliopsida > Malpighiales > Euphorbiaceae > Hevea > Hevea brasiliensis. The sequence continues at coordinate 42,264,508 of NC_079498.1, forward strand.
TTTATATTTGATATAAATTAATTAGAAGAAGAAAAATAATTATTTTGGGTTGAGAACTCAAAATTAAGACACAGGGGCATTTTGGTCATTTTGCAGTGTGACACGTGGTACCATGAGATGGTGACACGTGGTACCATGAGATGGTGACACATGGGATTACACATAAGCTTGCCAAATGTTTTTTAATCATGTAAGATGATTAAAATCAAGATTAAATATAGGTTTGACACTTGGCACAATGTGATTGGGTCACTTAAACCTAGAGCTAATCAAAGGGTGACATGTGGCAAGGGTTTAATGTGTTAACCTAGCTATTTAAGTGTTGTTATGAGAAAATAAAACACAACCAGCAGCCACACTCCTTTGTCATGCCATTTTGAGGGTTTTCATCTCTTCTTCTTCATCTCTTATCAATTCAAAGAGATTAGCCATCAATCTCTTGAATTAAGAACACTAGAAATTGTTTCTAGTGTCCTGTTTACATCTTTAATCTCTTAAAAGGCAGAACTTGATTTTCTAATTAATAGAAAAAGCTTTAGAAGCTATTCAAGGGCTGCCATAGGTGTTCTTGGTGTGGACAAGCTAGAGGGACAACATCTGGTGTCCTGAAGATGAATCTCAAAGCGCGAACACTGCAGTGCATCAAGAGGTTAGTGTAATCGTTCTTGATTTAATCTAGGGTTCTAAAATTAATCTGATTAATTTTGAAATCTTAAATGACAAATACAGATCCAAAAACATATTAAAAGAGTTTTAATATGTTGTTTATCATTGAAATCAAATAGATAAAAATAAATCTTGCATGATGCATGTGACCCTAGGTGAAAATTTTTGAATTCAATGGTATAAACTTGTGTTTTTCACGCTTCCGTTCCTTCAATTGGTATCAGAGCCACTATATTTGCCATTTAGATTGATGTTTATATGATTTAATTGTGTGTTTGATCATGAGATCAAGAGTTTATTGCTGGTTGCAAAGTCAAAGTGGCGGCACAAATGATGAACACCATGGTGTGCATGGTTGATGCATCACAATGGTGTGCAAAGGTAAATGGATGGTGAATGTGCAATTGTTGTATGATTTAAGATCCATTTTATGTCTAATTAAATTGTTTAATTAGAATTTTTATCACACAATTAAATTATGATTCAAATCAGAATTTTAAAAATTGTTTGAATGTGATTCAAATCTGAATTTTAAAAGTTGTTTGAATGTGATTCAAATCTGAATTTTTAAAGTTGTTTGAATCATATTTAAATCTGATTTTTTAAAATTGATTGAATAAAATTCAGATCTGATTTTTTAAAAATATTTGAATGTGATTCAAATCTGATTTTTTAAAAAATGTTTGAATGTGATTCAAATCTGAATTTTTAAAGTTGTTTGAATGTGATTCAAATCTGAATTTTTAAATTTGTTTGAATGAGATTCAAATCTGAATTTTTAAATTTATTTGAATCATATTCAAATCTGAATTTTTAAGTTGAATATGAGATATTCAATTTAATTTAAATATGTATGTTTTATTTAATTGTTAAATAGTGATATGCATGATGGATGATCATGGACTATAAAAGACCAATGTGATTGGATTTATTTCTTTTATGTTTCTTTGGGATTGTAAATTAATTAATTTATTTTAATTTATTTTGGGCATGTATTATTAAGTTTGTAATAATTTTTGGGTTGTAATTTCATTTATTTAAGTTCTTGTAAATTCGCCTTGGTATGCCAAGGATTACTATGTAATATTGGATTGCAAGAAGTTCAAGGAGGTCAAGAGCATTGGTGGGACCAGTGGGAGGAATTCAAGATCAAGTGTTGATTATGTACTCCTTCAGCAACTCTTGTAAAATGAATGAATAAAATGCACCTAGGAATGCCCTGATTCAATTCTTGGTGGCTCAGAATTGAATCCCTTAGAAAGTCCATGATCATACCATATTTACTGTATATCCATGAATGCATGAGATGTATGGGAATGTATGCAATTATATGATATATGCATGCTAAATGGATAATGTGCAAAGTGAGACCTTAATAGTAAATAGAATGACCATAAAATCTTCTTAACAAATGATTAAGTTGGAAATGCTATAATTAAAGTAATTATAACATAGGCCCTCCATTGGGGCAATTATTTTAAGAAATTTTAAATAGTTGCATAAGATGCAATTTAGTTAAGAGATTTTCTTAAGAATAATTGTTAAGCATGAGATGTTGTAAATATGTAAATGGTTTAGTGGCCAATATTGGATGTACCTGAGGACATTAAAATTATTTGCATAATTACTGGCTCAATGGGATCAACTTAACTAATGCAAGATAAGTCAATAATGGATGTACCTGAGATTTTGAGCATTAGGGGCTAGGTAAAGGATTGAACCTCACATGAGATGTGATGGGCAAAGAGTTGCTCACTTATAGTTTATTGTAATTCCAATAATGGATGTACCTGAGGATGATCAATAGAATTATAAGAATTCAATCACCCACTAGAAATCCATCCAACTAGGATTTCCGTTTTCTACTTTGGAAGTGTAGGATTCGCTAAGTTAGTGGGAGGACCAATTTGATTAAAAGACCATAATCATTTTGGTTAATTACATGATACATTTACTAATTAATCTGGTTATTTTCTGCAGTTAATTTTCTGATAAAAATGATCACAAAACAACCACCATCATCCAATATCCTTGCAAGCATACTTGATCACATTAGGTTGACAGGACCTAATCTGTCTGATTGGCTAAGAAATTTGAAACTTGTCCTGAACCTTGAACATATAGGATATGTTCTAGATTCAAATGTTCCTGGTCCCTTACCTCCAGAGGCCACACAAGAGGAACATGAAACTTTGGACAAGTGGAAGGAGCATGAGCTAAGTGTTACATGCTTGCTTCCATGAGTAATGAGTTACAGAAGCAACATGAGAATATGCAGAGTGCGAGTGAGATCCTCCTTCACCTACAAGAGTTGTATGGTGAGCACAGCAGGAATGCTAGGTATGAGATATCTAGGCAGCTGTTCCGCATGAGGATGTCTGAGGGATAGAATGTTGGGGATCATGTCCACAAGATGATTCGGCTGATTGAGCAGTTGGAATATCTTGACTTCAACATGGATTTCCAACTACAGACGGATTTGATCCTTCAGTCCCTTCCTGGGTCTTTTGGGAAATTTTGTGACAAATTTCCATATGACTCAACAGGAATGCACCTTAGCTGGTTTACTCAACATGCTGGTTATTGCCCAAAAGAATATGCCAGGCAATAAAGGAAAAGAGGTAGCTTTGGTTGCATCTTCTTCTGCTGGAAAGTCCAACAAGAAGAAGGGCAATAAGAAAAAGAAACCTCAGATTCCTGGTCCTTCTAAGAAAATAGCTAAACAGAAAAGGAAGACTAAAGCTGATGAAGGCAAAGGAAAGTGTTTCCACTGCCAACAGGAAAGTGTTTCCATTGCCAATAAGAAAGTGTTTCCATTACCAGTAAGAAAGTGTTTCCACTAGCCAGAGTATAGCAATCTAAATGAAAGCAATGCCGTGGTGAAAAACAACTCAAGTTCAAAATATATTTGGCACTTAAGGTTATGTCATGTTACAGAAGATAGGATTACAAAATTGGAGAAAATGGGGATTCTATCCTTATTGGAATCTGAGCCTACTCCAACTTGTGAATCTTGCCTTCAGGGCAAAATGACTAGATCACCCTTTGTTGGACAGGGGCTAAGAGCTGAAAATATTTTGGAGCTAATACATAGTGATGTATGTGGTCCATTTAAAGAAATGGCTAGAAGGGGCTTTCATTATTTTATTACCTTTACTGATGATAAATCAAGGTTTGGGTATTTGTATTTGATGAAATACAAACATGAATCTTTTGAAAAGTTCAAAGAATTTATATCTGAAGTAGAAAATCAAACAGGAAAGAGTATTAAAGCTCTTCGATCAGATCGTGGAGGTGAATATTTGAGTACTGAATTTGATGAATACTTGAGAGAGCATGGCATTGTTTCTCAGCTGACTCCTTCAGGAACACCACAACTGAATGGTGTATCTGAAAGGAGAAATCGTACCCTATTGGATATGGTACGTAGTATGATGAGCTATACTGATATGCCAATCTCCTTTTGGGGATTTGCATTAGAATCAGCTTTGTATATTCTAAATAGGATTCCATCAAAATCAGTTTCTTCCACACCTTATGAGATATGACATGGAAGAAAACCAAGTCTTAAGCATGTTAAGATTTGGGGTTATGCAGCTTATATCAAAAAACTGAACACTGATAAATTGGAGACCAAATCAGAAAAGGGTCGATTTGTTGGATATCCAAAAGATAGTTTTGGATATTATTTTTATTTGCCTACTTCACAAAAGGTTGTGATAAGTAGAAATGCCACATTTCTTGAACAACAGTTTGTTCAAGAAGGAGGCAAAGGAAGGCAAATAGAGTTAGAATTGGAGAATTCTGACCAACCAACATATCATATGGATATAGATCCATCTAGTCAACCTATACCCGTTGATGAAACATCTACAGCTATTCCTCGTAGAACAACCAGGGTATCTCACCCACCAGTGAGATATGGTTTTCTTCATGAGAAGAACAAGAGTTGTCTACTCATGAAGAAGTAGATCATGGAGATGATCCACTTACCTATGAAGAAGCTATATCAGATATAGACTCTTCAAAATGGATTGATGCTATGAAATCCGAGATTGATTCCATGTATAAGAATCAAGTTTGGGATCTTATTGACCCACCTGAAGGTATTGTACCTATAGGGAACAAATGGGTTTCCAAGAAGAAAATTGGTTCTGATGGAAAGGTAGAGACCTATAAGGCAAGACTAGTAGCGAAAGGGTTTCGCCAAAGGCAAGGAATCGACTATGAGGAGACTTTCTCACCTGTTGCCATGCTTAAATCAATTAGGATTTTATTAGCAATAGCTGCGTACTATGATTATGAGATTTGGCAGATGGATGTCAAAACAGCTTTTCTCAATGGATACATTGAAGAAAACATTTTCATGGAACAACCTAGGGGATTTGAATCCCAAGATGGTTCCAAGGTATGCAAGCTAAAGCGATCCATTTATGGGTTGAAACAAGCTTCGAGGAGTTGGAACATCCGTTTTGATGAAGCCATTAAATCCTTTGGTTTTATCAAAAATGAGGATGAGCCATGTGTATATAAGAAGGTTAGTGACAGTGCTATCACTTTTCCTTGTCTTATATGTGAATGACATACTATTGATGGGTAATGACACAGGTATGTTGACAACTATAAAGGTATGGTTGTCAAATACATTCTCCATGAAAGACTTAGGGGAGGCAACCTATATTCTTGGGATTCGCATTTATAGAGATAAAGCGAAAAGAATAATTGGTTTATCCCAAAGTCTATACTTGGAAAAGGTGTTAAAGAGGTTTAACATGCTTGATTCCAAGAGAGGATCGTTACCAGTGAGACATGGTATCCATCTTTCTAAAGAGATGTCTCCAAAGACACCTGAAGAAAGAGATAAGATGGCCAGGATTCCATATGCTTCGGCTATTGAAAGTATAATGTATGCAATGTTGTGTACTAGGCCGGATATCGCATATGCTGTTAGTTTGACTAGCGGTATCAATCCAATCCAGTTTGGAACATCGATAGTCATCAAGAATATCCTTAAGTACTTGAGAAGAACTAAGGATTTATTCTTGATTTATGGAGGTGGAGACTTGCAATTGGATGGTTATACTGATTCTGATTTCCAATTAGATATTGATGATAGAAAGTCTACCTCTAGATATGTGTTCATTTGTAATGGAGGTGCAGTCAGTTGGAAGAGTTCCAAACAGAGCACGACTGCAGATTCCACTACAGAGGCTGAGTATATTCTTTGCATCGAGATCTTTGCAAAGGAAGTCGCTTGGATAAAGAAGTTCGTGACAGAACTTACAGTAGTTCCTTCCATTGATTCAGCAGTTCCACTACACTGTGACAACAATGGAGCAGTCATACAGGCTAAGGAACTAAGGTCTCAACCAAAATCCAAACACATAGAAAGGCATTACCACATTATCAGACATATAGTTGGGCAAAGGCGATATAGCCATGCAGAAAAATAACATCAGCTGAAAAAATTCAGCTGATCCATGCACTAAGCCTTTGTCACAAGCTCAGTTAGACTGACATCTTGAGAAGATGGGTCTAAGGTATTGTAATGAATGGCTCTAGTGCTAGTGGGAGATCGTTAGTAGTATGCTCTAGAGCATATCATTTAGTATGTATCTTGTATATATTTTTATTAATAAAAGGCATTTCCACTTTTCCGTTTACATAATATATTTATGTGTAATAGAAAAGGTCCATTGATATTTTGTTAGAAATATTATTCTTAAGTTGTTAAGAATATGAGTGACAATATTTCTAGCACAAAGTATCATAAATAGGTTCACAATCGAGGATACTTCATAATAAGGACATGACTTATCGTAAAGATTGTATTCATGTTTGTTCCCAAGTTATTTATATGAGATATAAATAAGATGGAATGGTGAGTCTCATGCCATATGACAAACATGATAGGCACTTATAAATGATAAGTAGGTCGAACCAGTGACACTTATGACAAGCACATGGAGTTTACTCTTGTCAATGTTTTGTCATAAATCATATCAGTGCATATAATCTTTACACCTGAGATAGCACAGTTATCTTGTATATAGGTAGTTTGAGTTTGATACTGCTTTCATACTTGTACTGTGTATGGGTATATGGGCATGTGTTGGCTCCTACTAATTATATATGGAGGTAGGTGTGGATCAAGATGGAATCTGTTCCTCTAAGTAAATAGAGATAAAATCCTATGTTCATTTAATTGTTTTTGATGTTTCAAGTTCCTGGCCAGGACAGATAGATTTATTCAGAAAAGAGTTTCTGATGAGAAAATCTTTTTAATCAAGAACTGGAATAAAAAGAGAACATAATATTCATTGCAAATGGAGTTTGACATAAACCATGACTCCAACTTGAGTTGGGATTTTGTAACAGAGAGATTCTAGTGCATGGTAACATATGATTATAGGTTCATTTAAGGTAAACCTTATTACTAATTGGGTGGCCATTGCATGCTATGCTAGGTGTTAACCATGGTCTATGAGGTTCATAAAATGATTTAGAGAAATCATTTATGGTAAGAAAGAGTTCTGATGATATTAAGAGTTGATATCATGTCTCATTGCCAATTAGTGATGAGCCTAGTAAGTCACACACATACACAAGTTATCACCTATTTAAATATGATTTAATTAATTAATTAAAGAGTTTAATTGATTAATTAAATAGGTTTGGTTTGCAATTAAATTGCAAAGTCCCTAGTATGACTTGAAACCAAATCTAGATTATTGGATGTGTAGTATAAATTAAATTTATATTTAAAGTGTTTAAATATGAATTTAATTAATGAGAAATTAATTAATAGAGATTAATTAATTAATTTATATTTGATATAAATTAATTAGAAGAAGAAAAATAATTATTTTGGGTTGAGAACTCAAAATTAAGACACAGGGGCATTTTGGTCATTTTGCAGTGTGACACGTGGTACCATGAGATGGTGACACATGGGATTACACATAAGCTTGCCAAATGTTTTTTAATCATGTAAGATGATTAAAATCAAAATTAAATATAGATTTGACACTTGGCACAATGTGATTGGGTCACTTAAACCTAGAGCTAATCAAAGGGTGACATGTGGCAAGGGTTTAATGTGTTAACCTAGCTATTTAAGTGTTGTTATGAGAAAATAAAACACAACCAGCAGCCACACTCCTTTGTCACGCCACTTTGAGGGTTTTCATCTCTTCTTCTTCATCTCTTATCAATTCAAAGAGATTAGCCATCAATCTCTTGAATTAAGAACACTAGAAATTATTTCTAGTGTCCTGTTTACATCTTTAATCTCTTAAAAGGCAGAACTTAATTTTCTAATTAATAGAAAAAGCTTTAGAAGCTATTCAAGGGCTGCCATAGGTGTTCTTGGTGTGGACAAGCTAGAGGGACAACATCCGTGTCACGAAGACGAATCTCAAAGCGCGACACATTTGCGAGGCATCAAGAGGTTAGTGTTATCATTCTTGATTTAATCTAGGATTCTAAAATTAATCTGATTAATTTTAAAATCTTAAATGGCAAATACAGATCCAAAAACATATTAAAAGAGTTTTAATATGTTGTTTATCATTGAAATCAAATAGATAAAAATAAATCTTGCATGATGCATGTGACCCTAGGTGAAAATTTTTGAATTCAATGGTATAAACTTGTGTTTTTCACGCTTCCGTTCCTTCACTATTCAAGTCAAATAGTTGACTTTCTAAGGCTTAATAGCTATGGGAACTCCAACTTCACCCACATACTACATTTTGGTCATTAAATATGTTGGTTTTGGTCATTTTCTCAAAGCTTAAGTCATTTTGGCAAAATTGCCAATTTTCGATTTTGGTGCTCCGAAGTTGCACTGTTTCATTGGTCAATCTACTGTTGGAATTTGGCAAAACTTCCTTCATAGAAAATATTCCTTATTGTCTTAAGTTTATTCTCATTTTTGGATCACCCCAATCGGAGTTTTGTAACTCAAGTTATAGCCCAAATACGATTCTTGTTCACGCAATCGCTCATACTGCAACTATGGTTCTGGCAGATTTTTGGTCCAACTTCATTCAATAATTTGATCAAGTTAAGTCCATAATTTGGTCTAATTTCCTTCATACAAAATGTTCTACTATGTCTTAGGTTTCCATCGGTTCAAGATTTACCTAAATCGGAGTTTTCTAGAGAGAGTTATAGCCATTGGAACTTTACTGCTCAATGGCAATTCTGCAGAATTGCAGGTACAGTAACTCCACTTTGCTCAATAATTTGACTAGGTTAATGGTATAATTTGGGATGGTGTTCCTCATGAAAGTTTTAGGTCTATATTTTATCTAATTGCTAGTAAAATTTTAGGTCAATTTGACCTGTCTAGCTCAAATTATGACTAGATGAACAGTTACTGTTCATTTGGTCAGTTTGGTGCAGTGGCAGCCTTCTCTCATTTCACTTTGGTCAATTGTTTCACCAAGTTTTAGTCAGTTTTTTGCCATGGTTCCTTAATGAAAATTGTGTTATTTTATGTCTATTTTCACCTCCAATTGGTGGCATATCAATTGGGCTTGTAAAATTCCCATTTTGGTCCTTCAAAGTAGGTTTGGTCATGCTGACCTACGAATTTGACTCCCATGCTAATAATTCCCACACATTTCCTTTGGTCATTATTGACCATTTTTCAGTCCACAATAGGTCAAAGTCATCTTTTATGCATTTCTCCAAATTTTGCCTCAAAACCCTAGGTCCAAAACCCTAACTCACTTAATTTGTTACATTTTACTAATTCTAAACATCTCAATCTTACTACTTCATTCAAACAAACTTGCCTAGCATATTGAATTCAATCAAAACTCAAACATATGCATAGTAACCCTAGTTGGTCAAATTTTCAGTTTGGTCCTTGACAAATGTTTTCTTTTCATTTTAAGTATATTTCTAGGTTAATTAAGCTATAAACATAACTAAATCAACTAACAATTCAAGTTTAGTTTACTAACCTTGTGTGCAGAATTTCTTCTCCCTTTTCTTCAAATTTTTCTTCTTTCTTTTCCTTGAATCTTCTTTCCTAGTTGCCCAAACAAAGTCTAGTTATGGTAGGACAATTTTCCATGGTTGGATTTTGGGTTCTTCAAGCTCAAAAATGAGCTTTCATGGTGGTTTTGGTGTGGGAGAGAGAGAGTGACGTTTTTTTGAAGAAGACTTGTGTTTATTTTTTTTTTCTTTTCTTTTCTTTTATCTTTATCTTATGGAAGACCACAAAAAAATCAAATTAATTAATTTATTAATTAACACTTATGGCATCATGCATGATATCATGCATGATGTCATCACCTTTTCACTTTTTCATTTTCCTCTCTTTTTTTTTTCTATTTTTTTATTAGTTCTTTAATTTAATTTTCGATTCCAAATTTTTCTTTTCTCCGATTTTATTGGACAGTTAGGTTAGGAGTCAGCTCTCGGGGTCAATTGACCAAATTGCCCCTCGCCGGTTCATCCCGGTTTGCAAATAATTCCATATTTCTTTCGGTTCCCTGACCTAATTATTTGACTGACTTAACAGTTCTTTTTTGTGATTTTCTCTTTTCCACTGTGTCCATAAGGGTCCTAAGGACCGCAGCGTCACTTTTTACGGTTCGAAATTTGAGTTTAAAATGACTTCGCAGTCGTTCCCGAGGAGGTCACTCGTCGTTGTGACTCTCGGCTCGTTTAACCTCTTATGTTCTGTTTTTCTTATTTATACTTAACTAATTAAATATTACTAATTATTTGTGTTTATGGCTTCTCAAGTTGTCTTAAGTGTGGCCCTAATCCCATTAATTGTCTGGACCGACACCGGTCAACGGAATAGTGAAATATACCAGGCTATACCAATAGGGGTGTTACAATTCTCCCCCCCCCCCTTAAAATAAATTTCGTCTCGAAATTTTACCTGGTATCAATCTCTGAACAGCTGTGGGTGCTGTCTCCTCATGTCCTCCTCTCGTTCCCAAGTAGCTTCCTGGCCCGAATGATGGTTCCACAACACTTTTACCAACGGTATCTGCTTGTTTCGTAGCTGCTTCACCTCATAAGCCAGAATCTCTATGGGTTCTTCTTCATATGTGAGGTTTGGATTTACTTCAATTTCCTCTACTGGTAGTACATGAGATGGGTCTGATCGATACCTCCTCAACATAAACACATGGAAGATATTATGTATCTTCTCCAACTCTGGAGGTAGTGCCAACCGATATGCCAAAGGACCCACTCTTTCTAATACCTCATATGGCCCAATGAAACGAGGACTTAGTTTCCCCTTTCTGCCGAATCTCATAATCCTCTTCAAAGGAGAAACCTTGAGGAAAACTTTCTCACCCACTGCATACTCAATATCCCTTCTTTTCAAATCAACATAGGACTTCTGACAGTCTGATGCAGTTTTAAGTCGACCTCTGATCACCCGGATTTTCTCTCTAGTCTGTTGAACAATTTCGGGTCCAATCATTTTTCTTTCACCCACGTCATCCCAACACAACGGGGTTTTACATTTTCTGCCATACAAAGCTTCATATGGAGGCATCCTAATGCTTGATTGGTAGCTGTTGTTGTAAGCAAACTCAATCAAAGGCAAGTGTGTATCCCAACTACCCTCAAACTCAATCACACAAGCCCTTAGCATGTCCTCCAAGATCTGAATTACCCTCTCGGGTCGCCATCATGCGTGGGTGGAATGCGATCAAGTTCAATCTAGTTCCTAGGGCTCTCTGAAGACTACCCCAGAATCTAGAAGTGAACCTAGGATCTCTGTCTGATACGATAGATACTGGCACTCCATACAGTCTCACAATCTCATCGATGTATAATCTGGCCAATCTGTCTAAACTGAAGTCCATTCGGACTGGCAGAAAATGAGCAGACTTAGTCAGTCTGTCAACAATGACCCATACTGCATCATGACTCTTCTGTGTCCTCGGAAGTCCCATTACAAAGTCCATCGTTATTCTTTCCCATTTCCATTCTGGCACTGGTAGTGGATGTAATAACCCAGTTGGTACTTGATGCTCTGCCTTTACTTGCTGACAAGTTAGGCATTTTGACACAAACTCTGCCACGTCTCTTTTTAAACCCATCCACCAGTAATGCTCCTTTAGCCCTCTATACATTTTCGTACCACCAAGGTGCATAGCAAAAGGAGACTCATGTGCTTCCTTCAAAATGACCTGCCTCAAATCAACATCATTAGGAACACAGATTTTACCCTGGTGTAGCAATAGACCATCATCTCTGATTGAGAACTCTGGTTTCTTGCCCTGCCGGACTTCTTCCAACAGCTTCTGATACCTTTCATCATTCTGAGCAGCCATTCTAATCTGATCAATCAACACTGGCTATACATGCCATGCAACTGCTGTCTGCTCCTCATCATTAATCTCTAAACTGGCATGTAATGATCTCAACTCATGTACTAAAGACAAAGGAGTAACCCGTAGACTTACCATAGTCTTGCGACTTAGGGCGTCAGCCACAACATTAGCTTTTCCTGGCTGATAGTCTATTAGACAATCATAGTCTTTTATCAACTCTAACCATCTCCTCTGTCTCAAATTCAACTATTTTTGGGTGCCCAAATACTTCAAACTCTTATGATCTGTGTAGATGTAGCACTTCTCCCCATACAAATAATGTCTCTTAATAAACAATACTGGCCCCCCCAAGGTGACACACTAGGGCGGATGAAGCCCTTGTCAAGCAGTTCTTGCAACTGTACTTTCAATTCTTTTAGTTCTGTTGGTGCCATTCTATATGGTGTTATGGAGATTGGGTCCACACCAGGCATAACATCAATTTTAAACTGCACCTCTATTTCTGGAGGTAATCCTGGCAATTCATCAGGAAATACGTCCGAAAAGTCACATACAGTAGGAATGTCCCTCAGTGCTGGACTCCCCACTTGGGTGTCTATCACATGTGCCAAGTACGCCTCACACCCTTTTCTAATCATTTTCCTGGCCAGTGCAGCTGAAATGATGTTTGAAGGCAATAACTGTCTCTCCCCATGTATTATTACATCACCATACTGAGGAAGACCAAAAGTGACTGTCTTTAGTCTACAGTCAATCATGGCGTGATGCCTGGCTAACCAATCCATGCCCAAGATAATGTCATAATCTCTGAAGGGCATTTCAATTAAATCTGACAAAAAGGTGTGTCCTTGGATCACCAAAGGACAGTCCCTATATAGCCTATTTACCCTGACCTCCTGGCCTAATGGACTAGTTACTAGCACATCATAATCCATTGGTACACACTGAATAGCAGTAGAACACATCACACTAGCACTAACATATGAATGTGTGGAGCCAGGATCAAATAACACATACACATCTTGGTCAAGGATGGAGAAATTACCAGCTACAACATCTGATGTTTCAGCCTCCTCCCTCTGACGCATGGTATACACTCTGACTGGTGCGCCACTGGGTGATGGCTGGTTAACAGTGCTCTGACTTCCAGAAGTGCTACCAGGACCCCTACCTCTGCCTCTACCTCTAGCAACTGACGGTGACCCTCTAGGTGCAGAGACTTGGGTTGATCCTTCAGATGTGGCAAAAGATCCAGACCGGCGCGGACTAGTGCAATCCTTAGCGAAATGTCCGCTTCCTCCACAGTTAAAACATTCACCAGTAGCCTTGAAACAAACCCCACCATGAGTTCTAGCACACGTTTCACACTGCCGGACTGATAGAGATCCTCAAGAAGCTTGTTGGGTTGGTGACTGCATCGAGGTGGTCTTTGGCCGTAAAATCATCTCTGCCTCTCTGAGCTAGATCCCCCAAACTATTTCCTCTTGCCAGAACCACTTTCAGATGCTTGTCCAGTAGTCTTTTCAACCTTCTCTTTCTCTTGTGAACCCTTCTTCACTGCCCCTTTGGATTCTATCCTTTCTAATTCCAAGGCTTGTGAGATCAATTCAGCAAAATTCTGATGTCTGAAACCCACAACTTGCATTCTCGGACTACGCCTTAGCCCGGACTCAAACCTCTTGCATCTGTCTCTGGGGGTGGAGACTAAGCTTCCAGCATAGTGGCTTAGCCTTGAGAAATCTCTCTCATATTCTGCTACAGTTCGGTTCCCTTGTTTCAAACTCAAAAATTCTTGCAACTTCATGTTCACATATGCATCGGGAACCCATTTCTGTCGGAACTCCCTCAAAAAGTCTGTCCATGTCAGCACAGGTGGCTCAACCAGGCTGTGGGGGATGGTCTTCCACCATTCAAATGCATCCCCTTACAACAAGGAAACAGAATACTCAAACTTCAGCTCTTCCGTGCACTGCAGCTTTCTGAAAACTCGTTCCATTCTTTCCAACCACTATTCTGCCTCCAGTGGATCCACAGTGCCTTTAAACTCGGTAGCCCCAAATTTCATCAATTTTTCATACTGCCGAGCTGAGGGCTGTGGTTGTGCTACAGGTACTAGCATCTGAGCTTGAGGTGGTACATTACCCGCCATTTGCTGAAAGAAGGCAGCCATCTGCTGCATAAATTGAGCAGGAAACTGCGGTACTGGAGCAGGAGCTGGAGTGGCTGACCCACTCACGTTCAGAAGTGCTGGGGCTTCCCATTGAACCTCAGCCTCAATAGATTGTTCTTCGGAATGATCTCCTCCTTCCATTCCGTTTTCTCAAAATTTCTATTTTCTGAGATTAAACACAAGGAGGTTGACCTCCGTTAGTGCATATTCATGATGTAAATATGTCATATGTATCAATTAAAGACACTTGAGCAGTTGTACTTATCAATAAAATGTTCATACACATAGTCAAAATTTATTGAAAAACCATGCTCTGATACCACTAAAACATGTCACACCTTACCCCTCCGTAAGGCATAACTGGATCCCGTAGAATACTTAATGAACTACCGAACTTCACCTACCGATAACTCATTAAGTACCCTACAAGGGATTTTAAAACGATTTGCTTACATTTTGGAAGTGGTGAGCATTTTAGTGAGAATTAAAAAGTCATTTATTCAAGCTTAAATACTAGTAAAAATTTAGTTCATTTTAAATTTTGCAGCAATGTTTATAAAAATTATGACAGAGTTCCCTTTGTATTTTGAAAAACCAGTTCTTCAAAGATCTGTAAAAAGCACTTCCAAAAATATTTCACAACTTCCAACCTCCAATAAATCACAATTCAACTCCAATCAATTCATTTCAAAACAGTTCCACAATCCAAATCAAATTTATCAACTCAGAATAGTTAATAATTCCATTCACAAAGCATAAAGTAGGAATTTCATATGTACAAATATTAAATTTACAGAAGAAAATCCAAAAAATATTATTGTTACAATTTATTTATAACTACTCAACTTACATTGATACAAATAACATTTCTATATTTACATCAAGATTATCTACAAGGGTATAAAATAATACCCGTACAAAATGGTCAGAGTAGTCCTCGATTCAACAGCAGCTCACTCTGCTGCTTTCCCCTTGCTCTTATCTGTGACAGCAAAATAAGCCATCGCTGAGTATAAAAATACTCAGTGGTGCACAATAAAAATTTAAAATGCAATAAATAAATCATTCAATGCCAAACACAATTCAAATGTTTCTCAATCACATTTCAATAATGATCAAAGTTCATAATAACACCATTTTGTCAAATAATCCATTAAACACAGTTAGTCAAACAATTTCATAAACACAGTGTTGCCAAAGTCATACACAACTTAAGCCATGACACAAAATTTCCGATCAATGCCGCGTTGTACACCATGACAAAGCAATCTACAACCCCATTAATCGAAATCAATGAGGGAGGTGGCTAGCTAGCTAATGAGTACTCATCCGATCTACAACCCCGACTAGCAAGCCAGAGAGGGAGGAAAATAAACGATCTCAACCCCATAAATGGAGGAGGAATAATAAGTAACTGTCATGCTAAGTGTGAATCAAAAATCCATTTCAAACATTTCATTCAAATATTGCATACAAAAATCAAATCAATTTCCAAAGTTACAATTTGATCACAAGGTGGCAACACAAAGTTCATAAATTCATAATGCGTACTAAATCAATTTTTCAAGGGTAAAATGCTTAATAGGGTTTATTGTGCACAAACCTCAAACGAGTCGTCTCTTAGCCTTGACTCGGTTCCTCGGGTTCCTTCCCGATATTCTTTTCAACTGAAACACACAATTTTACAATGTTTCAGTACTAGAACTTAACATAAATTCAAAATAAATTTAGCTTCACAATTACCTAGCTCTAACGTGCTAAATTTAACGTTCTTTAAATTTTGTGTTTCAGGTTACTATTCACTATACTATTCAAGTCAAATAGTTGACTTTCTAAGGCTTAATAGGTATGGGAACTCCAACTTCACCCACATACCACATTTTGGTCATTAAACATGTTGGTTTTGGTCATTTTCTCAAAGCTTAAGTCATTTTGGCAAAATTGCCAATTTTCGGTTTTGGTGCTCCGAAGTTGCACTGTTCCATTGGTCAATCTACTGTTGGAATTTGGCAAAACTTCCTTCATAGAAAATGTTCCTTATTGTCTTAAGTGTATTCTCATTTTTGGATCACCCCAATCGAAGTTTTGTAACTCAAGTTATAGCCAAAATACAGTTACTGTTCATGTGCACTGTTCAAACTGCAACTATGGTTCTGGCAGATTTTTTGTCCAATTTCATTCAACAATTTGATCAAGTTAAGTCCATAATTTGGGCTAATTTCCTTCATAGGAAATGTTCTACTATGTCTTAGGTTTCCATCGGTTCAAGATTCACCTAAATCGGAGTTTTCTAGAGACAGTTATAGCCATTAGAACTTTACTGCTCAATGGCAATTCTGCAGAATCGCAGGTACAGTAACTCCACTTTGCTCAATAATTTGACTAGGTTAATGGCATAATTTGGGATGGTATTCTTCATGAAAGTTTTAGGTCTATATTTTATCTAATTTCTGGTAAAACTTTAGGTCAATTTGACCTGTCTAGCTCGAATTATGACCAAGTGAACAGTTACTGTTCATTTAGTCAGTTTGGTGCAGTGGCAGCCTGCTCTCATTTCACTTTGGTCAATTGTTTCACCAAGTTTTAGTTAGTTTTTTGCCGTGGTTCCTTAATGAAAATTGTGTTATTTTATGTCTATTTTCATCTCCAATTGGTGGCATATCAATTGGGCATGTAAAATTCCCGTTTTGGTCCTTCAAAGTAGGTTTGGTCATGCTGCCAGTAGCATGACCATTTGACCTACGAATTTGACTCCCATGCTAATAATTCCCACACATTTCCTTTGGTCATTATTGACCATTTTTCAGTCCACAATAGGTCAAAGTCATCATTTATGCATTTTCCAAAATTTGCCTCAAAACCCTAGGTTCAAAACCCTAACTCACTTAATTTGTTACATTTTACTAATTCTAAACATCTCAATCTTACTACTTCATTCAAACAAACTTGCCTAGCATATTGAATTCAATCAAAACTCAAACATATGCATAGTAACCCTAGTTGGTCAAAATTTCAGTTTGGTCCTTCACATATGTTTTCTTTTCATTTTAAGTATATTTCTAGGTTAATTAAGCTATAAACATAACTAAATCAACTAACAATTCAAGTTTAGTTTACTAACCTTGTGTGCAGAATTTCTTCTCCCTTTTCTTCAAATTTTTCTTCTTTCTTTTTCTTGAATCTTCTTTCCTAGTTGCCCAAACAAAGTCTAGTTATGGTAGGACAATTTTCTATGGTTGGATTTTGGGTTCTTCAAGCTCAAAAATGAGCTTTCATGGTGGTTTTGGTGTGGGAGAGAGAGAGTGACGTTTTTTTGAAGAAGACTTGTGTTTTATTTTTTTTTTCTTTTCTTTTATTTTATCTTTATCTTATGGAAGACCACAAAAAAATCAAATTAATTAATTTATTAATTAATACTTATGGCATCATCCATGATGTCATCACCTTTTAACTTTTTCATTTTCCTCTCTTTTTTTTTTCTATTTTTCTATTAGTTCTTTAATTTAATTCTCGATTCTGAAATTTTCTTTTCTCCGATTTTATTGGACAGTTAGGTCAGGAGTCAGCTCTCGGGGTCAATTGACCAAATTGCCCCTCGCCGGTTCATCCCGGTTTGCAAATAATTCCATATTTCTTTCGGTTCCCTGACCTAATTATTTGACTGACTTAACAGTTCTTTTTTGTGATTTTCTCTTTTCCACTGTGTCCATAAGGGTCCTAAGGACCGCAGCGTCACTTTTTACGGTTCGAAATTTGAGTTTAAAATGACTTCGCAGTCGTTCCCGAGGAGGTCACTCATCGTTATGACTCTCGGCTCATTTAACCTCTTATGTTCTATTTTTTCTATTTATACTTAACTAATTAAACATTACTAATTATTTGTGTTTATGGCTTCTCAAGTTGTCTTAAGCGTGGCCCTAATCCCATTAATTGTCCGGACCGACACCGGTCAACGGAACAGTGAAATATACCAGGCTATACCAATAGGGGTGTTATAGTTCTTACCTGACTTCTCAGCTTGAACTTTAACAAAATATATTAAGAGATCAAGAAAGAGTCCTTCCCTGAATTCTCTAACTAAAATTTTAATAAAATGTCTCAAATAAGGAGAGAACCCTTTCCCCTTCTAATCCTAATACTTTTATTACAAAACCTTTTATATGTTCTAAACAACGGGTATGTAGGAGAGTTCTCCCAAAGTATCCCGAATATTACGTTGAGGCCTGATGGAGAGTCCTCCTCAAGGCACTCATATTTATGAAGCAAATCCCCCCTAAAAATATGACAATATCAGTATTCATATTAATCCTCAAAATACTCATTATACAACACCCATTCATTGAAGGGTCATCTCATATACTCGTGTTCTTGGGCAACCCGAAATAGTGAAACATTAAACATTCCTTTTATCCAAACAAAGTATTAACATCATCATTATAACCCATAAATTATCAATCTCAATTTATAAAGAACACAACGTTAAATCTGCTTACCCTCGTCGAGGGACAAGGTGGGGTGCCTAACACCTTCTCCACCTGTATATGGACCTCGAACCTAGAATCTTTGTTTTCGAAGTGGTTCCTAATTTATTTTTACAGAAGGTTTTCTTTAATTTTTCTTAAAATTAAAGTGGCGACTCCTTACTTTTTCCACTTTGGTGAGAATCGTCCAGTGACCGCAAAGTCCTTGCGATATTGGCTCAAGTGTAACTCCCTTACTTTAGCTAATCTATACGTTCTACTATTTCGGTGACCAATGTCTGTCTGGATAGCTAGAATGTCTAGAATTTTATTTAGAATAAAGCGAAGAGTCATAAATAATTCAAATAATGGTAAGAAAAAAATTAAGGAAAAATTTTAGAAATAAAATACAACAAAGTTCAATGAGCCGGTGCTACGGCGATGGGTGACCTAACGGGAAGCAACTGTGAAGACAGTTGTCGACCCTATACCCATAGGGAAACCCAGTGAATTAATTTTTGGGACTCCATTGAAGAGTTATTGAGTTTTTGATGGCACTAGAATATCAAGAAAATGCACAGAGAAATTTTTAAATCGATACAGACAATTTTAGCTCGTTAAGCTAAATTGAGGGCATTTTGGTCATTTCATCTTCAAAGATGATTTTTTACCAACTTTTCCATTTAAGTAAGTGAAATATATGATATAAAATATGAATTAATATTGATGAAAATTTTATTTAAAAATAAGTAAAGAGAGAAGAAAGAAAAACAAAACAAAAATAAGATTTAAACTTAATTATTACCCTAAGCCTTATGTAAATATGAGGTCATTAAAATTTTTCACCAATCAAAACTTACCAAGCTTACATAAAACAAATAAGAAAGGATAAAAACACATAAGAAATCAGTTTTGTCTTCTTCAATTCCCACTTGGCCGAACCAAAGAGAGAGAGTCCACCATTGAAGCTCTTCCCATAAAGCTTAGCAAACCTTGATTTTACACCATAAAACCACCTCCTCTCTTCATTAAACCTGACCCTTGTACCTTGAGTAACTTGAGGCAGCAAAAAGGAAGGAGAAATTAAGAAGTCTTGGCAAGCTTGGGTGTTACATAAGTGAGGTTAGTGACCAATCTCTCTCTTTCTCTTTCAATTCATGTTTAGGGAGTTTATTTAAGTTAGAAATTATAAGAAAATTTGATGAAAACTACTTGGATGTATCTCTCCTAATTTCAGCAGCCTTGGGATGGTTAGGGTTTGATGAATTTCCTTGAATTAATTTGGCATTCTAGATGCCCTTGACATGAATTGCA
The DNA here is from genome assembly GCF_030052815.1 of Hevea brasiliensis. NCBI lineage: Eukaryota > Viridiplantae > Streptophyta > Magnoliopsida > Malpighiales > Euphorbiaceae > Hevea > Hevea brasiliensis. The sequence continues at coordinate 42,284,439 of NC_079498.1, forward strand.
TGATTAGAACATGAATTAGAGGTGTAATGCAAGAATTTAAATTTGAGAATTTGAGGTTTTGAGCAAAATTAGGGTTTTGCTCTTGTGATGGTTGATGAACATTTTAAAGGTCAATTAGTGACCATTTGGTAAGGTTTGACCATAAAATGAGGCAATTTGTGGCATTGGATTGTGAGTTGGCCAGGTTACCCTTTGTGATCAATTCTGGACCACTGGAGTCCAATGTGGTTGGGGAGCCTTAACTGAACTTTTGCAGCTCCAATTGGTGCAAGGCCAATTGGAGGTGAAAATAAACACATAATGAAACATTTTTGGTAAAGAAACTATGCCCAGAAAACAAAATTAGGTTGCCCTAAAAATTAACCTAATCCGAGTAACACACATGCTGCCCTGGAAAAGTGACCAAAAGAACTGTGTTTGCTCAAATGGTCATAACTTAGTGTAGAAATGTCCAATTGACATGAATTTTATATCAATAAAATTCTTAGACAATTTAGAACAATTTTCATGAAGAACACAAACCTAAATTCTGACCACAACCCATTTGAATTGCCAGCCAAATTCAGGGTACCAAAACTGCCAGAACAAATTCTGCCCAGAAATTCTGGGTAGAGAACAATCCGGCCAGCCTTACTAAAATTAGCATAACTTGAGCTAGAAAACTCCAAATGGAGTGATTCAATAAGGGAATTAATGAAGACACACTAAGGAACAACTTTGATGAAGAGAATTTTGCCAAATTCCTACTGTAACTTAGTCCAATGTAACAGTAAACGTGGACCATGAAATCTGAAATTTTGAAATAACAACTAATGGGCTATGAATTGAGTTTGGCAATCAATGCTAACAAAAATAAAATTCAAAATGTGGTATTTTGATGAACGTAGAACTAACAAATCTATTAAATATTAAAAAGTCAATATTTGTGTGAAATAGTCTAATGAATAGTAACCTCTACACTAAAAATATAAGGAATTACATAATTTACTGTATAAAATGCCCTAGTATGCCTAGAAAGATTGGGTTGGATAAGTTGGCATACTAATAGGGTTTTGCTAGCAGTACTGCATATGGTTTCACATCATTCTGTGTTTTATGGCCTTCTGTGCCATTCTGTGATATAATAGCCTTTGGCTATTTTGATTGTGTTTACTATATTTAGCCTCATGCCTAATAATTATTACACCTTATTAGCTGTTCTGTTGAACACCGGGAGATACTTTGTAATCGATGATGTGATGGCCCGAGGTACTTGGTACCTAGTGCTAGTTTAACTGTTTATCTAATCCGGTCTACTAGCATTGGTTACTTAGGCAATCAAAATAAATTTTAACAAATTTTAATCAAATAATTAACATAAAAAGTACCAAATTAATAATACTACAAATAATTACCAGAAACTCAGTCTGTCACACCCTACCCCTCAGTAAGATGTAACATGATCCTATAGTACATCTAATGAATTACCGTACTTTGCCTACCAGAAATCCATTAAATATATTATAAGGGATTTTAAAATAATTCTCTTACTTTTCGAAGATGGCGAGCACTTTTGGTAGGAATTAAAAACTTTTACTTGAAGTTTAAAGACTAGTTAAAATTTTTGTATATTTTTATTTTTACGCAAATTTTGAAAAATTTTCGGCAGAGTGCCGTCTATATTTGGGAAAAAAAGTTTTTCAAACATTTGTGAAAAAAACTTCCAAATAATTCATTTCATTTCTCAACCTCAACTGCCAATATATCCTCAAATCAATACAATTCAACCAGATTTCAACTCAAATTTCACAACTTAAAAATTGTTCAAAACAATTCGTTAACTCATAAACATTGCATTAAATTAAATTTACATACACAAATATTAATTTATAAAAGAAAACTCAAAAATAATATTATTACAACTTTAATGGACAACTGCTCAATTTACATTAACACATATGACACTAAACTATTTACATCAAAATAAACTATAAGGGTATAACTAAATACCCGTACAAAAGCCTCCGTGTAGTCCCAACAATCAGTAGCTCACTCTACTGCTTTTTCTTTGTCTCTATCTGCGACAGCAAAGAAAGCTATCGCTGAGTATAAAAATACTCAATGGTGCACTATAAAATATAAAATGCAAAATATAAAATATTTGTCATTAATTCACAGTTCAAATATTTCACAATTTTTCAAATCACATTTATAACAAATCACAATTTAAATATTTCACAAATTTCACACAATTTTGATCAAATAATTTAATAATTATAGTATTGTCAATCAATAACACAACTTAGACCATGACACAAAATTTTCAAACATGTCGTGTTGTACACCACGACAAGGGAAACTCACCCCCCTAATCGAAATCAATGAGGGAGGTGGCTAGCTAGCTAATGAGTACTCATCCAAGCTCATATTAGACTGGCAAGCCAGAGAGAGAGGAATATAGTCAAACTCAATCCATAAATGGAGGAGGAACATAGTGATATTATCATGCCAAGTGTGAATCAAAAACAAATTAAATCAAGTTATTCAAATATTTCATATAATTCACAAATCATATTCCATTCCAAACTTTTCATTTACAAAGTAGGCAACACACTATTTTTCAAATAAGATTTTCAAAGCCATAACAATCAAAATTATTCACAACATTTATTTCAAGAATTGTCAAGTAGAAACAAAGAATTTTAAGTTTGTTGTGCACAAACCTGATGTAAGTCGCCTCTAGGCCTTGACTCAGTTTGCCCTATCCTTTTTCAGGTCTTTTTTAGCTGAAACACGCAATTTATATTGTTTAAGTATCTTATCTCACAATAAATCCAATAATTAATTCATATATACTTAATTCTAGCCCCAATATGTTTAAACTAATGTTCTTGGAAATTTTTATTTCGGAGTTACTATTCATGACACTATTCAAGTTAATTTGTTGACTTTCTAATACTTAATAGGTATGGGAATTCTAATTTCACCCATATACCACATTTCGGTTACCTAACTTGTTGGTTTTGATTGTTTTCCTCAAATCTTAAGTCTCTTAGGTGAAATTCCAAAATTTCAAATTTGGTGTCCTATTTTACACTGTTCCATTGGTCAAGTTGCTGTGGTAATTTGGCTAAGTTTTCTTCATAGAAGTTGTTCCTTATTGTCTTAACTTTATTTCCCTTTTTGAATCACTCCATTTGGAGTTTTTTAGCCCAAGTTATAGCCATTTGAACATGGCTGGCTGGATTTGGTGTTATCCAGAATTCTGGGCATTTCCTGGATTTTGGCAATTTTTGTGGGTTGACTGCAAGTGGTTTTTTAGATAGGTTATGGTCAAATTTTGGGTTTGTTTTCTTCATGAAAGTTGTAGGGCTATGTCTCATATTTCCATCGGTATAAAATTCAGGTCATTTGGACCTTCCTAGGCCAAGTTATGGTCATTTATGTAACTACTGTTCATTTGGTCAATTTTATACAGGGCAGTGTGCCCAATTCCAGATTTGCCCTAATTGTTCACTAAGTTATGGTCACTTTCTGAGCATGATTCCTCAATGAAAAATGTTCTATTTTGTGTCTAGTTGCGTTCCCAATTGGCCTTACACCAATTGGGTTGGTAAATTTTCATTTTCGGTCCTTGAAAGGGACCTAGGTCAAACTGCCTACAGATTGACCCTAACCAATCCGAATTGAAACTTGTTTCCAACTATTCATATACACCACAAATGGTCACAATTGACCTTTCTCAACTCAAATAAGGTTAAATATATAATTTGGCCAATTCTCAAATTTTTCTCCAATTTTTCACAAGCTCAAAATCCTAGCTACACATAAAGTTCAATCTAATGCATTTCAAAGTATACATGCATGATCTACACACATAATTCACTTCAAATAACCATTCAAAACCATCAAACTCATTTATATCAAACCCTAATCCTAGCTGGATGAATTTCATGTTTGGTCCCTCAACAATTGTTTTCTTTTGATTTTAAGTTAAGACCTAAGTTAATTACACTAAAAACATAAGTATTAAATAATAAATTTTCAATTCAAACCACTAACCTTAACTTTGAAGTTCAACTCTTCAATTTCTTCCTTTTTTTCTTTTCTTTCTTTCCTCCAAAGCTTTCTCAAGTTGAACTAATAAGTTTTTATAGTTTAGTTTAGGGTCAAGTAGGGTTAAGTGGTTGAAAGAAAGCTTGGATTCAAGCTTTCATGGAATTATTCAATGGAGAGAAAGATGTGGGGTGGCACACGAAATAAGAAGAAGAGTAATTTGTTTTTTTTTTCAATTTTATGTTTATTTTATGCCTTTTACTCTTATTTGACTTGGTCAATTATGGTGGGGAAAATCAAAATTAGTTTTGACATCATAATGATGTCATCTAATGATGTAATAAACTTTTTCAATTTTCTTTTTCTTTTGCATTTATTTTTTCATTAGTTCTTTAATTTAATTCTTGATCCTGAAATTTTCTTTTCTCTGATTTTATTGGACAGTTAGGTTAGACGTCAGCTCTAGGGGTGAATTGACCAAATCGGCCCTCGCCAGTTCAATCCGGCTTGCAAGTTATTCAATATTTCTTTTGGATCCCTGACCTAATTATTTGACCTGCTTAACAATTCTTTTTTGTGATTTTCTCTTTTCCACTGTGTTCGTAATAGTCCTAAGGACCGAAGTGTCACATTTTCTGGTTCAGAATTCGGGTTACGATTGACCTCGCAGTCATTTCTCGAGAAGGTCACCCATCGCTATGACTCCCGGCTCATTTAACTTTTTGTACTTTGTTTTTCTGCTTTATACTTTATTATTTGGAAATTACTAATTATTTGTGTTCAAGACTTATCTAGGTATCTTAGACGTGGTTCTAATTCTCTTAATTGTCCGGATCGATACCGGTCACCGGAATGTTAACATATACTAGGCTATGCAAATTGGGGTGTTACACAGTCTACATAAAATATCAGCATACATTCTGCATATCCATTTTATTTTAGCTATTTTATTTTATATTGGCACCACTAAGCTGTATTGCTTAACTGTCACTGTTTGCAATGCGCAGGTACCGAAGACACAGAGTGAGAACCCAGCATACCCCAGACTGGGTGAGAGTCTGATCTGCTAGAGTCCAGTGTTACCTCACATCTGCAGTGCATTGGTAGGACACTAGGTTATATTTTGTATTTTATATTTTGTATTTTATATTTTGTATTTTGTAAATTTTTGTAATTGGACTTTTATTTTGCCATGTACATTATAAACTTTTGTAATTATGTTTTGATGTAATTATCTATAAGTTGTGTTCATTAATAAAAATTTGAGTACTTCTTCATAAATTAAACATGTGTATTATATGAAACTAAAGGAATGAGATTTGGGTTGATATTTGGAGTTGTGTGGGTTGAGAAAAATTATTGGAAATGTTTTTAACAGGTTCTAAAGAACTGTTTTTCCAAATTACAGCCGGCACTCTATCGGATTTTCTATAAAATTTGCGGAAACTCCGAATTAAATAAAATTTCAATAAATGACATAAATGGCAAAATTTTCACTTAGTGACTCTTGATAAATATATTAAGAATTAATAAACTGATTTAGAATATGGAATAAGACAAGATAAGATGCTTTGACACTCTGTGACATGCCTTGCTTGGCTGCACTGTAGACGGATGAGGAGTGTCACATTTAGTGGTATCAGAGTACGATTTAGATGTTTCTAGGTCTAGATAGAGTGCATACCATTGCATTGCATTTGTAAGTGTTGAGGTGACACTGATACAGATCTATTGTTTTTGGTTATTTTGATTAGGATATGGACCCTTCATCGCAAAGGGCAGTTGAGGAAGAGGTGGAGAGTCATGCTCCACCCGTGGCTGAGACGGGAGGCAGGGGAAAACCTGCTCCACCAGTACCAGAGGTGTCTGCATAGCCTCCATAGGCTATGTTTCAGCAAATGGCCGAGTTTTTCAGACAGATGGCAGGGATTATGCCACCGCCACTACCTCCACAGCAGAAATCTCACCTGGAAAAGCTTAGAAAATTTAAAGCTGTGGATTTCTTGGGTAAGAAAGAAGATGATCCGATGGTAGCTGAGAACTGGTTAGACAGAACCATAAGGGTACTGAAGCAACTTCATTGCACCCTAGAGCAGAACCTGGAGGATATTGTGTCCTTGCTCCAAGATAATGCCTACCAGTGTTAGGACACAGTATCCAGTAAGGTGCAACCAGAGCAAATAACATGGGACTTCTTCCTCATTGAGTTCAGAAAGAAGCATGTGGGCAGTGTGTATTTAGAAGAGAGAAGAATGGAATTCATTAATCTGCGGCAGAGGCAGTTATCAGTAGCTGAGTATGAGAGAGAATTCGTCAGATTAAGCTGTTATGGAAGGAAAATAGTCCCCAATGAGGCTGAGAGGTGTAGGAGGTTTGAGGAAGGATTGAATGACAATATCAAGATAATGATTACCACTTTGGGGATTACGGACTTCATAAAACTGGTTGAAGTTGCATTAAAGGTTGAAGTTGCATTAAAGGTTGAAAAAGTCAGAATAAATGAGCAGAACATAAGGGATAGACAGTAGAAAAGAGGCCAACGGCAGACTAGTTCATCCTCTACTCCCAATAAGAAGTTCAGAGGTCCACCTGCCCAGAGTTCAAGTCAGCCTCAAGGTCAGGGTCAATCCCAGGGGCCCAGATCATAGTTCACACAGAGGAGAGGTGTGACACCCCTTACCCGACTACAGTGTAGCCGAGCAAGTTATGCCACTCAGTGTGCCGGAGTACTCTATTTTATCTTAATTCATTTTTATCATAGTTTTGAAAATAATTTGTGAAATATAATTCATTTATTGAAATTGTAATTTATTTAAGGTTCCGAAAAATTTAAAGAAAATCCGGCAGAGTACCGACTAAAAATGGAGAAAACCGTTCTTCGGAACCTGTGAAAAACACTTCCTATATTCTTATTTATTCATCTCAACTCCATTTATCAAAATCTCAATATTTTTCAGTTCACATTCATTTCTCAATCATTCATTTCATGTGGTAATCATATATATATCACAGATAAACATTCACTTTTTCATTTACAAACACAATTCTCATAATTTACATGAGCATTAAATTACATTTCATAAGTTCATTTACACATGAGAAAATAAGATCAATTACAAAATACCAAAATGACACCTAGTGTCCTACCAATGCACTGTAGCCTGTGAGGTGACACGGACACTATGCAGAACTGCAGGATGGACTTACCCAATCTGTGGTCTACTGGCTCTCGATCGGTATCTTGATACCTCACAGCGTTGCAAAAGCGACGCGCTAAGCATAAAGCTTAGTGGTGCAAGTAATAAAATAGAAAGAAATAATATGCAAATAAAAATCATAATTTCTTAGCCATTGTGTTCATAAGAACTGAATAATTACCAACTTAATGTTTAGTCGAGGGCTAATTACGTTTTATGATATTAACTTCTTCATGCATTTTGTTTATTTATTTTCTTCATGATCTTGAGTTTCTTTGTATTCTATCGTAATCATTTCTGATATTTAATTTTCGTATTTTCTTTAACAATCAGTTCAATTACAGTTATACTTTTCCATGCCCAAGTAACCTATACAAATTGGTGGATGGATAAACGGGTAAACTAGCACTTTGGGTACTGTGTACCTCGGGCCACACCATCGGTCACAATGTGTCTTCCAGTGTGCAAACAGAATGGCTAATAATCCATATAAGAAATAAGGAATAAAGCCACGTAAAACATCATAATCATTATAGACATAGGATATAACATCACAGAATGGCAATGAAGCCATACATCATACGCAGATCGCTATCGTAACCCTATTGGCATGCCAACCTATCCAAACCAATCACATTAGGCCTACTAGGGCATTTGATACTTTTGAATTCTTCAATTTTTGAATTTCAAGTTTTTATGTCACTATTCACTTCAATAGTCAACAAAAAGTTGACTTTTGCATAGATCATAGGTGCATTGGTTTTAACACTCCCAATGTACCTCATTTTGCATTTAAAACTTGTTGGTTTTGGTCACTTTCTCAAAGCTTAGGTCCTTTTGGCAAAATTGCCAATTTTCGGTTTTGGTGCTCCGAAGTTGCACTGTTCTATTGGTTGATCTACTGTTGGAATTTGATAAAACTTCCTTCATAGAAAATGTTCCTTATTTTGTCTAGTTGAATTTCTTTTTTTGAATCACTCCATTTGGAGTTTTGTAGCTCAAGTTATGGCCAAAATAATTTCTTCGCTCACGTGTCTTGTTCATCTTTGCACTTTTGGGGTTTTGGCAGATTTTAGTCCAACTTTGGTCAGTAATTTGACCAAGTTAAGTTCATAATTTGGTCTAACTTTCTTCACATGAAATGTTCTAATATGCCTTAGGTTTCCATCGGTTCAAGAATCGCCTAAATCCGAGTTTTCTAGAGAGAGTTATAGCCATCCAAACATTACTGCTCAAATCAAAATCTGCAGAGTTGTAGGTTTGAACAGTGACTGTGACTGCCATTTGGGTTAGGTTCTGGTCATAATTTGGGGTAGGTTTCTTCATGAAAGTTGTTTTTCTATGTCTTAACTTGTTGCTGTAAAAATTTCAGGTTAATTGACCAAATCTACAGTGAGTTATGGCCAAATGAACAGTTACTATTCATTTGGTCATTCTGCAGGGGCTGTTTGCAGGGTATCCGGATTGGGGCCAAGTTTTGGTCCTCTTGCTTTGGTCTTTTGGGCATGATTTCTTCAGAAAAAATGTGCCATTATAAGCCTAGTTTCATGTCCAATTGGCCAAACACCAATTGGACCAACACAGCCCAAGTTATGGCGGTGCAAGTGGACTGAATTTTCAGTCCCTCTGCTGCTGTCCTAGGGCAGCCTACCTCTTCACTTTGCAATTCTATTTTTCAGTCCGAATTGTGCTCAACTTACCTAAAATAGTCACTAATTGACCATTAAAATGTTCTCTAACAATTTCCTAAGCCAAATCAATTTTTCACTACTCAAAACCCTAATTCCCATATGAGTTTTCACCAATTCCTTACTTAACTCTTTCTTTCTTTGTATATGTATAAGTATGCTCTTTAAACATAAGCTCTAGTTCACTCTAAGTCCATCAAACACTCCATTTCTATTCCTTCAATAGGGCTGCCAAAATGCATGGCATGCATACACATAGTTTTTTTTCATTTTAGTTACAATTCCTTACTTATTTTAAGTCCCTTAGCATAGAAATAAAGAGCTTTAAATAGATAGGTGCACTAACCTCACTTGTGACCTAACTTGGACTTGTCCAACTTCAAAATTTCCTCAAATTTCTGCTGCCTTATGCTTCCTCAAGGTTTAGGGATAATTTTTTTGTGAAGGAAGTTTAGGGTTTTGGGGTGGAGAGCTTAGGGAAAATCAAGCTTTGAACAAGAGCTTTCATGGAGTTTTTTTCTTCTCTCTCTCTCTCTCAACGTTTCTGCAGCCCAAAGATGAAGATGGCTGTCCACTTTTTCCAATTTTTATCTCCTTTTTTTCATGTTTAAGTAATTTATAATGATGTGTCAAAATTTGGTTGGGTGAAAATATTTTAATTGCATCATGCTCATGTCATAAATATGACTTTTATTTCATTTTCTTTTGTTTTCTTTTCTACTCATTTTCAATTTAATTTTTAACAATATTTATTCATATTTTAGATCATAATAATTATTTACTCAACTGGACAAGTCGGCCAAAAATCGTCTCTGAAGGCGAAATGACCAAAATGCCCTCCGTTTGGCTTAACGGGTCAAAATTGTCTGTACCGATTGAAAAATTTTTCTAAATATTTTCTTGGCATTCTAATGCCATGGGAACCTCAATGACCCTTCTCTGGAGTCCCAAAAATTATTTTATAATTTTTTCCCCCCGGTCTAGGGCTCCTCGTTGCGAGAACCGCAACTTCCCTCCGGTTACCCATCGCTTGGGCACCGGCTCATTTGACTTGGTTGTATTTTATTTCTAAAATTTTTACTAAATTTTTCTCATTAATATTTGAGTTAATTATGATTCCCGACTTTAGTTTAAATATTTTTCCGGATGTTCTAGCTGTGGGACCGACACGATCACCGAGCAGTAGAATGTACGGAGTTGCTCTGAGGAGGGTGTTACAACTCTTCCTCTTATTTAAATTTCGTCCTCGAAATTTACTCGATTAAGTAATCAAGGAGTTGCTACCTCCTTGTTTCTTCACTTCCTTGTATCGCCTCATCGATTATGCAGGTTTGGCTCTTCTGAGCTTCCATAGCATATACTTGTGGTGCCACCTAACCGGGCTTTTCAACTGTCTCGAAACAATCTTACGTGTAATGTCGGCCGTTTACTCTACCGATCTTTTACCCCTTTGAACTATAGGGAAGGTCTATCAACTTGTCCGAGCTATTGAACCACTCCTCGAGGGCAATCTCTTATGAAATGATCCGTAGCCCCACATTTGAAACACTCTCCAGTTAACAGTCGACACTCCCCTCTGTGTCTTCTACCACAATGCATACATTCAGGCTTTGGGGTTGATCCCCTTGTTATTGTGCCCGGGGAACTAGCTATAGATATTCCAATTTGGCCTCTGTGGCCCTGTGTCTGATCTTGTGAACTAGTACCCTTAAACTTCTTACTATCAGTTGGTATACTTGGTATCACAGGCCCCTCTTCTGCTGTCTCTCCCTTACAGTGCGCTCCGATTCTTACCTTTTCAACCTTTATTGCAGCTTCCACTAGCTTGGTAAATTCTGTGATTCCTAAGGTAGTGAGCTGGATCTTGATGTTGTCATTTAGTCCCTCTTCAAATCTCTTGCACCTTTCAGCTTCATTAGGGACTATCTCCCTTCCATAGCGGCTCAATCTTACGAATTCCTTCTCATATTTGGCCACTGACAGCTGTCTCTGCCTCAGGTTAATAAACTCTCTTCTTCTCTCTTCCAGGTATACAGTACCCACATATTTCTTCTTGAATTCTGAAAGAAAGAAGTCCCAAGTTCTGACTTAATTTGCACTTCACTGGACACAGTGTCCCACCATTCGTAGGCATCGTCTTGTAACAAGAATACAACAGCTTCTAAGTTCTACTCTGGGGTGCAGTGGAGTTGTTTTAAGACTCTGCCCGTTCTGTTCAACCAATTTTCTAATTTGCAGTCATATTCCCTCTTCTTGAAGAAATCCACCGCCCCAAACTTTCTTAGCCTTTCCAGTGTGATTTACTGCTGTGGAGTGGTGGTGGTCTTGGCATTACCGGCCATTTGTCCAAGAAGTCGGCCATTTGTTGGAACATGGCTCTGTGGAGGTGGCAGTGCTCTGCTTGAGTGGCGGGCAGATTCTCTCATGCCCCAGTCTCACCGCTGCAGTGGAGCATGACTCTCCACTTCCTCCTCAACGGCTCTCTGAGATGAAGGATCCATATCCTATTCAAAATAAGAAAGATAAACAGATCTGCGTTAGTGTCACCTCGACTCTTACAAATGCAATGCATGGTATGGACTCAATCTAGGCCCGAACGCCTAAACCGTGCTCGATACCACTAAATGTGACACCCCTTACCCAACTACGATGTAGCCAGAGCAAGTTATGCCACTCGGTGTCTGAGCACTCTATTTTATCTTAATTCATTTTTATCATAGTTTTGAAAATAATTTGTGAAATATAATTCATTTATTGAAATTGTAATTTATTTGAGGTTCCAAAATTTTAAAGAAAATCCAGTAGTCTGGCTAAAAATGGAGAAAACCGTTCTTGGAACACTGTGAAAAACACTTCCTATATTCTTATTCATTCATCTCAACTCCATTTATCAAAATCTCAATATTTTTCAGTTCACATTCATTTCTCAATCATTCATTTCATGTGGTAATCATATATATATCACAGATAAACATTCACTTTTTCATTTACAAACACAATTCTCATTATTTACATGAGCATTAAATTACATTTCATAAGTTCATTTACACATGAGAAAATAAGATCAATTACAAAATACCAAAATGACACCTAGTGTCCTACCAATGCACTGTAGCCTATGAGGTGACACGGACACTATGCAGAACTGCAGGATGGACTTACCCAATCTGTGGTCTCGGCTCTCGATCGATATCTTGATACCTACGCGTTGCAAAAGCGACGCGCTATAAGCATAAAGCTTAGTGGTGCAAATAATAAAATAGAAAGAAATAATATGCAAATAAAAATCATAATTTCTTAGCCATTGTGTTCATAAGAACTGAATAATTACCAACTTAATGTTTAGTTGAGGGCTAATTACGTTTTATGATATTAACTTCTTCATGCATTTTATTTATTTATTTTTTTCATGATCTTGAGTTTCTTTGTATTCTATCGTAATCATTTCTGATATTTAATTTTCGTATTTTCTTTAACAATCAGTTCAATTACAGTTATACTTTTCCATGCCCAAGTAACCTATGCAAATTGACTGGACTGGATAAACGGGTAAACTAGCACTAGGTACCAAGTACCTCGGGCCGTCACACCATCGGTCACAATGTGTCTCCTAGTGTGCAAACAGAATGGCTAATAAGCCATATAAGCAATAAGGCATAAAGCCAAGTAAAACATCATAATCAGTATAGCCATAGGCTATCACATCACAGAATGGCAATGAAGCCATACATCATACGCAGTACTGCTATCAGAACCCTATTGGCATGCCAACCTATCCAAACCAATCACATTAGGCCTACTAGGGCATTTGATACTTTTGAATTCTTCAATTTTTGAATTTCAAGTTTTTATGTCACTATTCACTTCAATAGTCAACAAAAAGTTGACTTTTGCATAGATCATAGGTGCATTGGTTTTAACACTCCCAATGTACCACATTTTGCATTTAAAACTTGTTGGTTTTGGTCACTTTCTCAAAGCTTAGGTCCTTTTGGCAAAATTGCCAATTTTCGGTTTTGATGCTCCGAAGTTGCACTGTTCTATTGGTCGATCTACTGTTGGAATTTGACAAAACTTCCTTCATAGAAAATGTTCCTTATTTTGTCTAGTTGAATTTATTTTTTTGAATCACTCCATTTGGAGTTTTGTAGCTCAAGTTATGGCCAAAATAAGTTTACTGTTCACGTGCACTGTTCATGCTGCACTTTTGGGTTTTGGCAGATTTTGGTCCAACTTTGGTCAGTAATTTGACCAAGTTAAGTTCATAATTTGGTCTAACTTTGTTCATATGAAATGTTCTACTATGCCTTAGGTTTCCATCGGTTCAAGAATCGCCTAAATCCGAGTTTTCTAGAGAGAGTTATAGCCATCCAAACATTACTGCTCAAATCAAAATCTGCAGAGTTGCGAGTTTGAGCGATGGATCGTGACTGCCATTTGGGTTAGGTTCTGGTCATAATTTGGGGTAGGTTTCTTCATGAAAGTTGTTTTTCTATGTCTTAACTTGCTGCTGTAAAACTTTCAGGTCAATTGACCAAATCTACAGTGAGTTATGGCCAAATGAATAGTTACTGTTCATTTGGTCATTCTGCAGGGGCTGTTTGCAGGGTATCCGGATTGGGGCCAAGTTTTGGTCCTCTTGCTTTGGTCTTTTGGGCATGATTTCTTCAGCAAAAATGTGCCATTATAAGCCTAGTTTCATGTCCAATTGGCCAAACACCAATTGGACCAACACAGCCCAAGTTATGGCAGTGCAAGTGGACTGAATTTTGGTCCCTCTGCTCTTGTCTAGGGCGACCTACCTCTTCACTTTGCAATTCTATTTTTCAGTCCGAATTGTGCTCAACTTACCTAAAATAGTCACTAATTGACCATTAAAATGTTCTCTAACAATTTCCTAAGCCAAATCAATTTTTCACTACTCAAAACCCTAATTCCCATATGAGTTTTCACCAATTCCTTACTTAACTCTTTCTTTCTTTGTATATGTATAAGTATGCTCTTTAAACATAAGCTCTAGTTCACTCCAAGTCCATCAAACACTCCATTTCTATTCCTTCAATAGGGCTGCCAAAATGCATGGCATGCATACACATAGTTTTTTTTTCATTTTAGTTACAATTCCTTACTTATTTTAAGTCCCTTAGCATAGAAATAAAGAGCTTTAAATAGATAGGTGCACTAACCTCACTTGTGACCTAACTTGGACTTGTCCAACTTCAAAATTTCCTCAAATTTCTGCTGCCTTATGCTTCCTCAAGGTTTAGGGATAATTTTTTGTGAAGGAAGTTTAGGGTTTTGGGGTGGAGAGCTTAGGGAAAATCAAGCTTTGAACAAGAGCTTTCATGGAGTTTTTTTCTTCTCTCTCTCTCTCTCAACGTTTCTGCAGCCCAAAGATGAAGATGGCTGTCCACTTTTTCCAATTTTTATCTCCTTTTTTTCATGTTTAAGTAATTTATAATGATGTGTCAAAATTTGGTTGGGTGAAAATATTTTAATTGCATCATGCTCATGTCATAAATATGACTTTTATTTCATTTTCTTTTGTTTTCTTTTCTACTCATTTTCAATTTAATTTTTAACAATATTTATTCATATTTTAGATCATAATAATTATTTACTCAACTGGACAAGTCGGCCAAAAATCGTCTCTGAAGGCGAAATGACCAAAATGCCCTCCGTTTGGCTTAACGGGTCAAAATTGTCTGTACCAATTGAAAAATTTTTCTAAATATTTTCTTGGCATTCTAATGCCATGGGAACCTCAATGACCCTTCTCTGGAGTCTCAAAAAGTATTTTATAATTTTTCCCCCGGGTCTAGGGCTCCTCATTGCGAGAACCGCAACTTCCCTCCGGTTACCCATCGCTAGGGCACCGGCTCATTCGACTTGGTTGTATTTTATTTCTAAAATTTTTACTAAATTTTTCTCATTAATATTTGAGTTAATTATGATTCTCGACTTTAGTTTAAATATTTTTTCGGATGTTCTAGCTGTCCGGACCGACACCGGTCACCGGAACAGTAGAATGTACGGAGTTGCTACAGGGAGGGTGTTACAAGAGGCCAGTCCACACCATCAGTGAGCAGCTCTCTAGGGACGGTATTTAGGGGACCAGCCCCAGCAGTATCTTCTGCCTGTCCACACTGCCAGAGGTGGCCTAAGGGGGAGTATTGGCGAGTGATTGGTGCTTTCTTATGGTGTGGGTCTACAGAACATCAGATCAGAAATTGTCCGAAGAGGACTGCTACAGCTGCCCCAGCATAAGCATATAAGCCCGCCCTTGCACTTCAAAGGGGTAGAAGGTCCGATAAATCTGAGGCAGCTGGTACATCACAAAGGCCAGCATTAGAGTCAGTTGAGAGGCTAGAGGCAAGGACACCAGCCAGAGCATATGCCATGAGAGCTCAGGAGGAGCAAGACGCTCCAAATGTCATTAGGGGAATGTTCTTCCTCAACTTGCCTGTGCATGCATTGGTGGATCCAGGATCTACCCATTCATATATCTGCATCAAGCTACCTATAAAAAGGGGAATCTCAGTATAGGAAAGTGACCAAGACATTCTGTTCACTAATCCACTAGGCCACAGTGTGGTAGTGAATAAGGTGTACAAAGGTTGCCCATTGAGGATTCAGGGGAAAGAATTCTCCGCAGACCTAATTGAACTACCATTTCATGAATTTGACGTGATTTTGGAAATGGACTGGTTGTCACATCATCAAGCAATAGTGGACTATAGATTGAAAAGAATTACTTTGAAAACTCCTGAGGGTGATGAGATCACAGTTGTGGGGGAAAGGACGGATTTTCTATCTAATGTCATTTCAGCCACTGCTGCAAGGAAATTGATGAGAAAAGGCTGTGAAGCCTACCTAGCACACATGGTTGATACTAGGTAGGCTAAGCCAGACTTGTGTGACATACCCATAGTAAGAGACTTCCCTGAAGTGTTTCCTGAAGAATTGCCTGGTTTGCCACCAGAATGGAAAGTCGAATTTGCTATTGAGGTACTACCTGGTACATCACCAATCTCCATTGCTCCTTATAGGATGGAACCTACTGAATTGAAGGAGTTGAAAATCCAGTTGCAGGAGTTACTAGATAAGGGGTTCATACACCCCAGTGTGTCACCGTGGGGAGCTCCAGTGCTGTTTGTAAAGAAGAAGGATGGGACCTTAAGGCTATGTATTGATTATCGGCAGTTGAACAAAGTGACAGTGAAAAATAAATTTCCATTACCCAGAATTGACGATCTGTTTGATCAATTGAAGGGAGCAAGAGTATTTTCTAAGATTGATCTCAGATCAGGATATCATCAGCTAAGGGTAAAGGATGCAGATGTACCAAAGACTACATTCAGGACCCGATATGGGCACTATGAGTTCCTGGTGATGCAGTTTGGGTTGACAAATGCACCAACAGCTTTCATGGACCTTATAAACCGTATCTTCCATCCATATTTAGATCGGTTTGTAGTGGTCTTCATTGATAATATCCTAGTGTATTCCAAGACCAGGGAAGAACATGATGAATATTTGAGGATTGTTCTGTAAACTCTTAGAGAGAAGAAACTATATGATAAGCTGTCCAAGTGTGAATTCTGGTTGAGTGAGATCTGCTTCCTTAGAAACATAGTATCAGCTGATGGGACCAGAGTAGATCCCAAGAAAATTGAAGCAATGATGGAATGGAAGCCTCCCAAAAATGCAACTGAGTTCAGAAGCTTCTTGGGGCTAGTTGGTTACCATAGAAGGTTTGTGAAGGGGTTCTCTCTAATAGCTGCTCCAATGACCAAGTTGTTATACAAGAATGCGAAATTCGACTGGAATGATAAGTTTCAGGCTAGTTTTGAGAAGTTGAAGACTATGTTGACAGAGGCACCAGTGTTAACACAGCCAATGTTGAAAAAGGACTTTGTGGTCTACAGTGATGCCTTACATAATGGGTTAGGGTTTCTATTGATGCAAGAGGGAAAAGTGGTCGTTTATGCTTTCAGGCAGTTAAGGCTACATGAATAGAACTACCCTACTCATGATCTGGAGCTAGCAGTAATTATCTTTGCACTGAAGATATGGAGGCACTACTTATATGGGGAAAAGTGCTACATATATACAGACCATAAAAGTCTAAAGTACTTGCCAACCTAGAAGAAGCTCAACCTTAGACAGAGGCAGTGGATTGAGTTTCTAAAAGACTATTACTGTGTAATTGATTACCATTCTGGAAAGGCAAATGTAGTTGCCGATGCCTTAAGTAGAAAATCCATTATAGCCTTGAGATCATTGAATGCTCATCTATCCTTGGCTCAAGATGGAGCTATTTTGGATGAGTTACAAGTAAAGCCAAACCTGTTACAGCAGATGCAAGATAGGCAGAAGGCAGATGAGAAACTAATGGCTACTGTTGGAAAAATTTCAGAGGGGAAGGAACTCCATTATGAGGTAAAAGTCGATGGGTGTTTGTACTACAAAGGGAGAGTGTGTGTACCAGATGATGGGGAATTGAAGACTAGTATTCTGAAAGAGGCACATACTAGCGCTTATGCTATGCACCCAAGAAGCACAAAAATGTACCATGATTTGAAGCCTCATTACTGGTGGCCTGGAATGAAGAAGGATATAGCTGGCTATGTTACTAGGTGCTTGACATGTCAGCAAGTTAAAGCAGAACATTAAGTTCCATCAGGGTTGCTATAGCCTATAAGCATACCTGAATGGAAATGGGATCGTGTCACCATGGACTTTGTAAGTGGTCTGCCTCTCACCCAGAAGAAGTATGATGCAGCATGGGTGATAGTGGATAGATTGACAAATCAGCCCACTTTCTGCCAGTTAGGACTGACTACTCACTGGAGAAGTTAGCAGAGTTGTATATCAGTAAGGTAGTTAGACTACATGGAATCCCACTTTTCATCATATCTGATCAAGACCCAAGGTTCACATCGAGATTTTGAAAGAAGTTGCAAGAAGCTTTAGGCACACAACTCCATTTTAGCACAGCTTTTTATCCTCAGACGGATGGACAGTCCAAATGAGTAATTCAGGTAAACATTGAAATCTATTGAATTAATACAAATATTAAACTGAAATGATAATAATAAAATGCAATATGTGATAGGTCCTTAAGGATATGCTGAGAAGTTATGTCATTGAGTTTAAGGGGAGTTGGAATAGATAACTTCCACTGGCAGAGTTTGCATATAATAATAGCTACCAAGCTAGCATCCAAATGGCTCTGTATGAAGCATTGTATGGGAGAAAGTGCAGAACACTAGTGTGTTGGATTGAGTTGAGTGAGGATAAACTCGTGGGACCAGACCTGGTAAAACAGACTGAGAAAAAAGTGAAATTAATAAAAGCCAATTTGAAGGTTGCCTCAGATAGACAGAAATCTTATGCCGACTTGAAGAGAAAAGAGATCGAGTATGCAGTTGGCGACAAAGTGTTCCTCAAAG
The DNA here is from genome assembly GCF_030052815.1 of Hevea brasiliensis. Taxonomy (NCBI): domain Eukaryota; kingdom Viridiplantae; phylum Streptophyta; class Magnoliopsida; order Malpighiales; family Euphorbiaceae; genus Hevea; species Hevea brasiliensis. The sequence continues at coordinate 42,302,814 of NC_079498.1, forward strand.
TGTCACCATGGAAAAAGGTACTGAGATTTGGAAGGAAGAGTAAGTTAAGCCCTAGGTTCATTAGACCATATGAAGTCATGGAGCATGTGGGACCAGTGGCCTATCGGCTAGCTTTACCAACAGAGTTGGATAAGATCCACAATGTGTTTCATGTGTCCATATTGAGGAGATACAGATCAGACCCTTCACATGTCATCTCCATGGAAGAAATTGAAATTCAACCAAACTTGACATATGAAGAAGAACCAATATGGATCCTGGCTCGAGAAGTGAAGGAATTGAGAAACAAGCAAATCCCATTGGTGAAAGTGCTTTAGAGGCACCACAACACTGAGGAGGCAACCTGGGAAAGTGAAGAGACGATAAGGCAACAGTTCCCTCAACTGTTTGCATCAAGTAAATTTCGAGGATGAAATTTTTATTAAAGGGAAAGAGTTGTAACACCCTCACTTTAGCTAGTCTGTACGTTCTACAGTTCCGGTGATCAATGTCTGTCCGGATAGCTAGAATATCTAAAATTCTATTTAGACTAAAGTAAAGAGTAATAAATAATTGAAATAATGGTAAAAAAAATTAAAGAAAAATTTTAGAAATAAAATATAACAAAGTTAAATGAGCAGGCGCTCCGGCGATGGGTAACCTAACGGGAAGCGACTGTGAAGACAGTTGTTGACCCTATACCCATAGGAAAACCCAGTGAATTAATTTTTGGAACTCCAGTGAAGAGTTATTGAGCTTTTGATGGTACTAGAATGCTAAGAAAATGCTCAGAGAAATTTTTAAATTGGTACAAACAATTTTAGCTCGTTAAGCTAAACGGAGGACATTTTGGTCATTTCGCCATTAGAGATGATTATTGACCAACTTGTACATTTAAGTAAGTAAAATATATGAAATAAAATGTGAATTAATATTGATGAAAAATATTTAAAAATAAGTAAAGAGAGAAGTAAGAAAAACAAAATAAAAATAAGATTTAGACTTAATTATTACCTAAGCCTTATGTAAATATGATGTCATTAAAATTTTTGACCAATTAAAACTTACCAAGCTTACATAAAACAAATAAGAAAGGATAAAAACACATAAGAAATCAGTTTTTTTCTTCTTCAATTCCCACTTGGCCGAACCAAAGAGAGAGAGTCCACCATTGAAGCTCTTCCCACAAAGCTTAGCAAACCTTGATTTTACACCATAAAACCTGACCCTTGTACCTTGAGTAACTTGAGGCAGCAAAAAGGAAGGAGAAATTAAGAAGTCTTGGCAAGCTTGGGTGACACATAAGTGAGGTTAGTGATCAATCTCTCTCTTTCTCTTTCAATTCATGTTTAGGGAGTTTATTTAAGTTAGAAATTGTAAGAAACTTTGATGAAAACCACTTGGATGTATCTCCCCCAGTTTTGGCAGCCTTGGGATGGTTAGGGTTTGATGAATTTCCTTGAATTAAATTGGTATTCTAGCTGCCCTTAACATGAATTGCATGATTAGAACATGAATTGGAGGTGTGATGCAAGAATTGAAATTTGAGAATTTGAGGTTTTGAGCAAAATTAGGGTTTTGCTCTTACAATGGTTGATGAACATTTTAAAGGTCAATTAGTGACCATTTGGTAAGGTTTGACCATAAAATGAGGCAATTTGTGGCATTGGATTGTGAGTTGGGTAGGTTACCCTTTGTGATCAATTCTAGACCATTGGAGTCTAGTGTGGTTGGGGAGCCTTAACTGAACTTGTGTAGCTCCAATTGGTGCAAGGCCAATTGGAGGTGAAACTAGATACATAATGCAATATATTTGGTGAAGAAACCATGCTCATAAAACAAACTTAGGTTGCCCTAAAAATTGACCTAATCTGGGTAACACATATGCTACCCTAGAAAAGTGACAAAATGAACGGTGTTTGTTCAAATGGTCATAACTCAGTGTAGAAACATCCGATTGACCTGAATTTTATATCAATAAAATGCTTAGACAATTTAGAACAACTTTCATGGAGAACACAAATCTAAATTCTGACCATAACCCATTTGAATTGCTAGCCAAATTTAGGGTACCAAAACTGCCAGAACAAATTCTGCCCAGAAATTCTGGGTAGATAGAAATCCGGCCATTCTTACTAAAATTAGCATAACTTGAGCTAGAAAACTCCAACTAGAGTTATTCAAAAAGGGAATCAAAGAAGACACACTAAAGAATAACTTTGATGAAGAGAATTTTGCCAAATTTCTACTGTAGCTTGGTCTAATGTTACAGTGAACATGGATCATGAAATCTGGAATTTTGAAATAACAACTAATGGGCTATGAATTGAGTTTAGCAATCAATGCCAACAAAAATAAAATTCAAAATGTGGTATTTTGATGAACTTAGAATTAACAAATCTATTAAATATTAAAAAGTGAACATTTGTGTGAAATAGTCTAATGAATCGTAACCTCTATACTACAAATATAAGGAATTATATAATTTACTATATAAAATGCCCTAGTATGCCTAAAAAAATTGGGTTGGATAAGTTGGCATGCCAATAGGGTTCTATTAGCAGTACTGCATATGGTTTCATACCATTTTGTGTTTTATGGCCTTCCGTGCCATTTTGTGATATAATAGCCTTTGGCTATTTTGATTGTGTTTACTATATTTGGCCTCATGCCTAATAATTATTACAGCTTATTAGCTGTTCTGTTATACACCAGGAGACACTTTGTGACCGATGGTGTGATGGCCCTAGGTACTTAGTACCCAGTGCCAGTTTACCCATTTATCCAGTCCAATCTACTAGTATAGGTTACTTGGGCAATCAAAATAAATCTTAACAAATTTTAATCAAATAATTAACATAAAAAGTACTAGATTAATAATACTACAAATAATTACTAGAAACTCGGTCTACATAAAATATTAGCATACATTTTGAATATCCATTTTATTTTAGCTATTTTATTTTATATTGGCACTACTAAGCTGTATTGCTTAGTGAGTCACTGTTTGCGACACGTAGGTACAGGAGACACGGAGGGAGAACCCAGCAGACCCCAGACTGGGTGAGAGTCTGATCTGCTAGAGTCCAATGTTACCTCACATCTGCAGTGCATTAGTAGGACACTAGGCTATATTTTGTATTTTGTATTTTGTATTTTATAAATTTTTGTAATTAGACTTTTATTTTGCCATGTATATTATAAACTTCTGTAATTATGTTTTGATTTAATTATCTATAAATTGTGTTCATTAATAAAAATTGAAGTACTTCTTCATAAATTAAACATGTGTATTATATGAAACTGAAGGAATGAGATTTGGGTTGATATTTGGAGTTGTGTGGGTTGAGAAAAATTATTGAAAGTGTTTTTAAGAGGTTCTGAAGTACTGTTTTTTCAAATTATAGCCGGCACTCTGCCGGATTTTCTATAAAATTTACGAAAACTCCAAATTAAATAAAATTTCAATAAATGACATAAATGGCAAAAATTTCACTTAGTGACTCTTAATAAATATATTAAGAATTAAAAAATTGATTTGGAATATGGAATAAGACAAGATAAGGTGCTTTGACACTCTGTGTGACATGACTTGCTCGGCTACACTATATATGGATGAGGGGTGTCACATCAAGTCTAGGTGTTAGTTAGAAATTTTTGCTTAACTTTGTTTTTCACCTAATTCTTAACCAAGGAGGAGTTAAATTAAATTTTCACTTTCTTAATAATGCAAAATTATTTTTTGGAAGTGTTTTAGTTGAAAATAACATTGAATTAGCTTTTCGATGCTTTAAATGGCTTAACAATTCGATTTTTTGGGTCAAAATTATTTAATTTTCAAGTTTTTAGGAATACAATACAAAAGAGACTTCGATAGCTAAAGTCAACTTTTTAAAGATAATATTTTGGCAGAAAGAACTTTGGCAGCCAAAGTAGGGGACTTCAGCAGCTAAAGTAGGGGACTTTGACAACTAAACCTGGATTTCTAAAGTTGAAATAATAGGTTTTGAAGTAGTTAAATGGTTATATTTTCATTTAATACACCCCTAATGGTCATTTTCTTGCTAAAACTATAAATAAAGAGTGTTTATGACTAAGATGAAGTTATAACAACCTTTCATTAAGCTTTTATTGGATATAGCCATTTTCTCACACTTTCTCTCTTTAGAACTTAAGCCAAGCATTTAATTCTTTGAGAGCTTGTTTCAATTATAAGTTTAGTATTTTGAGATTGAAAGCAAAGTTGTTCAATGGATTAATTATTTCAAGAGTGTTATAGAGCATTAAATTGCTCCTTAAGTGAAAAGAGATTGTAAGTATAATAACCTAAACTGGAAGCCATTACCGACACAAGAGATTGGGTTAGCTTAAGGCTGCTAGAACATATAGCAAGTCTAAAATCCTGTTAAACATCAAACATTTTCATCTTAACCATAAATTAAGAAATTCATGACATTCACACTTTGCAATTTTACGTAAAACATTTAACATAAATTGTGAAAAATTGTTTATAAATTCGAACCTATCATAAAAATTCACTAAGTGTGACTTTCACATTAATACATTAGATATCCAGAATATGCTTAAAATATGGTAACATACAATTCATACAACTTAAACATATTTTAAAACATAACTTTTACAACCCAGCATAGTATCTATCCATCAATATTTACATGTCCAGACTAATGTCTCAAACATATAACAAGACTAAGACTTTTCCTGTTGCTAGCTGCCCTAAGATATCTCTCTACTCCTATAGTCCTGCATCTGGGGTGTTAAGGGAAAAAAGTAACACCCCATTTGTATAGCCTGGTATATTTCATTATTCCGGTGACCGGTGTCGGTCCAGACAATTAAGGGGATTAGAACCATACTTAAGACAACTGGAGAAGCCATAAACACAAATAATTAGTAATGTCCAATTAGTTAAGTATAGACAAGAAAAACAGAACAGAAGAAGTTAAACGAGCCGAGAGTCACAGCGATGGGTGACCTTCTCGGGAACGACTGCAAAGTCATTTTAAACTCAAATTTCGAACCGTAAAAAGTGACGCTACAGTCCTTAGGACCCTTATAAACACAGTGGAAAAGAGAAAATCATGAAAAAGATCTGTTAAGCCAGTCAAATAATTAGGTCAGGGAGCCGGAAGAAATATGGAATTAATTGCAAACCAGGATGAACCGACGAGGGGCAATTTCATCAATTGACCCCGAGAGCTGACTCCTGACCTAACTGTCAAATAAAATCGGAGAAAAGAAAATTTCATAATTGAAAATTTAATTAAAGACCTAATAGAAAAATAAAAAAAAAATGAAAATGAAAAATGGAAAAATCAAAAGGTGATGACATCATGCATGACCTCATGCATGATGCCATAAAGAATATAATTAATTTATTTATTTATTTACATTTTTGGTCTTCCATAAGACTTAAAAATTCATAAAAAAAAAAAAGAAAATCATTTCTTCTTCAAAAAAAACGTTTTCATCTCTCTCTCACTTTTCTCTCCCAAGGTTCCTCCATTAACAAGCTTTTAAAGCTTGAAAAACTTAATTCTTCCCCACAAGTTTCAACCCTAAACCCTAAAAAGCTTCTAAGTTACCCTAGAAAAGAAGATTAAAGAAGAATAGGAGGGAAGAAAAGTGAAGGAAAATCAAACTTGGCAATTCAAGAAAATTTGACAAGTGAGGTTAGTACTTGTTTCCCTTTCTTTTCTTCTTTAAGCTTTGAAATTAAGTTAAGATGAGTCCAAATTGCATGAAAAGTTAAAGAAAATGATAAGTTATAAAAGTACAAACAATTTGGCAGCCATGAGGGTTAGGGGAAAGTGATATGTTTCACTTCAATAAATCATGCATGCAAGTCAATCTAAGTGGGTAGGTGTTAGTGCCACACTTTAAATTGCATGAATGGAACAAATATGTGAATTAGGGTTTTGAACATTAGGGTTTAGAGACCAAAAATATGAAAAACTTGTAAATGGCGTCTTTGACCTAATGTGAAGTGAAAAATGGTCATTTGTGACCTAATTAAATGTGTTAGAAGTGTTGGAATTAAAAGCCAAATCGGATTGGATAAGGTCATGTTGCTGCAGCAAGACAAAACCTCCTTTGAGGGACCAAAAATGGAATTTTACAAGTCCAATGGATAAGGGACCAATTGGGGATGAAAATAGGCACTAAATGACACAATTTTCATTTAGGAAGTCTGCCCAAAAAGTGACTAAAACCTAGTGAACAAAGTGGCCGAAGTCTGAAAATCGCAGGCTGCCTCTGCACAAACTGACCAAATGAACAGTGTTTGTTCATTTGGTCATAACTCGAGCTAGGCGGGTCAAAATGACCTGAAATTTTACCAAAAATTAGATAAGATATAGATCTAAAACTTTTATGAAAAACACCAACCCAAATTATGCCATTAACCCAATCAAAATACTGAGCAAATTTGGTGACCTGAATCTGTAGAACTGCAGATTGCCATATTTCAATGGCTATGACTCTCTCTAAAAAACTCTGATTTAGGCGATTCTTGAACTGATGGAAACCTAAGGCATATTATAACATTTCATATGAAGAAAATTAGACCAAATTATGGACCTAACTTGATCAAATTGCTGAACGAAGTTGGAATCAATAATCTACCAGAATAAAATTCTGCAGCAAGAACAGTAAATATAATTTGCTTATAACTTGAGCTACAAAACTTCAATTGGGGTGATTCAAAAAGGAGAATAAACTTAAGACAATAAGAAACATTCTCTATGAAGAAAGTTTTGTCAAATTCCAATAGTAAACTGCCCAATGAAACAGTACAATTAGGGACACCAAAATTGAAAATTTGGCAATTTTGCCTAAAAGGCCTAAGTTTTGAGAAAATAACCAAAACCAACAAGTTTAGTGACCAAAATGTGGTATGTGGGTGAAGTTGGAATTTTCATACCTATTAAGCTTTAGAAAGTCAATAATTTGACTTGAATAGTGCAGTGAATAGTAACACCAAAACACAAAATTTCAAGAACGTCGAATTTAGCACGTTAGAGCTAGGTAAAAGTGAAGCCAAATTTATTTTGGGTTTATGTTAAGTTCTAGTACTGAAACATTGTAAAATTGTGTGTTTCAGTTAAAAAGAATACCGGAAAAGAACCCGAGGAATTGAGTCAAGGCCAACAGGCGACTCGTTTGAGGTTTGTGCACAACGTATACTTTTTATAATCATCTTTTGCATACTGTTTTGAATAATGTGAAATATTGAATTATGGCATTCTTATGATGTTTTGATTTAAATTGTTGAAAGTTATTATGTATATTGAAATGACAATGTTTAGCAAATTGTTAAGATAAGTTTTGAAACCACAGCGTCATAACCATACATTTGAACACCTCACTAGCATGACTAGTGGAGGTAATTAGTTTCGAAATTTGATTCCTTCTCTGGAGAAGTGTTGAGGTGTGCCAGTAGAAAAGGATGTGAATGGATATCTATATATTTGACCTAGCTAGCCTTGTGATGTGATTTCTCTTTAGCCTCTGGCTATTGAGATTCTATTTGTTTCGAATGGCATGATCTAACTGTGGGTTTTATGAAACGTGTTTTGATACTTCGAAATGAACTTGGTTTGCATTAAAACCTCATAATTCATGTTTTGTGTTTAATTCTCATGTTTAGTCAAATTTTTGAATAAATGTGATTTTATTTTTACATAAAGATTATTTTAGTATGTTGTGCACCACTGAGTCCTAGTACTCAGCGATAGCTTCTATTGCTGTCGCAGATACAGAGACTAGAAGAACAGCAGACTGAGCTGCTAAGGATTGAGGATCTTCCTGCTTTGAAGCTATCAGGTATAATTTATACCCTAATTGTAAATATTTCTTTTGATGTATGTATTGCATATAAATGTATAGACATGTAAATGGGTCTTGAGCAGCTTGTACAAAAATTTGTATGAAGTTTGTAATAAAGTTTAGTTTGTGTTTCTTTTGATATAAATTTGTAAGGATGTGTATAAATTGTTATGTCTTTAATGAAATATGAGTGGAACTATTTTATTTAATTTGAATGAAATGTATTGCTAGTATTTTGAGGATTATTGAATTTTGAACTTGAGAAATTGATTGAAATGGATTGAGTTTGAATGTGAAATTGAAGTAGTTGTTGAGAAAAATTTTTAGAAGTGCTTTTTACAGGTATTTGAAGAACTGGTTTTTCAAAATACAGACAGAACTCTGTCAAAATTTTTATAAAATTTGCGGAAAAACAAAATGGACCAAAAATATTAACTAGATTTACTTTTAATCATATGTTTTAAATACCTATTAGAAATGCTCACCACTTGTCAAAAGTAAGAAAATTGTTTAAAATCCCTTGTAGGGTACTTAATGAGTTATCGGTAGATGAAGTTCGGTAGTTCATTAGGTATTCTACGGGATCATGTTATGCCTTACAGAGAGGTAAGTTGTGACATGTTTTAGTGGTATCAGAGCAAGTTTTTGAAGTATGTTTTAAATTGTGAATTTGTTTCTTTTCTTTATTAAGTATAACTGCTCAATGTCCATAATTGTTACATACAGTGCATTACATCATGAATATCAACTAACGGAGGGAAATCTCCATGTGTTACTTGTTCAGGAGATACCCTAACTTCAGCCTGAAATGGAAGAAGGGGATCGCTCAGTTGAGCAATCTGTTGAAGCTGAGGCACAAGAGGAAGCCCCAACTTTACCGAATGTTAGTGGGTCAAGAGCACTGACCATGATACGCGATTCCTGCACAGTTTGCATAGCAGATGGCGGCAATGTTGCAACAAATGGCTGGGGGTATGCCTGCTCAAGCTCCACCCCAAACACCTGTGGCACAACCACTGCCTCCAGCCAGACAATATGATAAATTACTGAAGTATGGGGCTGCAGAATTTAAGGGTACAGTGGACCCTTTAGAGGCAGAGCAATGGCTTGAAAGAATGGACAGAGTATTTAAGAAGCTGCACTACCAAGATGAACTAAAGTTTGAGTATTCTGTGTCTCTACTGCAAGGGGATGCGTATGATTGGTGGAAGACCATCCCCCACAGCTTAGCTGAACCACGATCTTGACACAGGATGACTTCATCAGAGAGTTCAGACAGAAATACATCCCAGATGCATATGTTGATCAGAAGTTACAAGAGTTTCTGAGTCTAAAACAAGGCAACAGAACAGTGGCAGAGTATGAGAGGGAGTTCTCCCGCTTAAGTCATTATGCTGGGAGTCTCCTTACTACCAGCAAGGCAAGGTGCAAGAGATTTGAGACGGGTTTGAAGCCCAGCATAAGGATGCAAGTTATGGGATTCCGACACAGCAACTTCTCAGAGCTCATGTCTCAAGCACTTGAGTTGGAAAGAATAGAATCAGAAGCAACCCCAGTGAAAGAAAAATCAGAAAAAGCTGAGAAATCAGAGAAAGACAAGGGGGAAAAGTCAGCAGAGCCGAGTTCTGGTGGGACTTCTGGGAAAAAGAAGAAATTTAGTGGACCCAGCAGGGGTCGAGGTGAAAGATTTGGTAGGGGCAGATTTTCTGGACAGAGACCCCCTAGGTCTGGTCAGCAGTCGAGCAGAGGTTCACATTCTGCCCGCCCCTGTGAGACTTGTGGCAAGATTCATGGGGGGGAGTGTTATTGGGCCACTGGAGCCTGCTTTAACTGTGGAGGCAAGGGCCATATGGCTAAAGACTGTACTAGTGCTCCGAGATATGGTCCAGCTCCTACTACTGCTGAGGGATCTATTCAGAGTCCTGCTCCTAGAGGTTCACAGTCAGTTGGCAGAGGAAGAGGTAGAGATAGAGGCACTGCTTCTGGTAGTCAGGGCATTGTTGGTCAGTCGGCACAAGGGAGTGCTTCAGTCAGGGTTTATTCAATGAGACAGCGAGAAGAGGCTGAGACTTCTGATGTTGTAACCGGTATATTCTCTATCTCTGATCAAGAAGTATTTGTATTGTTTGATCTGGGTTCAACCCATTCATATGTTAGTGCTAGCATAGTCTGTTCACTTGCTGTTCCATGTGTGCAAATGGGTTTTGAAGTGCTAGTAACTAGTCCGTTAGGACAAGAGGTCCGGGTCAATAGAATTTATAGAGACTGTCCTTTGGTGATCCAAGGACATGTTTTCCTGTCAGACTTGATTGAAATGCCCTTCAGAGAGTATGATATCATCTTGGGCATGGATTGGTTAGCCAGGCATCATCCCATGATTGACTGTAGACTGAAGACAGTCACTTTTGGTCTCCCTTTGTATGGTGATGTGGTAATACATGGGGAGAGGCATTTACTGCCATCAAATATCATTTTGGCTGCACTAGCTAGAAGAATGATCAGAAAGGGGTGTGAAGCATACTTAGCACATGTGATGGACACCCAAGTGGGGAGCCCAGCACTAAGGGACATCCCTACTATATGTGATTTTCTGGATGTGTTTCCTGATGAATTGCCAGGATTACCTCCAGAAAGAGAGGTGCAGTTTGAGATTGATGTTATGCTTGGTGTGGATCCAATCTCCATAACGCCATATAGAATGGCACCTGCAGAATTGAAAGAGTTGAAAGTGCAGTTGCAAGAACTGCTTAACAAGGGCTTTATCCGCCCTAGTGTGTCACCTTGGGGAGCGCCAGTATTGTTTGTAAAGAAAAAGGATGGCACTCTCTGTTTGTGTTTTGATTATCGACAGTTGAATAAGGTGACTATAAAGAACAGATATCCATTGCCCCACATTGATGACTTGTTTGATCAGTTGAGGGGTGCAGCTGTGCTCTCCAAAATTGACCTGAGATCAGGTTATTATCAGTTGAAAGTACAAGAGCAGAGTATTGCTAAAACTGCTTTAGAACCCGTTATGGCCATTATGAGTTTTTGGTTATGCCATTCGAGTTAACTAATGCTCCGGCTACTTTTATGGATCTGATGAACACTATCTTCAGATCATTCCTCGACCAGTTTGTTGTGGTATTCATAGATGATATATTGGTCTATTCGAGGAATGCAGAAGAGCATGATAGATATCTGCGGATTGTACTGCAGACTTTGAGGGAGAAACAGCTATATGCCAAATTGTCGAAATATGAATTTTGGCTGAAGGAGATATCCTTTTTAGGGCATATAGTATCAGAAGAGGGCATCAAGGTAGATCCAAGTAAGATAGAAGCTGTCCTTAATTGGAGGCCACCCAGAAATGTCACAAAGATTTGCAGTTTTCTGGGTTTAGCTGGATACTACCGTCGGTTTGTGAAGGGATTCTCCATGTTGGCATCTCCATTGACCAAGCTGCTTAGAAAAGATGTGAAATTTCAGTGGACGGATAAATGCCAACAGAGTTTTGATGAATTGAAGAAATGTTTGACTGAAGCTCTAGTCCTTACTTTACCTACTCCGGGTAAAGAATATACAGTATATAGTGATGCTTCTCATAATGGGTTAGGTTGTGTATTGATGCAAGATCGAAATGTTATTGCCTATGCATCACGCCAGCTAAAACCGCATGAGAGGAATTATCCAACACATGATTTGGAGCTTGTAGCTATTGTGTTTGCTCTTAAGATCTGGAGACATTATTTGTATGGAGAGAAGTGTTACATTTACAAAAATCATAAGAGTTTGAAGTATTTGGGCACCCAGAAAGAGCTGAATTTGAGACAGAGGAGATGGTTAGAGTTGATAAAAGACTACGATTGTCTGATAGACTATCAGCTAGGGAAAGCTAATGTTGTGGCTGATGCCTTAAGTCGCAAGACTATGGCAAGTCTACGAGTTACTCCTTTGTCTTTGGTACATGAGTTAAAATCATTGCATACCAGCTTAGAGATTAATGATGATGGGAAGACAGCAGTTGCATGGCATGTACAGCCAATGTTGATTGATCAGATTAGAATGGCTAATCAGAATGATTAGAAGTATCAGAAGTTGATGGAAGAAGTCTGACAGGGCAAGAAACCAGAATTCTCAATCAGAGATGATGGTCTATTGCTACACCAGAGCAGAATGTGTGTTCCTAATGATGTTGATTTGAGGCAGATCATTTTGAAGGAAGCACATAAGTCTCCTTTTGCCATGCACCCTAATGGCACAAAAATGTATAGGGGGCTAAAGGAGCATTACTGGTGGATGGGTATGAAAAGAGATGTGGCAGAGTTTATTTCTAAATGCCTAACTTGTCAGCAAGTAAAGGCAGAGCATCAATTACCCGCTGGGTTGTTACATCCACTACCAGTGCCAGAATGGAAATGGGAAAGAATAACTATGGATTTTGTAATGGGACTTCCGAGGACACAGAAGAGTCATGATGCAGTATGGGTCATTGTCGACAGACTAACTAAGTCTGCTCATTTTCAGCCAGTCCGAATGGATTATAGTTTAGACAGATTGGCCAGGTTGTACATTGATGAGATTGTGAGACTTCATGGAGTGCCAGTATCCATTGTATCAGACCTAGGTTCACTTCTAGATTTTGGGGTAGTCTTCAGAGAGCCCTAGGAACTAGATTGTACTTCAGTACGGCATTCCACCCACAAACAGATGGCCAGTTTGAGAGGGTAATTCAGATCTTAGGACATGCTACGGGCTTGTGTGATTGAGTTTGAGGGCAGTTGGGATACACCTTTGCCTTTGATTGAGTTTGCTTACAACAACAGCTACCAATCAAGCATTGGAATGCCTCCATATGAAGCTTTGTATGGCAGAAAATGTAGAACCCCGTTGTGTTGGGATGACGTGGGTGAAAGAAAGATGATTGGACCCGAAATTGTTCAACAAACTGAGGAGAAGATCAGGGTGATCAGAGATGAACTTAAGACTGCATCAGACCGTCAGAAGTCCTACATTGATTTGAAAAGAAGGGATATTGAGTATTCAGTGGGTGAGAAAGTTTTCCTCAAGGTTTCTCCTTGGAAGAGAATTATGAGATTCGACAGAAAGGGGAAACTGAGTCCTCGTTTCATTGGGCCATATGAGGTTCTGGAAAGAGTGGGTCCTTTGGCATATCGTTTGGCACTACCTCCAGAGTTAGAGAAGATACATAATGTCTTCCATGTGTCTATGTTGAGGAGGTATCGATCAGGCCCATCTCATGTACTACCAGTAGAGGAAATTGAAGTGAATCCAGACCTCACATATGAAGAAAAACCCATAGGGATTCTGGCTTATGAGGTGAAGCAGATACGGAACAAGCAGATACCATTGGTGAAAGTGCTGTGGAACCATCATTCGGGCCAGGAGGCTACTTGGGAACGAGAGGAGGACATGAGGAGACAGCACCCACAGCTGTTCAAAGATTGATACCAGGTAAAATTTCGAGACGAAATTTATTTTAAGGGGGGGGAGAATTATAACACCCCATTTGTATAGCCTGCTATATTTCATTATTCCAGTGACCGATGTCGGTCCGGACAATTAAGGGGATTAGAACCATACTTAAGACAACTGGAGAAGCCATAAACACAAGTAATTAGTAATGTTCAATTAGTTAAGTATAAACAAGAAAAACAGAATAGAAGAAGTTAAACGAGCCAAGAGTCACAACGATGGGTGACCTTCTCGGGAACGACTGCGAAGTCATTTTAAACTCAAATTTCGAACCGTAAAAAGTGACGCTGCGGTCCTTAGGATCCTTATAAACACAGTGGAAAAGAGAAAATCACGAAAAAGATCTGTTAAGCCAGTCAAATAATTAGGTCAGGGAGCCGAAAGAAATATAGAATTAATTGCAAACCGGGATGAACCGACGAGGGGCAATTTCGTCAATTGACCCCGAGAGCTGACTCCTGACCTAACTGTCAAATAAAATTGAAGAAAAGAAAATTTCTTAATTGAAAATTTAATTAAAGAACTAATAGAAAAATAAAAAAAAAGAAAATGAAAAATGGAAAAATCAAAAGGTGATGACATCATGCATGACCTCATGCATGATGCCATAAAGAATATAATTAATTTATTTATTTATTTACATTTTTGGTCTTCCATAAGACTTAAAAATTCATAAAAAAAAAAAATAAAATCATTTCTACTTCAAAAAAAAACGTTTTCATCTCTCTCTCACTTTTCTCTCCCAAGGTTCCTCCATTAACAAGCTTTTAAAGCTTGAAAAACTTAATTCTTCCCCACAAGTTTCAACCCTAAACCCTAAAAAGCTTCTAAGTTACCCTAGAAAATAAGATTAAAGAGGAATAGGAGGGAAGAAAAGTGAAGGAAAATCAAACTTGGCAATTCAAGAAAATTTGACAAGTGAGGTTAGTACTTGTTTCCCTTTCTTTTCTAAAAGCTTTGAAATTAAGTTAAGATGAGTCTAAATTGCATGAAAAGTTAAAGAAAATGATAAGTTATGAAAGTACAAACAATTTGGCAGCCATGAGGGTTGGGGGAAAGTGATATGTTTCACTTCAATAAATCATGCATGCAATTCAATCTAAGTGGGTAGGTGTTAGTGCCACACTTTAAATTGCATGAATGGAACAAATATGTGAATTAGGGTTTTAAACATTAGGGTTTAGAGACCAAAAATGTGAAAAACTTGTAAATGGTGTCTTTAACCTAATGTGAAGTGAAAAATGGTCATTTGTGACCTAATTAAGTGTGTTAGAAGTGTTGGAATTAAAAGCCAATTCGGATTGGATAAGGTCATGTTGCTGCAGCAAGACAAAACCTCCTTTGAGGGACCAAAAAAGGAATTTTACAAGTCCAATGGATATGGGACTAATTGGGGATGAAAATAGGCACTAAATGACACAATTTTCATTTAGGAAGCCTGCCCAAAAAGTGACTAAAACCTAGTGAACAAAGTGGCCGAAGTCGGAATATCACAGGCTGCCTCTGCACAAACTAACCAAATGAACAGTGTTCTGTTCATTTGGTCATAACTCGAGCTAGGCAGGTCAAAATGACCTGAAATTTTACCAGAAAATAGATAAGATATAGATCTAAAACTTTTATGAAGAACACCAACCCAAATTATGCCATTAACCCAATCAAAATACTGAGCAAATTTGGTGACCTGAATCTACAGAACTGCAGATTGCCATATGAACAGTAAAGTTTCAATGACTATAACTCTCTCTAGAAAACTCCGATTTAGGAGATTCTTAAACCGATGGAAACCTAAGGCATATTAGAACATTTTATATGAAGAAAATTAAACGAAATTATGGACCTAACTTGATCAAATTGCTGAACGAAGTTGGAATCAATAATCTGCCAGAATAAAATTATGCAGCATGAACAGTAAACATAATTTGCTTATAACTTGAGCTACAAAACTCCAATTGGGGTGATTCAAAAAAGAGAATAAACTTAAGATAATAAGGAACATTTTCTATGAAGAAAGTTTTGTCAAATTTCAACAGTAAACTGACCAATGAAACAGTACAATTAGGGACACCAAAATTGAAAATTTGGCAATTTTGCCTAAAAGGCCTAAGTTTTGAGAAAATAACCAAAACCAACAAGTTTAGTGACCAAAATGTGGTATGTGGGTGAAGTTAGAATTTCCATACCTATTAAGTCTTAGAAAGTCAATAATTTGACTCGAATAGTGCAGTGAATAGTAACCCGAAACACAAAATTTCAAGAACGTCGAATTTAGCACGTTAGAGCTAGGTAAAAGTGAAGTTAAATTTATTTTGGGTTTATGTTAAGTTCTAGTACTGAAACATTGTAAAATTGTGTATTTCAGTTGAAAAGAATACCGGGAAAGAACCCGAGGAATCGAGTTAAGGCCAACAGGCGACTCGTTTGAGGTTTGTGCACAACGTATACTTTTTATAATCATCTTTTGCATACTGTTTTGAATAATGTGAAATATTGAATTATGGCATTCTTATGATGTTTTGATTTAAATTGTTGAAAGTTATTATGTATATTGAAATGACAATGTTTAGCAAATTGTTAAGATAAGTTTTGAAACCACAGTGTCATGACCATACATTTGAACACCTCACTAGCACGACTAGTGGAGGTAATTAGTTTCGAATTTTGATTCCTTCTTTAGAGAAGTGTTGAGGTGTGCCAGTATAAGAGGATGTGAATGCATATCCATATATTTGGGCTAGCTAGCCTTGTGATGTGATTTCTCTTTAGCCTCTGGCTATTGAGATTCTATTTATTTCGAATGGCATGATCTAACTGTGGGTTTTATGAAACGTGTTTTGATACTTCGAAATGAACTTGGTTTGCATTAAAACCTCATAATTCATGTTTTGTGTTTAATGCTCATGTTTAATCAAATTTTTGAATAAATGTGACTTTATTTTTGCATAAAGATTATTTTAGTATGTTGTGCACCACTGAGTCCTAGTACTCAGCGATAGCTTCTATTGCTGTCGCAGATACAGAGACTAGAAGAGCAGTAGACTGAGCTGCTAAGGATTGAGGATCTTCCTGCTTTGAAGCTATCGGGTATAATTTATACCCTAATTGTAAATATTTCTTTTGATATATGTATTGCATATAAATGTATGGATATGTAAATGGGTCTTAAGCAGCTTGTACAAAAATTTGTATGAAGTTTATAATAAAGTTTAGTTTGTGTTTCTTTTGATATAAATTTGTAAGGATGTGTATAAATTGTTATGTCTTTAATGAAATATGAGTGGAACTATTTTATTTAATTTGAATGAAATGTATTGCTAGTATTTTGAGGATTATTGTAACACCCTCCCGGTAGCAATTCCGTACATTCTACTGTTCCGGTGACCAATGTCGATCCGGACAGCTAGAATGTCCGGAAAAATATTTAAACTTAAGTGAGGGACCATAATCAATTCAAATATTAATAAGAAAAATTTAATAAAAATTTTAAAAATAAAATACAACCAAATTAAATGAGCCGGTGCCCTAGCGAGGGGTAACCAGAGGGAAGTTACGGTTCTCGCAATGAGGAGCCCTAAACCCAGGGGAAAAATTATAAAATAATTTTTGGGACTCCAGAGAAGTGTCATTGAGGTTCCTGTGGCATTAGAATGCCAAGAAAATATTTAGGAAAATTTTTCAATCGGTACAGCCAATTTTGACCCGTTAAGCCAAACGGAGGGCATTTTGGTCATTTCGCCTTCAGAGGTGATTTTTGGCCGACTTGTCCAGTTAATTAAATAATTAATATGACATAAAATATGAAGAAACATTACTAAAAATTAAATTGAAATTGAGTAGTGATGAAAAGAAAAGAAAAATCCATAAAAATGCCAAATATGACATCATTATGATGTCATTTGAAAGTCTCCACCAATTATAATTAAACAACCATATTATTAACTAATAAAAGAGACTAAATGAAGACCAAATTAACCAAAAATACAGCAGCCACCTCCTTCAAACCAGCCAAAACGTAGAGAGAGAGAAGATAGGGTTTCCACCATAGCCATTCTTTGCAAGCTTTCATTCTCATGCTTCCTCACCATATTTCCTCAAGACCCCAATACTAAAATGAATCCTTGGACCTAGAGGAAGTTTTTGGCAGCCAAGAGAGTACAAGAAAAGTGAAGATTAAACTTGGGAAAAAAGTGCCACTTAAAGGTTAGTGCATTAGATACCTAAAACTCTTTATTTTCATGATTAGTAACTTGAATTGAGTAAGAATTTGTAACTAAAATGAACAATAATTATGTGTATACATACCATAAATTTCGGCTGCCCTATTGAAGGAACAATAATGGAGTGTTTTTATGGACTTAAAGTGGATTAGAGATTATGTTTAAACCATATATGCATGTGGATAGTGAATGAGATAGTTAATTCAAGCATGTTGTGAAAACTCATATGGAAATTAGGGTTTTGAGAAGTGAAAATTTGACTTGGCTTAGGAAATTGTTAGAGAACATTTTAATGGTCAATTAGTGACCATTTTAGGTAAGTTGACCACAATTTGGACTGAAATAATGCATGGCAAAGTGAATGTGTAGGCTGCCTAAAGACAGCAGCAGGGTGACTGAAATTTCAGTCCACTTGGACTGCCATAGCTTTGGCTGTGTTGGTCCAATTGGTGTTTGGCCAATTGGACATGAAACTAGGCTTATAATGGCACATTTTTGCTGAAGAAACCATGCCCAAAAGACCAAAGCAAGAGAACCAAAACTTGGCCCCAATCCGGATACCCTGCAACAGCACCTGCAGAAATGACCAAATGAACAGTAACTGTTCATTTGGCCATAACTCACTGTAGATATGGTCAATTGACCTGAAATTTTTACAGCAACAAGTTAATACATATAAAAACAACTTTCATGAAGGAACCTACCCCAAATTATGGCCAGAACCCATCCAACCAAGTGACTCCAATTACTGTTCATGTTACTGTAGATATGGTCAATTCTACAGATTGGCAATCCGGCCAGCTGTGGTTTTTGGACCATATCTAGAGCTACAAAACTCCAAATGGAGTGATTCAAAAAAGGAAATTCAACTAGACAAAATAAGGAACAACTTTTATGTTTTCCATTTCTTCAAATTCCCACTGCAACAGTGTCCAATGGAACAGTAAATTTGAGCTACAAAAACTGAAAATTCTGCTTCCTTTGGTTTAAACTTTGAAATGGTATAAATACTTAATGCCAACAAGTTTTGAATGCCAAATGTGGTATATTGGGAGTGCCAAAGTCAATGTACATATTTTCTATCCAAAAGTCAACATTTTTGTTGACCAATGAGGTGAATAGTGACAGCAAAAACTTGAAATTCACAAATTGAAGAATTTAAAGGTTTCAAATGCCCTAGTATACCTAACAAGATTGGTTTTGATAGTTTGGCATGCCAATAGGGTTCAGTTAGCAGTACTGCACATGGCAATATGCCATTCTATGATTTTATGGCTTTTAACCATTCTGACCTTGTATTGAGATTTGGCCTTATGCCTGATATTATTTACATCTTGTTAGTTGTTCTGTTGCACACCGGGAGATGCATATGTGACCGATGGTGTGACGGCCCGAGGTACTTGATACCCAGTGCCAGTTTACCCGCTTATCCAGTCCAGTCGTCTAGTGTAGGTTACTTGGGCAACCAAATGAATGAAAATGGGCAAAGTAAAAGAAATAAATGAATGGATATACAAATACAAGACAAACAAAACATGCACATGCAATACATATTTATTTTCTGTTATTTCATGTTATTTTATTATTGCACCACTAAGCATTATTTCTTAGCGCGTTGCTTTTGCACGCATAGGTACTGGAGATATTGATCGTGAGCCCAGTAGACCACAGACTGGGTGAGTCCATCCTACAGTTCTGCATAGTGTCCGTGTCACCTCACTACCTTCAGTGCATTGGTAGGGCACTAGGTGTCATTTTGTCATTTTGTAACTAAATTTTTATTTTCTCATATGTATTTGGATCTATGTAATGCATTTTGATGTTCATGTAAATAATGAAAGTTATGGTCATGAATGCAAAGTTTGAGCATTTATTTGTTGTTTGTATATGAGTATTCTGAGAAATGGATGTTTGAGAAATGAAAAGGTTGTTGAGACCTGAAATTGAAAAATTGTTGAGATTTTGGATATTGGAGTTTGGGAATGATTGAATGTGAATATTGGAAGTGTTTTTTTTTCAGGTTCCCAAGAACTGTTTTCTCCATTTTTAGCTGGTACTCTGCCGGATTTTCTTTAAAATTTTCGGAATCTCAAATAAATAATACTTTTGATAAATGGCTTAAATAAATTATATTTCACAAATTATATTCAAAAGCATGATACAAATTAATTAAGGTATATTAAAGTGTGTCGGTACACCGTGTGGCATTACTTACTCGGGTATACTGTACACGGGTAAGGGGCGTCACATTTAGTGGTATCAGAGCACGGTTTAGGCGTTTCTGGGCCTAAATTGAGTCCATACCATGCATTGCATTTGTAAGAGTCGAGGTGACACTAACGCAGATCTGTTTGTCTTTGTTAAATAGGATATAGACCCTTCATCACAGAGAGCAGTCGAGGAAGAAGTGGAGAGTCATGCTCCACCTGCAGCAGCTGAGACTGGAGGCATGAGAGAATCTGCTCCGCCAGCTCAAGCAGAGCCTGCTCAGCCTCCACAGGTCATGTTTCAGCAAATGGCCGATTTCTTCAGACAAATGGCAGGGGTAATGCCAGCACCCCCACCACCACCACTCTGGCAATCACACACGGAAAGGCTAAGAAAGTTTGGAGCAATGGATTTCTATGGCAAGAGAGAAGATGATTACATTGCGGTAGAATTGGTTGAAACGAGCAGTGAGTTCTAAAACAACTCCACTTTGCACTCCACGGCAAAACTTGGAAGTCGCCATATCTTTGTTGCAAGATGATGCCTACGAATGGTGGGACATGGTGTCGATGAAGTGCAGTCAGAACTTGGGACTTCTTTCTCTCCGAATTCAAGAAGAAATATGTGGTCTTGTATACGGAAGAGAGAAGAAGAGAGTTTATTAACTTTGGCGAGACAGGTTGTCGATGGCAAGTATGAGAAGGAATTCGTAAGATTGAGCCGCTATGGAAGGGAGATAGTCCCTAATGAAGCTGAAAGATGTAAGAGATTTGAAGAGGGACTAAATGAAAACATCAAGATCCAGCTCACTGCCTTGGGAATCACAAAATTTACCAAATTAGTGGAAGCTACAATAAAGGTTGAAAAAGTAAGAATCAGTGAGCAGACTAGAAGGGAAAGACAGCAGAAGAGGGGCCCAGGTCAGTCTAGTTCAGCTCCTGCATTTGGGAAGAAGTTCAAGGGTCCACCTGCATAGAGTTCAGGTCAGCCACAAGGTCAGGGTCAATCTCGGGGCCTGTGCCACGATATACCCCTAGGAGAGGACAGTCCACACCATCAGTGGGCAGCTCTCCAGGGATGGGGTTCAGGGGACCAGCCCTAGCATCTTCTGCATGTCCACACTGCCTGAAATGGCATAAGGGGGAGTGTTGGAGAGTGACTGGTGCCTGCTTAAGGTGTGGGTCAATAGAGCATCAATTGAAGAACTATCCACGCAGAACTACTACAGCTGCTCCAACACAAGCAGACAGACCTGCTCCTGCACCACAGAGAGGTAGAAAATCTAGTAAATCTGAGGTGGTTGGACCATCACAGAGGCCTGCATCTGAGCTAGCAGAGAGGCCAGATAACAGACCACCTGCCAGAGCTTATGCCTTGAGAGCTCAGGAGGAGCAAGATGCCCTGGATGTCATCAGGGGTACGTTCTCCCTCTACAATACTCCTGTGCATGCATTGGTGGATCCAGGATCCACTCATTCATACATCTGCATCAACCTACCCGTAGAAAGGGGGATACTAGTAGGGGAAAGTGACCAAGATATTCTGGTCACTAATCCATTGGGCCACAGTGTGGTAGTGAACAAAGTATACAAGGGTTGCCCGTTAAGGATTCAGGGGTATGAATTCTTGGCAGACCTAATTGAGTTGCCCTTCCATGAGTTTGACGTGATATTGGGAATGGACTGGTTGTCACGTCATGAGGCAATAGTTGATTGCAAATTGAAGAGAATTTCTTTGAAAACTTCTGAGGGTAATGAGATCACAGTTGTGGGGGAAAGGACAGATTTCTTGTCCAATGTCGTCTCAGCCACAGTTGCAAGAAGAATGATGAGAAAAGGCTGTGAAGCCTACCTAGCACATGTGGTGGATACTAAGCAGGCTAAGCCAAACTTGAGTGACATACCCACAGTAAGAGACTTCCCAGAGGTATTTCCTGAAGAGTTTCCTGGTTTGCCACCAGAAAGGGAAGTTGAATTTGCTATTGAGACACTGCCGGGTACAGCACCCATTTCCATTGCTCCTTATAGGATGGCACCCACTGAATTGAGGGAGTTGAAAACTCAGTTGCAAGAGTTGCTTGATAAGGGGTTCATACGCCCCAGTGTGTCACCATGAGGAGCTCCAGTGCTGTTTGTGAAAAAGAAGGATGGGACTTTGAGGCTATGCATTGATTACCGGCAGTTGAATAAAGTGACAATGAAGAACAAATATCTGTTGCCTAGAATTGATGATCTGTTTGATCAGTTGAAGGGAGCAGGAGTATTTTCTAAAAATTGATCTCAGGTCAGGGTATCATCAGTTGAGGGTGAAGGATGCAGATGTGCCAAAGACTGCATTCAGGACCCGATATGGGCATTATGAGTTTCTAGTGATGCCCTTTGGCCTAACAAATGCACCAGCGGCATTCATGGACCTTATGAACCGTATCTTCCATCCACACTTAGATCGGTTCGTAGTGGTCTTTATTGATGATATTTTGGTATATTCCAAGACCAGGGAAGAACATGATGAGCATTTAAGGATTGTTCTGCAAACCCTGAGAGAAAAGAAGCTGTATGCTAAGCTGTCCAAGTGTGACTTTTGGTTGAATGAGATTGCATTCCTTGGACACATAGTGTCAGCTGATGGGATTAGGGTGGATCCCAAGAAAATAGAAGCGATGATGGAATGGAAGCCTCCCGTAAATACAAGCGAGGTCGAAGCTTCTTGGGGCTAGTGGGTATTCTGAGAAGATTTGTGAAGGGATTTTCCCTAATAGCTGCTCCAATGACCAAGTTGTTACACAAGAATGTCATATTTGACTGGAATGAGAAGTGTCAGACCAATTTTGAGAAATTGAAGGCTATGTTGATAGAGGCACCAGTGTTAACACAGCCAGTGTCAGGAAAAAACTTCGTGGTCTACAGTGATGCCTCACATAATGGGTTAGGGTGTGTATTGATGCAAGAGGGGAAAGTGATCGCCTATGCTTCCAGACAGTTAAGGCCATATGAGCAGAACTACCCTACTCATGATCTAGAGCTTGCAGCAATTATCTTCGCACTGAAGATATGGAGGCACTACTTGTATGGTGAAAAGTGCTACATTTACACAGACCACAAAAGCCTAAAATATTTGCCAACCCAGAAGGAGCTCAACCTTAGACAGAGGCGATGGATTGAGTTCTTGAAGGACTATGATTGTGTAATTGACTATCATCCTGGGAAGGCAAATGTAGTTGCTGATGCTTTAAGCAGAAAATCCATGACAGCCTTGAGATCATTGAATGCCCGTCTATCTTTGATTCGAGATGGAGCTATTTTGGCTGAGTTGCAAGTGAGGCCAAACACCTTTCTGGCAGATTTTAGATGGGCAAAAGGCGATGAAAAGTTAATGGCTATTATGAGCAAGATCTCGGAGGAAAAGCAAGCGATTATGGGGTGAAAGCGGATGGGTGCCTATACTACAAAGGAAGGCGTGTGTACCGGATGATGGGGAATTGAAGACCGTATTCTAAAGAGGCACACACCAATGTATATGCTATGCACCGGGAAGTACAAAGATGTATCATGATCTAAAGCTTGATATTGGTGGCACGGTATGAAGAGGGACATAGTGACTATGTGACTAAATGCTTGACATGTCGGCAAGTCAAGCGGAACATCAAGTTCCATCAAGTTTGCTCTGACCTATCGCATACACGAATGGAAATGGGATCGGGTCACCATGGATTTTGTAAGTGGTCTACCTCTCACCCAGAAGAAACATGATGCAGCATGGGTGATAGTTGATAGATTGACAAAGTCAACACACTTTCTGCCAGTTAGGACTGACTACTCACTAGAGAGGTTAGCAGAATTGTATATTAGTAAGATAGTTAGACTGCATGGAATTCCATTTTCCATCATATCTGATCGAGACCCAAGGTTTACATCGAGATTCTGGAAGAAGTTGCATGAGTCCTTGGGTACACAACTCCATTTCAGTACAGCTTTCCATCCTCAGACGGATGGGCAATCAGAAAGAGTAATCCAGGTAAACAATTGAAACCAATGAAATTAATACAAATATTGAATTAAAATGATAACAATAACGTGAAATATATGTCAGGTCCTTGAGGATATGCTGAGGAGTTGTGTCATTGAGTTTGAGGGAAGTTGGGAGATACCTCCCAGCGAGAATTTGCATATAACAATAGCTACCGTGCTAGCATTCAAATGGCCCCATATGAAGCCTTGTATGGAAGAAAATGTAGAACTCCGGTGTCTTTGGACTGAATTGGGCGAAGATAAGCGGTAGGGCGGACACAGTGAAAGCAGATCGAGGACAAAGTAAAATTGATCAAAGCTAATCTGAAGGTTGTCTCGGACAGACAGAAATCTTATGCCGACCTGAAGAGAAAAGAAATAGAATATATGGTTGGCGACAAAGTGTTCCTCAAGGTGTCACCGTGGAAGAAGGTATTGAGGTTTGGAAGAAAAGGTAAGTTAAGCCCTAGGTTCATTGGCCCATATGAAGTCATTCAACGTGTGGGTCCAGTAGCTTATAGGCTAGCTTTACCACCAGAGCTGGACAAGATCCACAATGTGTTCCACGTGTCCATGCTCAAAAGATACCGCTCAGATCCTTCACATGTCATCTCCAGGGAAGAAATTGAAATACAACCGGATTTGACATATGAAGAAGAACCTCTACGGATCCTAACTCGAGAAGTGAAAGAGTTGAGGAACAAGCAGATTCCACTGGTGAAAGTGCTTTGGAGGCACCACAACACCGAGGATGCAACTTGGGAAAGTGAAGAGATGATGAGGCAACAGTTCCCTCAACTGTTTGCATCAGGTAAATTTCGAGGACGAAATTTAAATTAAAGGGGAAGAGTTGTAACACCCTCCCGGTAGCAATTCCGTACATTCTCTTTATTCGGTGACGATTATCGTCAGGACAGCTAGAATGTCGAAAAATATTTAAACTTAAGTGAGGACCATAATCAATTCAAATATTAATAAGAAAAATTTAATAAAAATTTAGAAATAAAATACAACCAAATTAAATGAGCTAGGTGCCCTAGCGAGGGTAACCGAGAGGAAGTTGCGGTTCTATAGCGAGGAGCCCTAGACAGGGGAAAAATTATAAAATAATTTTTGGGACTCCAGAGAAGGGTCATTGAGGTTCCTATGGCATTAGAATGCCAAGAAAATATTTAGGAAAATTTTTCAATCGGTACAGCCAATTTTGACCCGTTAAGCCAAACGGAGGGCATTTTGGTCATTTCGCCTTCAGAGGTGATTTTTGGCCGACTTGTCTAGTTAAGTAAATAATTAATATGACATAAAATATGAAGAAACATTACTAAAAATTAAATTGAAATTGAGTAGTGATGAAAAGAAAAGAAAAATCCATAAAAATGCCAAATATGACATCATTATGATGTCATTTGAAAGTCTCCACCAATTATAATTAAACAACCATATTATTAACTAATAAAAGAGACTAAATGAAGACCAAATTAACCAAAAATACAGCAGCCACCTCCTTCAAACCAGCCAAAACGTAGAGAGAGAGAAGATAGGGTTTCCACCATAGCCATTCTTTGCAAGCTTTCATTCTCATGCTTCCTCACCATATTTCCTCAAGACCCCAACACTAAAATGAATCCTTGGACCTAGAGGAAGTGTTTGGCAGCCAAGAGAGTACAAGAAAAGTGAAGATTAAACTTGGGAAAAAAGTTCCACTTAAAGGTTAGTGCATTAGATACGTAAAACTCTTTATTTTCATGATTAATAACTTGAATTGAGTAAGAATTTGTAACTAAAATGAACAATAATTATGTGTATACATACCATAAATTTCGGCTGCCCTATTGAAGGAACAATAATGGAGTGTTTTTATGGACTTAAAGTGGATTAGAGATTATGTTTAAACCATATATGCATGTGGATAGTGAATGAGATAGTTAATTCAAGCATGTTGTGAAAACTCATATGGAAATTAGGGTTTTGAGAAGTGAAAATTTGACTTGGCTTAGGAAATTGTTAGAGAACATTTTAATGGTCAATTAGTGACCATTTTAGGTAAGTTGACCACAATTTGGACTGAAATAATGCATGGCAAAGTGAATGTGTAGGCTGCCTAAAGACAGCAGCAGGGTGACTGAAATTTCAGTCCACTTGGACTGCCATAGCTTTGGCTGTATTGGTCCAATTGGTGTTTGGCCAATTGGACATGAAACTAGGCTTATAATGGCACATTTTTTCTGAAGAAACCATGCCCAAAAGACCAAAGCAAGAGGACCAAAACTTGACCCCAATCTGGATACCCTGCAACAGCACCTGCAGAAATGACCAAATGAACAGTAACTGTTCATTTGGCAATAACTCACTGCAGATATGGTCAATTGACCTGAAATTTTTACAACAACAAGCTAAGACATATACAAACAACTTTCATGAAGGAACCTACCCCAAATTATGGCCAGAACCCATCCAACCAAGTGACTCCAGTGACTGTTCATGTTACTGTAGATATGGTCAATTCTGCAGATTGGCAATCCGGCCAGCTGTGGTTTTTGGACCATATCTAGAGCTAAAAAACTCCAAATGGAGTGATTGAAAAACGGAAATTGAACTAGACAAAATAAGGAACAACTTTTATGTTTGCCATTTCTTTAAATTCCCACTGCAACAGTGTCCAATGGATCAGTAAAGTTGAGCTAAAAAAACTGAAAATTCTGCTTCCCTTGGTTTAAACTTTGAAATGGTATAAATGCTTAATGCCAACAAGTTTTGAATGCCAAATGTGGTATATTGGGAGTGCCAAAGTCAATGTACATATTTTCTATCCAAAAGTCAACATTTTTGTTGACCAATGAGGTGAATAGTGACAGCAAAAACTTGAAATTCACAAATTGAAGAATTTTAAGGTTTCAAATGCCCTAGTATACCCAACAAGATTGGTTTGGATAGTTTGGCATGCCAATAGGGTTCAGTTAGCAGTACTGCACATGGCAATATGCCATTCTGTGATTTTATGGCTTTTAGCCATTTTGACCTTGTATTGAGATTTGGCCTTGTGCCTGATATTATTCTGACTTGTTAGCTATTACATTTGCACTGGAGATGCATATGTGACCGATGGTGTGACGGCCCGAGGTACTTGATACCCAGTGCCAGTTTACCCGCTTATCCAGTCCAGTCGTCTAGTGTAGGTTACTTGGGCAACTAAATGAATGAAAATGGGAAAAGTAAAAGAAATAAATGAATGGATATACAAATACAAGACAAACAAAACATGCACATGCAATACATATTTATTTTCTGTTATTTCATGTTATTTTATTATTGCACCACTAAGCATTATTGCTTAGCGCGTTGCTTTTGCCACGCGTAGGTACTGGAGATACTGATCGTGAGCCCAGTGAACCATGGTAGGTGAGTCCATCTGCCGGATTACGCACAGTGTCCGTGTCACCTCACTACCTTCAGTGCATTGGTAGGGCACTAGGTGTCATTTTGTCATTTTGTAACTAAATTTTTATTTTCTCATATGTATTTGGATCTATGTAATGTATTTTGATGTTCATGTAAATAATGAAAGTTAAGGTCATGAATACAAAATTTGAGCATTTATTTGTTGTTTGTATATGAGTATTCTGAGAAATGGATGTTTGAGAAATGAAAAGGTTGTTGAGACCTGAAATTGAAAAATTGTTGAGATTTTGGATATTGGAGTTTGGGAATGATTGAATGTGAATATTGGAAGTGTTTTTTTTCAGGTTCCGAAGAACTGTTTTCTCCATTTTTAGCCGGTACTCTGCCGGATTTTCTTTAAAATTTTCGGAACCTCAAATAAATAATACTTTTGATAAATGGCTTAAATAAATTATATTTCACAAATGATATTCAAAAGCATGATATAAATTAATTAAGGTATATTAAAGTGTGCCGGTACACCGTGTGGCATTACTTACTCGGGTATACTGTACACGGGTAAGGGGCGTCACAATTATTGAATTTTGAACTTTAGAAATTGATTAAAATGGATTGAGTTTGATTGTGAAATTGAAGTAGTTGTTGAGAAAAATTTTTAAAAGTGCTTTTTACAGGTATTTGAAGAACTGGTTTTTCAAAATACAGACAGAACTCTGTCAAAATTTTTATAAAATTTGCGGAAAAACAAAATTGACCAAAAATATTAACTAGATTTACTTTTAATCATATGTTTTAAATACCTATTAGAAAATGCTCACCACTTGTCAAAAGTAAGAAAATTGTTTAAAATCCCTTGTAGGGTACTTAATGAGTTATCGGTAGATGAAGTTCGGTAGTTCATTAGATATTCTACGGGATCATGTTATGCCTTACAGAGGGGTAAGGTGTGACAAAAAATGTAAGATTACACAAGCTTAGTGAGTAAACTAACCAATCATATAGAAATTCTCTTTCTCAATTCATACATATGCAATGCATCATCAAAATGAATTTTCACATCATAAACATTTCACATATGATGGACTTGTCACCAATGGTCTCCCAGATCCAATATGTCTAGCTCATATGGAGGCTCCTCAGGACTTTCACTTAAATAAGTAACATATCTAATGTGCCCGGCTTATATAGAGGCTCCTCAAGACTTCGCTTAACAATAGTGTGCCAGAGGCTTATTAAGCCTCACCTGGTCTTACCACCACAAATCATGCATGATCACATCATAAACATAATATATATATATAACATAGGGAAGGCCAGTGGGTCATCCAACGTCCATCAAGCATCAACAATAAGAATGCAAAATGCAATATATTCATGATCTAGATATATACACCCATAGTTATTAAACCCGAATCAAACTAGACAATTGAACTAGTGAACCAGTAAATCAGCCCTCAAACCAGTCTGAGTTTGTAATTGAACCTGAAAAGAAAGTGCCCTGACATGACCTAGTGGATTTGGTGGTTGAACGATGAATCGGTGTGACCCAATGTGACCTGGTCAGTTTAATTATTCAATAAAATCTCTCTTTTTTTTATATACATATTTTTTTAATTTTTGGTACATAAAATTGAACTCAGAACATTATAAAAAGTCTTTAAAATCAAAATCAATGAAGCTAACTTGGTAGCTATGTATTTTATATTTTAATATATTTATTTTTTAATATATACTTAATATTTTATAAATAATAAAAAGAGAATTATACATTTATTTATGCATTATATTACTTGAGTACTTTTACATAAAACTTAAAAGCACCATTAAAATTTATTAAATATAACTTAATAAATGTTAAAGTTTTATTTTAAATAATTAAAATTTGATTAATTATATTATTTATATTAATAGGTTCTATATTTAATTAATTTAATAAATTTATATATTTAATTAATTTTTAATGACCTATTGGTTGAACCACTGACCCATTCATCCAATCCCTTCGCCAAGTTAACCTCTGAGCGGGGTTTAATGAGACTGCATACACCCTAATAAATAATGAAATGATGCATGTGAATGATCATGTGTTCAATTTAAATAAATTACATTCATTAAGGTTGGAATTACTCGCCTTTTGTAGCCTATAAACTACTTAACTCAAATGGAAGCTATCCTCAGGTCCTTAACTTTTCGAATCCCTCAAGTCCAATCCTATAATATCGAACTCTAAAGAGTTATACAAGGCTCTAAAACTCTAGTCATATATTAAACATCTTATTCTAGGCCCTTAAGAACCATAAAATCTTGTTTTGGAACTTTAGAAGGGAAGGGAGAATAGGCCTGGCAGAATCCACTTCAGCTGCCAAAGTCTTAGGCTTTAATTGGCCTTTTAGTCTGGTAGCTATTGTGGCTGTTGACCCCCTGGGTCTCAAAACCCTCTTTTAGTCAAGTAGCCACTGTGGCTATCGAAGTCTAGGAGTTCGACTACCAAACCTGTAAATTTTTCATATTTTTTCAATAAACTACATGCTTCGGCTGCCGAAATAATGGTTTTTAGTAGTCAAACCTGAGAATTTCTAGAATTTTCAAGTAAAAAATGTGTAGAAAACATCTTCTTATAACACCCAAACTCACCACAAAGCTTTAAAACACAATCCAAACATATAAACACATGACTAGGGTCAAAAACAACTTGAAGTCAAGCTCCATATACACATGCAATCTAGATTGAACTTGAATTCAAGATTCAACCAAACTTTAAACATAACACCATCAAGTAATTCTTGAATCCATCAAAGGAAACTTGCCATTTAAGGCCTACATAAGCTTGAAATCAAGCTTAAACTCACATGTAACCACTAAGAGCTAGAATTTAAGGTTCTTTTAACTTCACACATCACATTAACAAGAAAAACATCAAGAACTCAACATTTAACCCCATTCTTAACCTAGTCATGCTCTAAAACTCCCCTAAACATACATGCATTCAAAAACCAACAATCTTATCCTTTCAGAAAAATACTTAAACCATTTTAAAAGATTAAAGGAAGAGAGAGTTTACCTCTTTTCCTTGAACTTAAGAAGAATGTGGGTGGCAAATCTCAATTTTAATCCTCTCTTAATAAGCTTCCCAAAAGGAGAATCAAGTTTCAAAACATTATATGGCCAATAGATTCTCCTCAAAAGCCCATTTGCATGTTACAATAGTTTAGAGAGAGGGAAGTGAGAGTTCAAGTTCCCTTTTGATAGAAAAGCAAGTTGTTAGCCATTTTATACCCTTACTGTCGAGGGACTTTCGACCGTCGAAAGTCATAATTCTAGCTACCAGAGTCCATGCTGTCCAAAAAGGATTTGAACAACAAAAAGGGACTTCGGCTACTGAAAGTCCCTACTTCGGCTGCTGAAGTTCCGTTTGCCCAAATAAGCACTTAAAACTTTTATGAAATAAGACCTTTAAAACATTTTCATTTTTAAATACATTTTGAACACATTATATACATACATACATACACACTTTCTACCACCATTCCCTTATATGTGGAACTGTCAAATTTGCCAGAATATTTCATCAATAATAGAAATTTCGATATTCGGGAAATGGTGGGTGTTACAGCAAGTTGCTCTCAAGGTTTTTAAAGGGTTTAATCTTCACATAAAGAAGATAGATAGTAGAGTTAACTATAAAAGAGGGCCTTGAGGAAGGGATGTAGGCTTGGGATAGCTGAACCTCTATAAAATTTATTGTGTTCATCATTTCTTCCTTTTCCCTTCTTTATGCCTTAATATGTTCTAGCTTTAAATTTTTAATTAAAACCCAATTCACTGTCCTCCCTTCTTAGGTTGCTTAAGGGACAACGGATGGATTTTATCATATCTGAACAAAGAAAAGCAGGCATGTTTGACTACTATTTTGTTGGATTTTTGAGGTTTTCTTTTTGCTTTATTATTAGTGGTGCAATTTATTTTTTGTAACAAAGAATGCTTTGGCTCATCAAGTATGTATTATAAAAAATCTAACTTGGATAAATCTCTTCTAGATAATGCTTCTTTGTTCCAAAAGATTGATATGTTATCCTCATTTGTTAATATGAGGTTTTGTAAATAGTTTATTTAAAGTGATGAGTATCCAATGAAATACTTTATAGGAATAGAAGATAAGCTGAATGTTGTTAATAAGGCATTAGTCCAAAAGGAGCTCTCCGAACAAGTTGGTTCTCTTCCAAACATGGTTGCTTCTTCAATGTCAAAGCAAGATGAACATCTTTAATGTGTTAAAAAACTTTTTCATTCTTTCCTAGACATCCATGATAAGGTATTGGTAAAAAAAAAAAATACAAATGCCACCTTCCCATTTAGTTTTTTTTTTAATTTATTTATTTATTTATTTGTAATTGTTTATATGGTCCATCATAAATTGGCCTAAAATGACTAAATATGCTGCAATGTGTTAGAGTGTGTGTGTGTGTGTGTGTGTGTGTGTGTGTATTTAGCATTAGAGTTATGCATGTTCCTATAGAAATCTTAAGTTCTTGTTAGCTATTGAATTGAGTTTTAGATGTAATCTATTAATTGATTGGTTTACTATTAGAGTCACTCCTTCAATGCTTATTGATCAGCTTCCAACATCATTTTGTTGTACATTCCATGAATCTAAAAGCATATTCCAAAATATTATCCATAAATATGGTTTTGAAAAATAATTCATGTGGATGCATATTAATTTTTTATAAGTTGTATTCATGTCTTTAATTTTGTTATTGTTAATATGAATATTATGCTTAGTTGCAAAAACAAAAGAACAAATAGACAAAT
The DNA here is from genome assembly GCF_030052815.1 of Hevea brasiliensis. NCBI lineage: Eukaryota > Viridiplantae > Streptophyta > Magnoliopsida > Malpighiales > Euphorbiaceae > Hevea > Hevea brasiliensis. Next base: position 42,334,762 of record NC_079498.1, read on the forward strand.
ATGAATCAAACTATGAATATGGCTACTGAATATTATTTTCAAAATCCGCAAGTGCACGAATCGTATAAGTAATATAGAAAGATATTGTTCCCATGAGGATCGAGTTTATTATCAAATTATAGCTGAATTGATTATCTAGACTATCAAAAATTGAAAGAGCATTTAAAAGTAAAATAGAAACAAAATTAACTGATATCAGCAGATTCTAAACAAAATTAAAAAATCAATTAATTAAATGATGATTCTAGAGTTGGGGTTTTTACACTCTTATTAATCAAGTTTTAATCAAATCTATCCAACAATTGGATATTTATAACTTTGAAGAAGATTAATTAGAAAATTTCTTAGATTCCCTTTCATGATATCAAAGATGTGTTTTAATTAAACTAATTCCTACTTTCGTGGCTCTTGATTTAATTAAATCCCATTAGCTTTTTTAATTAATCTATATTTATCTCTAAATGTAAGCTATAAGTTCAAATGCTTAGTTTTCCATCATTAACTTTCACCTTTTAGTCTTTTAATCAATCATTTAATTCAATACTCAAAGGGTACCAACACTAAGCAAGCATTATGGCACGAGAAAATGAATCAAAGCATAACATTAAGCAAGGATTAAGGCATAAGAAAATGAATCAAAGCATAAAACTCATATCATTGAATAAAAATCAGAACAAATCCATTGAATACAGCAGAGTATTACAATGCCTAATTCTAAAATATAAGAAAATACTCACTAATATTCATATTTATAAAAATTTATGAAGTAAAATGAAACCAACATGAAAATAAGTAAAGGAATAGAGGAACCTAGTTGAAGAATCAACTTTGATGATGAACTTTAGACTAAAATCCATTTGGTGTAGTGAGAAATTAAAGAAATCATTGCTATTGTCCTCTTTCTTCCAAAAATCTAAGTTTTTGTCTAATTTTATTCTCTTAATTTCTACTTAGTACTAATTATGGTAAAAACTAAAGAAAGAGATGTTTTTATATTGCTAAAATAGTAGCGCTAATAGGTTAAAATGAGGTAAAAGAAGCCTAGAGAAGAAATCCACATCTAAAACATTGATTCAGCGTGACTTTTAATTCACATGACCTGACACACGGGCCTATGTGTTTGCTTATGTGTTTGCACACTTCAAGTTTAGAGTAGACGCAAAGAGAGGTATAATGGTGAAAAGGTAGTTACATAATCTAACACACGACCCCATGTGTCTGCTTGTGTAAGTCTCTATTTTCGCACTTCTCCTGCACTAACTTGTATAAATGAAATATAGCTTATGTGATTGCAAAGCTTATAATCACACAGGCTGTCTCCCTTTGTGCAACTATTTGCTTTTCCATAAAAGTTGCATTTTTCCACTTTTCTTCTATCACTATAAAATCATTCCAAAGGCCTTAAATACATGAAATTAACCTACAAAAGCAAGAAAGACACAAATAAATCCAAAATTAAACTAATTAAACTAAAAGTTAAATGATAGAGCTTAAAATAACTATTCAAAGGGGAAAATGGATGCAAAACATGAGCTAAATATCTATACAATATGAATGCAACAAGTACTCCCAAACTCAAACATTTATTTTTTCCCAAGCAAATAAAAATGAAAGCACAAAACGGCCCCTATCTCTAGAATTGTAAAAATATTAATCAAAGCTTTTAACCTTACTCTCAATGTTGTGTAAAATCCTGTAAATGCATGGATTATTAACAAGTAATAAAGTGATGAGTAAAATATCATTCCACGAGAATCGTGTTGAGTACCAAATTGTAGTGATTTTAATTATCTAGATGATTGAATTCAAGCTAAGATTAAATTTAAAAACAATTATTAAAACCCAATTTAACAACTAATAAGAATTAAAAAAAAATAACCTAATTTAGCAATTAATAAGAATTAAAAAAAATAACAACAAATAGATAAAAGATTCTAGGACTACGGTTTCACTACATCAACTCACCATGATCCAAGACCTAACTCGATCAATCATGGATGACATTGCTTTAAAGGTGAATTATCCTAAAATATCTAATGTCCTCTTTCAAGTTACAAAAGACATGTTAGAATTAAAATCATACCTATTTTCATGATATCAAGTTAATTAAAACCCATTGGAGTCTTTGATATTTAATTTACCCTCAAAGGATTTAAGCCTATCTCTAGGTCATAACTTCATAAGTTCATATTCTAGAGATCCAATATTGAACTTTATCTTTCAATCCTTCATTCAATATGTAGAATCATGCAATTATGGGATCCAAACATAATTCAAGCATTAGGCACACCAAAATTGAATCAAAAGCAAATATCAATCCATTAATTAAGTAAAATTAAATAATAGCCATAGTAAAGTTAAAGAGCTACATCCCTAACCCTGTAATGAAGAAAACTATTTACTCGTGGTTGAAATTAACAACCAAGTTCATCAAATAAAAGCAATAAGACATGAGAAGAATGATAATTAGAAAAACTATAAGAGATTTGTGGCCTTGATCTTATGAAACTTCAGCTTGAATCTCCCTTTGTGTATAAAAAGTGAATCGTCTCAAGCTTGATCTTCCATGTGAATCTATTAGAAGAAAGTTCGATCCCCAGTGAAACTCTAACTCTAGATATTTATATCCAATGAAAGCCTCTTATTTTGGAGTCCTAAAAGTCTTAGAAAACCTCCACGAAAGGAAGGGAAACAAGAAAAATCTAATCTCAATTTCCACCTCTTAGGGGTTACACAAGCCATATAATTTCTTTATATTACATTAGTATACCCCATGTAACTCTCTGCTTCTTAAATTTTTGAAGTTTCTTCAACACAAAAGGTTACACAAGCTATATTATTTTATGTCTCTAGCTAACGAGCCATGTAACTGATTACACAGTCCAAATAATTTTAAATGGCCCAAAAATTACATTTTAATGCTCTAACTCTTTTCTAATTCCATCCATTCCTTCCCTTACCATCGAAACATACTTGATAAGATCCAAAAACCATGAGACTAAACTAAATTGAATCAAATTTCAAAGGATAACTAAAAACATTTGAAAATAAATAGAAAAGTGACTAAACCAAAATGCAATGAATATGATCCTAAATGCCTATACAATGTGACTACATCACCCAACCACCAACATTCCAATTTCCCTCCTTCAAGGTACAAGGAAAACAAGTCGTTACTCTAAGTTTCACCTCTTAGCTAAGTTCAAATCAACTAACTCAAATATGCAACCATCAAAAAATCATAAAAGTCAATCATGCTTAAATAGATTCATAAACAATATTTTACTAAAAGTGTCTCTAATGGACAGATAGATGGAAATGAATGAATGTGATGAAATCTAATCCTATAACTTAACTCAATTTAACTCAACTAAGCCTTTATCCCAAGAATTTGGAGTCGGCTATATGGATTCTTTTTCTCCATTCTAAATGATTTTGGGTTAAATCCTCGGAAATGTGTAATGCTTCTAGGTCATGTTGTATTACTCTTCTCCAAGTTAGTTTAGGTCTACCCCTTCTTTTCTTTCTATCCTCTAACCTAATGTGCTCTACTTGTCTAACTGGAGCCTCCGTATGTCTATGCTTCACATGACCAAACCACCTTAATCTTCCTTCTCTCAACTTATCCTCAATTGGCACCACTCCTACCTTTTCTCTAATATTCTCATTATGAACTTTATCTAGTCTAGTATGACCACTTATCCACCTTAACATTCTCATCTTCGCAACTCTTATCTTAGACACATACGACTCTTTCAGTGCGAACACTAACTACCATATAACATGGCCGGTCGTATGGCCGCACGATAAAATTTTCCTTTCAACTTATTGGGAATTTTGTAATCACATAAAACTCCCATGGCACTTCTCCACTTCAGCCATCCAACTTTTATCCTATGACTAACATCCTCCTCACATCCCCCATCTACTTGAAGGATTGAGCTGAGATATTTAAAGTGATTACTTTGGGGCTGTACCACTCCATCCAAACTAACTCTTTCCCTATCACCAGTTCGGCCTTCACTGAACTTGTAATGCATGTATTCTGTTTTCGTTCTATTTAACTTAAAACCCTTTGACTCTAGAGTACTTCTCCAAAGCTCTAACTTTCTATTGACTCCTTCTCGCGTCTCATCTATTAGAACTATATCATCTAAAAACATCATGCACCAAGGGATACTCTCTTGTACATGTTTCGTCAATTCATTTAAAACTAATGTAAAAAGGTAAGGGCTTACAGCTGAACCTTGGTGTAATCCAATTGAGATAGGAAAATCTCTTATGTCCCCTCCCACTGTGCACACAATAGTAGTTACTCCTTCATACATATCTTTCAATACTTGTATGTACTAATAGATACCCTCTTTTGTTCTAACACTCTCCATAAGAGATCTCTTAGAACACTATCATAAGACTTCTCCAAATCAATAAAAACCATGTGTATATTTTTCTTCACATCTCTATATTTCTCCATTAAGCTTCTAATGAGAAAGATCGCTTTCATAGTTGAACAATCGGGCATGAAGGCAAGTTGATTGGGAGAGATAGAAGTTTCATGACATAGTCGATGTTCCACAACTCTCTCCCACAACTTCATAGTATGGCTCATGAGTTTAATTCCCCTATCATTTGAGCAACTCTATATGTCTCCCTTATTTTTAAAAATAAGCACTAAAATACTCCTCCTCCATTCATCAAGCATTTTCTTTGAGTTTAAAATCTTATTAAATAATTTAGTTAACCATGCCACTCCCATATCTCCCAAACACTTCCACACTTCAATTGGTATTCCATCGAGTCCACAAGCTTTACCCACTTTTATTCTCTTAAGTGATCTAATCCTTCTAGTATAATTCACATTCTTTTCTATTGCTCTGTAGTCTATATTCACGCTATTACCACTTTGAATATTGTTAAAGAGATCATCAAAATAATTTCTCCATCTTTCTTTAATGTCCTCATCTTTCACCGATAATTTTCCTTCTTTATCCTTAATACACCTAACTTGATTGAGATCTTGATATTTCTTTTCTCTCCTCCTTGCTAATTTATAAATATCTTTCTCCCCTTCTTTAGTTTCAAGTTTCTCATATAACTTTTCAAAAGCCTGCGCTCTTGCTTGACTAACTGCCTTTTTTGCCTCTTTCTTTGCTGTCTTATACTGTTTATATACCTCATTATTATCACACTTAGGTAATTTCTTATACCATTCCATCTTTCTCTTCACTCCTTTTGTACTTCCTCATTCTAGCACCATCTCTCTTTTGAGGGTGGTCCATGTTCTCTAGACTCTCCAAGTACTTTTCTAGCTACTTCTCTAATCTTTGATGCCATCTGTATCCACATATCATTGGAATCCACATCCAGCTTTCATGCTTCGGACTCAAGAAGCTCATTTTTGAACTTCACTTGCTTTACTCCTTTCAATTCCCACCACTTTGTTCGAGCTACACTATTTCTTCTAACCTTACTTGAATTGTTCCTAAACTTGACATCCAAGACCACTAACCGATGTTGACTTGTTAAAGCCTCTCCTGGAATGACCTTGCGATCCTTGCATAAAGCTCTATTTATCTTCCTGGTTAAGAGGAAGTCAATTTGGCTTCCATGTTGCCCACTTTTAAAAGTCACTAAATATGACTCTCTTTTTATAAAGTAGGTATTTCTTTGTATTAGGTCGTATGCCATAGCAAAATTCAGAATGATTTTTCCCTCCTCATTTCAACTGCCAAAACCAAAACCTTCATGAACATTCTCGTAACCTTGCCAATCACTTCCTACATGTCCAATCTAATCCTATAAGCAAATCTTAAATTGCTATCTCCACTAATGAAGTAAGCACTTTTTAAAATATCAAAAGGATTGTATAAAGGTTGTAATAGGGCTAAAGGGTTGAAATGTGGCTAAGAAAGTGAAGGAAAAAAGTAATTAAAGCATGAGAATATACTGCAAGAGAAACAAAATACACAACCTTTTTTTCTAACACAACATAGGAGAGATATTAATACAGTCCTTCACTAATGCTAGTATAAGATTTCTTAAGCTTTTAGAAGGACCTTTTCACATGCATTTTGTCATTTGATTTGGCATTTTGTGTCCCTTTTCTTTAATTCCACCCCCAAACTCGCTTTTTGCACTATTGGGTGGATATTAATTTCATAATTTATTATGCTTGCAACTTTACAAAAAATCTACTCCCATTCTCTGTTTTCTTCTCTTTTTTTATTGATTGCATTTTAATTGAGTATTTATTACTTAAGTAATTACTCTTATGAAAGGTAAAAAAAGTGTTTAAGTTGGCACTAAGTGAATAGAATGGGGTTTAAAGAAATTAAATGGTAAAATAAGGCTCAAAAGGGCTATAAGGGATAATTTTTAATTAGGGAAGCTAAGGCTAAAATGAGAGATAAATACAAAGAAGGCCTTAATCATTTCCTATTCAAGTGCAAGCTTAGAATTTGCCTCATGAGGTATAAAAGGTTTGTTCTAGAATTGGTGAGACATATATGTAACACCCTCACTGTAGCAATTCTGTACATTCTACTGTTCAGGTGATCGGTGTCGGTCCGGACAGCTAGAACGTCTGAAAAAATATTTAGACTAAAGTGAGGAGTCATAATTAACTCAAATACTAATAAGAAAAATTAAGAAAAAAATTTAGAAATAAAATACAACTAAGTTAAATGAGCCGGTGCCCTAGTGATGGGTAACCCAATGGAAAGTTACGGTTTTCGCAACTAGAAGCTCTAAACCCAGGAGAAAATTCATGAAATAATTTTTGGGACTCCAGAGAAGAGTCATTGAGATTTCGATGGCATTAGAATGCCAACAAAATACTTTGAAAAATTTTTAGATCGGTATAGACTATTTTGGCTTAATAAGCCAAACGGAGGGCATTTTGGTCATTTCGTCTTCAGAGATGATTTTTGACCAACTTGTCCAATTAAGTAAATAAATTATATAACATAAAATGTGAATAAATATTGTTAAAAAAATTGAATTGAAAATGAATAGAAAGAAAAGAAAGGAAAAATAAAGATAAATGGGACTTTTGACATCATATGATGTCATTATTAAAGCCTCCACCAATCAAATTTCACCAAGCTATAATAAGTCAACTTAAATAGAGTTAAGTGGGCAGAAATTAAAAAGAAAAATCTTCATCCCCTACCTCTCTCAACCTAGCCAAAATCGTCCCTAACCCTAAACCTCCATTAAAGCTTTATCAAGCTTTATACCCCACACCATTTCACATCAAAATCCCTCATTCTCTTCACTAAAATTTTTCCTCACCTCTTAAACTCTCTTTGGCTAGCAAAAAGAAGAAGGAGAAAGGAAGGTTTTGCAAGCTTGGGAGTTACCTCCAACAAGGTTAGTGCCATTTTGATTGCATAATAGTTGTGTATGGCTGCTATTGAACATGATTTTGGTGTTTTAATTCATAGATTGTATGTATATAGAGAATTGAAATTGTTGGAGTTAGTGTTTGGGAAAAACCTAGGGTTTTGCTCATGTATTGGTGAAAGAAAGTTTTGATGGTCAATTAGTGACCATTTGGTTATGTGTGATTAAGAGATGAAGTGATTGTTCCATGGGAATTGAAGTTAGGTATGCTGCCCTTAGTGACCTGCAGAACTGGGTATGGGTCCAGCAGGTTTGGGCAGCTATAACTTGGATTATGTAGGTTCAATTGGTGCAAGGCCAATTGGACATGAAATTAGATACATAATGGCACAATTTTGGTGAAGGAACTCTATCAAAAAACTAAACATAGGATGCCCTAAAAATTGACCAAATTCGGGTGACTTACATTCTGCCTGGGCAAAATGATCAAATGAACAGTGTTCATTCATTTGGTCATAACTCAGTGTAGAAAGGTCCAATTGACCTGAATTTTTACCAGTAGAAAGCTGAGACATAGCCCTACAACTTTCATGAAGAAAATAAACCCAAATTTTGACCATAACATGTCCAAAAACTGACCTTTAGTCAGTGTACAAAAACTACAGAATTGATTCTACCCAAAATTTCTGGAAAAATTGCAATCCGTCCAGTTATGGTGTTTAGGCCATAACTTGAGCTACAAAACTCCAAATGGAGTGATTCAAAAAAAGAAATGTAACTAGACACAATAAGCAACAACTTTGATGAAGAATATTTGGCTAAATTCTCACTGTAGAATGGCCTAATGGAACAGTGAACTCTAGCACCTAAAACTAAAATTTCTAATTTATTCACCATTGGTTAGAAGTATGGATTGGCAACTAATGCCAACACTTTTGGGAACCAAAATGTGGTAAATTTATGTGATTAGAACTTATGCAGCTATTATGCATTGGAATGTCAATAATGTGACCTAAATAGTGAAATGAATAGTAACATTACATGTAAAGCATGAAAATTCAATCAATAACTTGGTAATGTGCCCTAGTACACCTAGTAAGATTGGTTTGGATAGGTTGACATGCCAATAGGGTTCAATTAGTAGTATTGCACATGGCATTATGCCATTTTGTGATTTTATGGCTTTTAGCCATTCTGATATTATGATGATACTTGGCCTTGTGCCTAATGTTATTACAGCTTATTAGCTGTTCTGTTGCACACCGGGAGACACTATGTGATCAATGGTGTGACGGCCTGAGGTACTTAGTACCCAGTGCCAGTTTATCCATTTATCCAGTCCAGTCATCCAGTATAGGTTACTTAGGCAACCAAAAATGAAAGTTGATAAATTTAATGAAATAATGGATATAACAAGTACCAAATAAATAAGACTACAAATAATTACCAAAAATTTGTCTGCATGAGACATCAATATACACACTGCATATTTATTTTTCTTTTAGTTATTTTTATTTTATTATTGGTACCACTAAGCATTATTGCTTAGCTCGTCGCTTTTTGCTACACGTAGGTTTTAGAGAGACTGATAGAGAGCCCAACAGACCACAGACTGGGTGAGGTCACAGATCTGCATAGAGTTAGAGTCACCTCTCTTTTACAGTGTATCAGTGGTAGGACCTTTAGGTTCCTTTTGAAATTTTGTTTTTGCATTTTGTAACAGGTAGTAGTTTGTGATTTGTAAATTATGAACTCATGTAAATAGTAAATTGATGTAATCATATGTTGATGCCCATATTTTGTAAAAATTTCATTAATTAATATAATTTAAGAATATCTTCATGAAATTAAATTTGATTTTGGATCTGAATGAAATTGTGGGTTCATGAGGAAAACTTGAGATGGTTGTGAATGTTGAAAATTGTTGAGACCATGTTGATGGTTATTGGAGATTGAGAATATGGATTAATGTTTTGGAAGTGTTTTTCATAGGTTCCAAAGAACTGTTTTCTCCATTTTTAGATGGTATTCTGCCGGATTTTCGATAAAATTTTCGGAACCTCAATGAATTTATAATTTCTATAAATGACTTAAATGAGTCAAATCTCCCAAATTGCATTTCATCATCATAAAAAAATAAATTAAGGAAAGATAAAAATAATTGAGATAAAATATGGTATTCCTATACACAGTGTGGCATATCTTGCTCGGCTATATTGTAGACGGGTAAGAGGTGTCACAATATATTATTAAATTCATGTTTAGATCTTTTTTTAAGCACTCAAGAACTACATGAGACCAATTAATAGAAGTATACCTTGTTTAATTAACTAACCCTTAGCTAAGAAGCAAAATACAAGAGTGAGAACTTACAAACTTTGTGCCCATCTGGCACTTTCAATACAAGAGCAAAATATAAGAGCAAGATTAATTACCCTTTTCAGTAATTCTTACTTTTTCAAAGATAACAAAAAAATTTATTTTCATGAAATGCATGCTTTAAACTATAATAATGAATTAAAACCTGTATGAAAGTGTGTATGAGTGAAAACTGTATGAGTTATATACAAGTAAGTTTATATACATGTAAATTATATACTAAATGCACCTAAATGATGTGAAAATGCATGAAAATTTAAAATTTTAACGAAAATTTGCAAAATTTTGCCGTACACCCCCAAACTCAAAATAGACATTGTTCTCAATGTCTACGTGCAGCTAAAGATAACGTAAGAGAGATGAATATATGTTATGAAAGAATGAAATGAATAATAAGAAACAGGGGTGAAAGTTGCAATCATGCAAGCTTATGTGATTCCATGCTTCATTTGCACAGGGTGATGTAATTGCAATTTCAACGAGACAGTAACATTATACAACCTTATATAATTGAAAAGCATACTGACATAACCCTGAGTACATAAAATAAAAATTAAAACCTTTCTAATATATATATATAATAACTAATAAGCTAAAAAAATGAATAAATCTCAAATAAGCACATTAAGAAAATAAACATCCCACAATATATATATGTAAACAATTCGTAGCTGCAAAAGAAAAAAGGTAAAAGAGATATGTGCAAGTAGTAAAAGAAATTTGAGCATGAAAAGAAAATATGGGTGGGATTTGCAAATAAACAGAGTCATGTGTTTACACTTTCCATTTAGACAGGCTTGTGTTTTTGCAAATTTCAACTGAAAAATTATATTACACAACCCTGTGTAATGGCACCTATGACATTTCTTAATAATATATACAACAGTAAAAGTTTAGAATGAGAAAGAAAGGGTAAGTACAACCAATTAAACTCAAAGAATATATATATATATATATATATATATATATATATATATATATATATATATATATATATATATATATATATATCCCAAACTATTTATCTAATGAACTACATGTAACACCCTCCCGATAACTATTCCGTACATCCTACTGTTCCGGTGACCGGTGTCGGTCCGGACAGCTGGAATGTCCGGAAAAATATTTAAATTAAAGTCAGGAACCATAATTAACTCAAATATTAATAAGAAAAATTTAGTAAAAATTTTAGGAATAAAATACAACCGAGTTAAGCAGTAGGTGCCCAGCGATGGGTAACGAGAGGAAGTTGCGGTTCTATAACGAGGAGCCCTAGACCCGGGAGAAAAATTATAAAATAATTTTTGGGACTCCAGATAAGGGTTATTGATGTTCCCATGGCATTAGAATGCCAAGAAAATACCTAGAAAAATTTTTCAATCGGTACAGACAATTTTGACCCGTTCAGCCAAACGGAGGGCATTTTGGTTATTTCGCCTTCAGAGGTGATTTTTGGCCGACTTGTCCAGTTGAGTAAATAATTAATATGACATAAAATATGAATAAACATTACTAGAAATTAAATTGAAATTGAGTAGTGGAGGAAAGAAAAGAAATTGAGGAAAAAGGGCTATTTATGACATCATGGTGATGTCATTTATAATTACCAACCAATCACAATTAAGCCCTTATTTGACTAACTAATAAAGAGACAAATTGAAGACTAAATTCATCAAAGAACCAGCAGCCATCCTTCTCTCCTCAAGTGCAGCCGAAATCCATCTCCCTCCCTCTATTGATTTTTTTTTTCAATCAAGCTCAATTTCTCCCTTGTTTCCACCACTAAACCCTAAACCCCTTCATTAAAACTTAACCACACCTCTTAGGGAAGTGTTTGGCAGCCTAGAAAGTGAAGGAAAGTGAAGTTTTGAGTGAGGAAAAATCTGCCGTAATCAAGGTTAGTGCATTAGATACTTAAAACTCCTTTTTTTCATGATTTGCAACTTGAATTGAGTAAGAATTGTAACTAAAATGAACAAGAATTTTGTGTACACATACTATGAATTTTTGGCAGCCCTTGTGAAGGAATTATTTTGATTGTTTTGATGTACTTAAAGTGGGCTATAGATCAAGTTTAAACCATGTGTGTATGTGATTATTGAAGGAGCTAATAATTAAGGTATTGTGAAAACCTATAATGGAACTAGGGTTTTGAAGAGTGAAAAATTGGCTTGGCTTGGGAAATTGTTAGAGCACATTTTAATGGTCAATTAGTGACCATTTTAGGTAAGTTGACCATAATTAGAACTGAAAAATAGTATGGTTGTCACACCTTACCCCTCTGTAAGGCATAACATGATCCCGTAGAATACCTAATGAACTACCGAACTTCACCTACCGATAACTCATTAAGTACCCTACAAGGGATTTTAAAACAATTTTCTTATCTTTGACAAGTGGTGAGCATTTCTAATAAGTATTTAAAACATTTAGTTGAAATTAAAACTAATTAATATTTTTGGCCATTTTAGTTTTCCGCAAATCTTATAAAAATTTTGACAGAGTTTCCTCTGTATTTTGAGAAAACCGTTCTTCAAATACCTGAAATAAAAGCACTTCCAATAATTATCTAACCACTACTTCAAATTCATACTCAATCTCAACCAATTTCTCAAAATTCACAAGTTCAAAAATTCTCAAAATACTGTCCATCAATATCATTTATTCATATTCCATTCAAGATAAACAATTTATATATTCATCATACTAAAATTTACATTCAAAAAGTCCAAATTAAAATTTATTACAACTTTTATACAAACTTTGTACAAGCTGCTCAAGACCCATGTACATGTCCATACATTTATGTGCAATATATACATCAAAAGAAATATTTACAGTTAGGGTATAAATTACACTCGAAAACTTTAGGCTGGTAGCTTCTCACACCTCAGCAGCTCAGTCTGCTGCTCCTCTAGTCTCTGTATCTGCGACAGCAATAAAAGCTATCGCTGAGTACTAGGACTCAGTGGTGCACAATATACTAAAATAATCTTTATGCAAAACTTAAAGCACATTCATTCAAAAATTTGGCTAAACATGAAAATTAAATACAATTATGCGTTGTAAGATTTTACATGTAAACCAAGTTCATTTCAAAGTATCAAAACACATTTCATAAAACCCACAGTTAGATCACGCCATTCGAAACAAATAGAATCTCAATAGCCAGAGGCTAAAGAGAAATCATATCACAAGGCTAGCTAGCTCAAATATATGGATATCCATTCACATCCTCTTCTACTGGCACACCTCAACACTTCTCCAGAGAAGGAATCAAAATTCAAAACTAATTACCTCCACTAGTCGTGCTAGTGAGGTGTTCAAATATATGGTCATGACACTGTGGTTTCAAAACTTATCTTAACAATTTGCTAAACATTGTCATTTCAAATATACACAATAATTTTCAACAATTTAGATCAAACATCATAAGAATGCCATAATCCAACATTTCATATTATTCAAAACGATATGCAAAAGATGATTATAAAAGTATATGTTGTGCACAAACCTCAAACGAGTCGCCTGTTGGCCTTGACTCGACTCCTCGGATTCTGTCCCGGTATTCTTTTCCACTGAAACACGAAATTTTCCAATGTTTCAGTACTAAAACTTAAAATAAATCAAAAATAAACTTAACTTCACATTTACCTAGCTCTAACGTGTTAAATGCGACGTTCTCGAAATTTTGTGTTTTGGGTTACTATTCACTGCACTATTTAAGTCAAATTATTGACTTTCTAAGGCTTAATGAGTATGGGAACTCCAACTTCACCCACATACCACATTTTGGTCACCAAACTTGTTGGTTTTGGTCATTTGTTTAAAGCTTAGGTCATTTTGGCAAAATTGCCAATTTTCGGTTTTGGTTCTCCGAAGTTGCACTATTTCATTGGTCGGTCTACTGTTGGAATTTGACAAAACTTCCTACATAGAAAATGTTCCTTATTGTCTTAAGTGTATTCTCATTTTTGGATCACCTCAATCGGAGTTTTTTAGCTCAAGTTATGGCCAAAATAAGTTTACTGTTCACGTGTATTGTTCATACTGAGATTTTGGTCTTTGTGATTTTTGGTCCAACTTTGGTTAATAATTTGATCAAGTTAAGTTCATAATTTGGTCTCACTTTCTTCATATGAAATGTTGAACTATGTCTTAGGTTTCCATCGGTTCAAGAATCGCCTAAATCTGAGTTTTCTAGAGAGAGTTATAACCATCCAAGCATTGCTGCTCAATGAAAATTCTGCAGAATCTCAGTACAGTAAATTTAACTTTGCTCAATGATTTGAATGAGTTAATGGCCTAATTTGGGTTGGTGTTCTTCATGAAAGTTTTAGGTATATATCATATCTAATTTCTGGTAAAATTTCAGGTCAATTTGACCTACCTAGCTCGAGTTATGACTCTCATCGCTGTGACTCTCGGCTCATTTAACCTCTTATGTTCTATTTTTCTTATTTATAGTTAACTAATTAAATATTACTAATTATTTGTGTTTATGGCTTCTCAAATTGTCTTAAGTGTGGCCCTAATCCCATTAATTGTCCGGACCGACACCGGTCACCGGAACAGTGAAATATACCAGGCTATACAACGGGGGTGTTACAATTCTCCCCCCCTTAAATAAATTTCGTCTCGAAATTTTTACCTGGTATCAATCTCTGAACAGCTGTGGATGTTGTCTCCTCATGTCCTCCTCTCGTTCCCAAGTAGCTTCTTGGCCTGAATGATGGTTCCACAGCACTTTTACCAACGGTATCTGCTTATTCCGTAGCTGCTTCACCTCATAAGCCAGAATCTTTATGGGTTCTTCTTCATATGTAAGGTCTGGATTCACTTCTATTTCTTCTACTGGTAATACATGAGATGGGTCTGATCGATACCTCCTCAACATAGACACATGGAAGACATTATGTATCTTCTCCAACTCTGGAGGTAGTGCCAACCGATATGCCAAAGGACCCACTCTTTCCAGAACCTCATATGGCCCGATAAAATGAGGACTTAGTTTCCCCTTCCTGCCGAATCTCATAATCCTCTTCCAAGAAGAAACTTTGAGGAAAACTTTCTCACCCACTGCATACTGAATATCTCTTCTCTTCAGATCAATGTAGGATTTCTGATGGTCTGATGCAGTCTTAAGTCGACCTCTGATCACCCTGATCTTCTCCTCGACCTGTGAACAATTTCGGGTCCAATCATCTTTCTTTCACCCACGTCATCCCAACACAACGGGGTTCTACATTTTCTGCCATACAAAGCTTCATATGGAGGCATCCCAATGCTTGATTGGTAGCTGTTGTTATAAGCAAACTCAATCAAAGGCAAGTGCGTATCCCAACTACCCTCAAACTCAATCACACAAGCCCGTAGCATGTCCTCCAAGATCTGAATTACTCTCTCAGACTGGCCATCTGTCTGTGGGTGGAATGCAGTACTAAAGTTCAATCTAGTTCCTAGGGCTCTCTGAAGACTACCCCAGAATCTAGAAGTGAACCTAGGATCTCTGTCTGATATGATAGATACTGGCACTCCATGTAGTCTCACAATCTCATCAATGTATAATTTGGCCAATCTTTCTAAACTGTAGTCCATCCGAACTGGCAGAAAATGAGCAGACTTAGTTAGTCTGTCAACAATGACCCAAATCGCATCATGACTCTTCTCGTGTCCTCAAGTCCCATTACAAAATCCATTGTTATTCTCTCCCATTTCCACTGCATCTGGTAGTGGATGTAACAACCAATGGTACTTGATGCTCGCTTTACTTGGCGACAAGTTAGGCATTTGGATATAAACTCTGCCACATTCCTTTTCATACCCATCCACCAGTAATGCTCCTTTAGCCCTCTATACATTTTTGTGCCACCAGGATGCATGGCAAAAGGAGACTCATGTGCTTCCTTCAAAATGATCTTCCTCAATTCAACATCATTAGGAACACATATTCTCGCTCGGTGTAGCAAGAGACCATCATCTCTCGATTGAGAATTCGGTTTCTTGCCTGCCGACTTCTTCCAACAATTTCTGATACTTCTGATCATTCTGAGCAGCCATTCTAATCTGATCAATCAACACTGGCTGTACATGCCATGCAACTGCTGTCTGCCCATCATCACTAATCCCTAAGCTGGCATGCAATGATCTTAACTCATGTACCAAAGACAAAGGAGTAACCCGTAGACTTGCCATAGTCTTGCGACTTAAGGCATCAGCCACAACATTAGCTTTCCCTGGCTGATAGTCTATCAGACAATCATAGTCTTTTATCAACTCTAACCATCTCCTCTGTCTCAAATTCAGCTCTTTTTGGGTGCCCAAATACTTTAAACTTTTATGATCTGTGTAGATGTAGCACTTCTCCCCATACAAATAATGTCTCCAGATCTTAAGAGCAAACACAATGGCTGCAAGCTCCAAATCATGTGTCGGATAATTCCTCTCATGCGGTTTTAGCTGGCGTGATGCATAGGCAATGACATTTCGATCTTGCATCAACACACAGCCTAAGCCATTGTGAGAAGCATCACTATAAACTGTATATTCTTTACCCGGGGTAGGTAAAGTTAGGACTGGAGCTTCAGTCAAACATCTCTTCAATTCATCAAAACTCTGCTGGCATTTATCCGTCCACTGAAATTTTACATCTTTTCTAAGTAGCTTGGTCAATGGAGATGCCAACATGGAGAATCCCTTCACAAATCTACGGTAGTATCCAGCTAAACCCAGAAAACTGCGAATCTCTGTGACATTTCTGGGTGGCCTCCAATTAAGGACAGCTTCAATCTTACTTGGATCTACCTCGATGCCCTCTTCTGATACTACATGCCCCAAGAAAGATATTTCCTTCAGCCAAAATTCACACTTCGACAATTTGGCATATAGCTGTTTCTCCCTCAAAGTCTGCAGTACAATCCGCAGATGTCTAACATGCTCTTCTGCATTCCTCGAATAGACCAATATATCATCTATGAATACCACAACAAACTGGTCGAGGTATGGTCTGAAGATAGTGTTCATCAGATCCATAAAAGCAGCCGGAGCATTAGTTAACCCGAATGGCATGACCAAGAACTCATAATGGCCATAACGGGTTCTGAAGGCAATTTTAGAAATACTCTGCTCTTGTACTTTCAGCTGATAATAACCTGATCTCAGGTCAATTTTGGAGAACACAGCTGCACCCCTCAACTGATCAAACAAGTCATCAATGAGGGGCAATGGATATCTATTCTTTATTGTCACCTTATTCAACTGCCGATAATCAATACACAAGCGGAGAGTGCCATCTTTCTTCTTTACAAACAACACTGGCGCTCCCCAAGGTGACACACTAGGGCGGATAAAGCTCTTGTCAAGCAATTCTTGCAACTGCACTTTCAACTCTTTCAGTGCAGTGCCATTCTATATGGCGTTATGGAGATTGGATCCACACGAGCATAACATCAATTTCAAATCGCACCTCTCTTTCGAGGTAATCACGGCAATTCATCAGAAACACATCAGGAAAGTCACATACCGTAGGGATGTCCCTTAGTCTTTGGACTCCCCACAGGTGTCTATCACATGTGCCAAATATGCTTCACACCCCTTTACGATCATCCTTACGGCTAGTGCAGCGAAATGATGTTTGATGGCGATAAATGCCTCTCCCGTGTATTACCACATCACCGTATAAAGGAGACCAAAAGTGGTATCTTGATCTCTGATTAATCATGGCGTGATGCTGGCTAACCAATCCATGCCCAAGATGATATCATACTCTCTGAAGGGCATTTCAATCAAGTCGGACAGAAAACATGTCCTTGGATCACCAAAGGGCGATCTCTATAAATTCTGTTGACCGGACCTCTTGTCCTAACGGACTAGTTACTAGCACTTCAAAACCCATTTGCACACATGGAGCAAACAAGTGAACCGACTATGCTAGCACTAACATATGAATGGGTTGAACCGGATCAAACAATACAAATACATCTTGACCAGAGATAGAGAATGTACCAGCTACCACATCGAAGTCTCGGCCTCTTCTCATTTGTTTCATTGCGTAGATTCAGTTGAAGCACTTCCTTGTCCGATTGACCAACTATACTGATCGCACTGGCGGTGCCTCTACCTCTGCTTCTTCCTCACTTGGCCCAGTGAACCTGCGGGAGCGGGACTGCAATAGATCCTTCAGCGATGGTAGGAGCTAGACCATATCTCGGAGCACTAGTACAGTCTTTAGCTATATGGCCCTTGCCTCCACGATTAAAGCGAGCTCCAGTGGCCCAATAACATTCCCCACATGAATCTTGCCACAAGTCTCACGGTGGGCGGACTCAAACCACCTGCTCGGATCACGACTGCACCTAGGGGTCTCTGTCGGCAGAATCGGCCCTGCCAAATCTTCCACCTCGACCCTGTGGGTCCACTAAACTTCTTTCTCTTTCAGAGGTAGCACGTAACTCTGTTCAACTGATTTTTCCCCCTTGTCTTTTTCTGATTTCTCTTGTGAACCCTTCCTCACTGCCCCTTCTAATTCTATCCTTTCTAATTCCAAGGCTTGTGAGATCAATTCAGAAAAATTCTGATGTCTGAAACCCACAACTTGCATTCTCAGACTCTGTCTTAGCCCGGACTCAAACCTCTTGCATCTGTCTCTGGGGGTGGAGACTAAGCTTCCAGCATAGTGGCTTAGCCTTGAGAAATCTCTTTCATACTCTGCTCCAGTTCGGTTCCCTTATTTCAAACTAAAAATTCTTGCAGTTCGATCAACATATGCATGCAGGATGTATTTATGCGAACTCTCGATGAAGTCATCCTGTGTCAAGATCGTGGTTCACCAAGCCGTGGGTGATGGTCTTCCACCAATCATACGCATCCCCTTGCAGTAGCGACACAGAATATTCCAACTTCAGCTCATCTTGGCAGTACAGTTTCTTAAACACTCTGTCCATTCTTTCAAGCCATTGCTCTGCCTCTAAAGGGTCCACTGTACCCTTAAATTCTGCAGCCCCATACTTTAGCAATTTATCAAACTGTCTGGCTGGAGGCAGTGGTTGTGCCACAGGTGGTTGGGGTGGAGCTTGGCGAGCATACCCCACCATTTGTTGATACATCGCAGGAATCTGCTGTGCAAATTGTGCAGGGAACTGCGGCATTTGTGGGGCTTGTGCTTCTGACCCAGTGACATTCGGTAAAGCTGGGTTTTCTCCTTGTGCCTCAGCTTCAGCATCGCTCAAGCGAGCGATCCCCTTCTTCCATTTCAGGCTGAAGCTAGGGTATCTCCTGAACAAGTAACATAAGGAGATTTCCCTCCGTTAGTTCACATTCATGATGTAATGCACTGTATGTAACAATTATGGACATTGAGCAGTTGTACTTAAAAAAGAAAAGACACAAATTCACAATTTAAAACATAATTCAAAAATTTGCTCTGATACCACTAAAACATGTCACACCTTACCCCTCTGTAAGGCATAACATGATCCCGTAGAATACCTAATGAACTACCGAACTTCACCTACCGATAACTCATTAAGTACCCTATAAGGGATTTTAAAACAATTTTCTTATCTTTGACAAGTGGTGAGCATTTCTAATAAGTATTTAAAACATTTAGTTGAAATTAAAACTAATTAATATTTTTGGCCATTTTAGTTTTCCGCAAATCTTATAAAAATTTTGACAGAGTTTCCTCTGTATTTTGAGAAAACCGTTCTTCAAATACCTGAAATAAAAGCACTTCCAATAATTATCTAACCAATGCTTCAAATTCATACTCAATCTCAACCAATTTCTCAAAATTCACAAGTTCAAAAATTCTCAAAATACTGTCCATCAATATCATTTATTCATATTCCATTCAAGATAAACAATTTATATATTCATCATACTAAAATTTACATTCAAAAAGTCCAAATTAAAATTTATTACAACTTTTATACAAACTTTGTACAAGTCGCCAAGACCCATGTACATGTCCATACATTTATGTGCAATATATACATCAAAAGAAATATTCTGATTAGGGTATAAATTATACCCAAAACTTTAGGTGTAGCTTCTCACACCTCAGCAGCTCAGTCTGCTGCTCCTCTAGTTTCTGTATCTGCGACAGCAATAAAAGCTATCGCTGAGTACTAGGACTCAGTGGTGCACAATATACTAAAATAATCTTTATGCAAAACTTAAAGCACATTCATTCAAAAATTTGGCTAAACATGAAAATTAAATACAATTATGCGTTGTAAGATTTTACATGTAAACCAAGTTCATTTCAAAGTATCAAAACACATTTCATAAAACCCACAGTTAGATCACGCCATTCGAAACAAATAGAATCTCAATAGCCAGAGGCTAAAGAGAAATCATATCACAAGGCTAGCTAGCTCAAATATATGGATATCCATTCACATCCTCTTCTACTGGCACACCTCAACACTTCTCCAGAGAAGGAATCAAAATTCAAAACTAATTACCTCCACTAGTCGTGCTAGTGAGGTGTTCAAATATATGGTCATGACACTGTGGTTTCAAAACTTAGCTTAACAATTTGCTAAACATTGTCATTTCAAATATACACAATAATTTTCAACAATTTAGATCAAACATCATAAGAATGCCATAATCCAACATTTCATATTATTCAAAACGATATGCAAAAGATGATTATAAAAGTATATGTTGTGCACAAACCTCAAACGAGTCGCCTGTTGGCCTTGACTCGACTCCTCGGATTCTGTCCCGGTATTCTTTTCCACTGAAACATGAAATTTTCCAATGTTTCAGTACTAAAACTTAAAATAAATCAAAAATAAACTTAACTTCACATTTACCTAGCTCTAACGTGTTAAATGCGACGTTCTCGAAATTTTGTGTTTTGGGTTACTATTCACTGCACTATTTAAGTCAAATTATTGACTTTCTAAGGCTTAATGAGTATGGGAACTCTAACTTCACCCACATACCACATTTTGGTCACCAAACTTGTTGGTTTTGGTCATTTGTTTAAAGCTTAGGTCATTTTGGCAAAATTGCCAATTTTCGGTTTTGGTTCTCCGAAGTTGCACTATTTCATTGGTCGGTCTACTGTTGGAATTTGACAAAACTTCCTACATAGAAAATGTTCCTTATTGTCTTAAGTGTATTCTCATTTTTGGATCACCTCAATCGGAGTTTTTTAGCTCAAGTTATGGCCAAAATAAGTTTACTGTTCACGTGTCTTTGTTCATCTTGAGATTTTGGTGCTGGCAGATTTTTGGTCCAACTTTGGTTAATAATTTGATCAAGTTAAGTTCATAATTTGGTCTCACTTTCTTCATATGAAATGTTGGACTATGTCTTAGGTTTCCATCGGTTCAAGAATCGCCTAAATCCGAGTTTTCTAGAGAGAGTTATAACCATCCAAGCATTGCTGCTCAATGAAAATTCTGCAGAATCTCAGTACAGTAAATTTAACTTTGCTCAATGATTTGAATGAGTTAATGGCCTAATTTGGGTTGGTGTTCTTCATGAAAGTTTTAGGTATATATCATATCTAATTTCTGGTAAAATTTCAGGTCAATTTGACCTACCTAGCTCGAGTTATGACCAAATGAACAGTTACTGTTCATTTGGTCAGTTTAGTGCAGTGGCAGCCTGCACTCATTCCACTTTGGTCAATTGTTTCACTAAGTTTTGGTCAGTTTTTTGCCATGGTTCCTTAATGAAAATTGTGATCTTTTATGTCTATTTTCATCTCCAATTGGTGGCATATCCATTAGGCTTGTAAAATTTGAGTTTTGGTCCTTCAAAGTGGGTTTGGTCATGCTGCCAGCAGCATGACCATTGGACCTCCGAATTTAACTTAGTTTCCTATCATTCCCACACAACTTATTTGGTCATAATTGACCATTATTTCATTTCACAATAGGTTAAACATGCCATTTATGCATTTCTCCAATTTTTGGTTCATAAACCCTAGCATTGAAACCCTAATTTCACTAACTCTTGCATTTAACTACTTCTAATGATTTTAATGTTAATCATTTAACTAAGTAAGGTTTCTAAACTCATTCAATTGCATTATATTCATGCAAACCATACTCCTCTCAAGCTGCCCAAAATTCAGTTTAATTCTTCCCCCATATTTGTTTCATTTAAATCAAGTTCTAAGCTCACTTAATTACCTAAACATGCATTTGAATGGATAAATAAAGAGTTTAGCATACTAACCTCAATTTAAATGCCAAACCTTCAATTGTTCTCTTTCTTTCCTCTTTCTTTCTTGTGCTTAAGTTGAGATTAAAGGTTCTAGTGAGGTATTTAAGGAAGTTAAGAAGGTTAAGTGAAGAAAATTTAGCTTAAATGTAAGCTTAAATGAAGAACCATTCATGGAGGATTTTGGGGAAAATGGGGTGGCAAAGAGAGAGGTGAAGAAGAAGAAAACCCTAAATTTTTTCCTTTGTTTTCCTTTTACACGTTTTTTCGCTTATGGAAGACCCTTAAATCCAAATTAATTAATTCAATTTATTAATTTAGTTATGACATCATGCATGATGTCATAACTTTTGACTTTTCCAACCTCTTTCCTTTTCTCTTTTTTTTTATTTTTTATTTTTCTATTAGTTCTTTAATTTAATTCTCGATTCCGAAATTTTCTTTTCTCTGATTTTATTCGACAGTAAGGTCAGGAGTCAGCTCTCGGGGTCAATTGACCAAATTGCCCCTCGCCGGTTCATCCCGGTTTGCAAATAATCCAATATTTCTTCCGGCTCCCTGACCTAATTATTTGACTGACTTAACAGTTCTTTTTCATGATTTTCTCTTTTCCACTATGTTCATAAGGGTCCTAAGGACCGCAGCGTCACTTTTTACGGTTCGAAATTTGAGTTTAAAATGACTTCGCAGTCATTCCCAAGGAGGTCACTCATCGCTGTGACTCTCGGCTCATTTAACCTCTTATGTTCTATTTTTCTTATTTATAGTTAACTAATTAAATATTACTAATTATTTGTGTTTATGGCTTCTCAAATTGTCTTAAGTGTGGCCCTAATCCCATTAATTTTCCGGACCGACACCGGTCTCCGGAACAGTGAAATATACCAGGCTATACAACGGGGGTGTTACAATGGTAAAGTGAAGGTGAAATCTGCCCTAGGACAGCAGCAATGGACTGAGATTTCAGTCCAATTACACAGCTATAACTTTGGTTGTGTTGGTCCAATTGGTGTTTGGCCAATTAGACATGAAACTAGGCTTATAATGGCACATTTTTACTGAAGAAACCATGCCCAAAAGACCAAAGCAAGAGGACCAAAACTTGGCCCCAATCCGGACACCCTGCAACTGATTCTGCAGAATTGACCAAATGAATAGTAACTATTCATTTGGCCATAACTCACTGTAGATATGGTCAATTGACCTGAAAGTTTTACAGAAACACGTTAAGACATAGACAAACAACTTTCATGAAGAAACCTACCCCAAATTATGGCCAGAACCTAACCCAAATGGCAGTGGCATTCACTGTTCATGTTACTGTAGATATGGTAATTTCTGCAGATTGGCAATCCGGCCAGTTTGGGTTTTTTGGCCATATCTGGAGATACAAAACTCCAAATGGAGTGATTCAAAAAAGGAAATTCAACTAGACAAAATAAGGAACAACTTTCATGTTTTACATTTCTTCAAATTTCCACAGTAACAGTATCCAATGGAATAGTGAAGTTGACTCACCAAAACTGAAAATTCTGCTTGTGTTGGTTTACACTTTGAAATGGTATTAACACTTAATGCCAACAAGTTTTAAACACAAAATGTGGTATGTTGGGAGTGCCAAAGTCAATGTATATATTTTATATCCAAAAGTCAACATTTTTGTTGACCAAAGAGGTGAATAGTAACACCAAAACATGAAATTCACAAATTGAAGAATTTAAAAGTTTCAAATGCCCTAGTATACCTAACAAGATTGGTTTGGATAGTTTGGCATGCCAATAGGGTCCAGTTAGCAAGATCGCACATGGCAATATGCCATTCGTGATTTCATGGCTTTTAGCCATTCGACTTTGTATTGAGACTTGGCCTTGTGCTCGATATTATTCTGACTTGTTAGCCTCATTACACACCTGGAGATGCATATGTGACCGATGGTGTGACGGCCCGAGGTGCTAGGTACCCAGTGCGGTTACGTTATCCATCCGATGCGTCTAGTGTAGGTTACTTGGGGCAACCAAATGAATAAAAGTGAACAACGCTAACGAAATAATGGATATACCAATACCAAACAAAGAAAGCATACACATTCTATACACATTCATTTTCTTGCTATTTTCTTCTATTATATTATTGCACCACTAAGCATTATTGCTTAGCGCGTTGCTTTTTCCACGCGTAGGTACTGGAGACACAAATCGTGAGCCCAGTAGACCACAGACTGGGTGAGTCCATCCTGCAGCTCTGCACAGTGTCCGTGTCACCTCAACTTCTGCAGTGCATTGGTAGGACACTAGGTGTCATTTTGACATTTTGTAACTTAATTTTGATTTTCTCATATGTAATTAAACTTGTGTAATGTATATTGAGGTTTATGTAAATTATGAAAATTGTATTTGTGAATGGAAAAGTAAATGGTTATTTATGATCTATATGTGATCATCACATGTGATGGATGATTGAGAATTGAAATTGAGATCTTGATATTGAGTTTTGTGATGATATTGGAGTTGAGAATAAATGAATTTGTTTATTGGAAGTGTTTTTCACAGGTTCCGAAGAACTGTTTTCTCCATTTTTAGCCGGTACTCCGCCGGATTTTCTTTAAAATTTTCGGAACCTCAAATAAATAATATTTTTGATAAATGGCTTAAATAAAGTATGTTTCATAAATTATATTCAAAGCATGATATAAATTAATTAAGGTATATTAGAGTGTGCCGGTACACCGTGTGGCATTACTTACTCGGGTATACTGTACACGGGTAAGGGGTGTCACATTTAGTGGTATCAGAGCACGGTTTAGGCGTTTCTGGGCCTAGATTGAGTCCATACCATGCATTGCATTTGTAAGAGTCGAGGTGACACTAACGCAGATCTGTTTATCTTTCTTATTTTGAATAGGATATGGACCCTTCATCTCAGAGAGCCGTTGAGGAGGAAGTGGAGAGTCATGCTCCACCGGTAGCAGCTGAGACTGGGGGTAGGGGAGAACCTACTCCGCCAGCTCAGGCAGAGCTCGGCCTCCACAGCCATGTTCCAACAAATGGCCGACTTCTTCGGACAAATGGCGGGTAATGCCGGCACCACCACCACCACCACGGCTCCACAGTAAATCACACTGGAAAGGCTAAGGAAGTTTGGAGTGTGGACTTCTATGGCAAGAGAGAAGATGACTCATTGCGGCCGAGAATTGGTTGAGCAGGCAGAGTACTAAAACAACTTCACTGCACTCCAGAGCAAAACCTGGAAGCTGCCATCTCTTTACTGCAAGATGATGCATATGAGTGGTGGGACACCGTGTCCAGTGAAGTGCAGATAGAAGCTGTAACTTGGGACTTCTTTCTTTCAGAATTTAAGAAGAAATATGTGGGTACTGTATATCTGGAAGAAAGAAGAAGAGAGTTTATTAACCTAAGGCAGAGACAGCTGTCAGTGGCCGAATATGAGAAGGAGTTTGTTCGATTAAGCCGTTATGGAAGGGAGATAGTCCCTAATGAAGCTAAAAGGTGCAAGAGATTTGAAGAGGGACTGAATGACAATATCAAGATACAGCTCACTGCCTTGGGAATCACAGAATTTACCAAGTTAGTGGAAGCTGCAATAAAGGTGGAAAAAGTAAGAATCAGTGAGCGGACTGGAAGGGATGAAGCAGAAGAGGGGCGGTCGGTCTAGTTCAGCTCTGCATTTGGGAAGAAGTTCAAGGGTCCTCCTGCACGAGTTCAGCTCACCCACGTGGTCGAGTCGATCTCGAGGCCCAGGCCACAGTTCACCCCTAGGAGAGGTCAGTCCACACCATCAGTGGGCAGCTCTCCAGGGATGGGGTTTAGGGGACCAGCCTCAACATCTTCTGCATGTCCGCATTGCCTGAAATGGCATAAGGGGGAATGTTGGAGAGTAACTGGTGCCTGCTTAAGATGTGGGTCAACAGAGCATCAGCTGAGGAACTGTCCACGCAGAACTACTACAGCTGCTCCAACACAAGCAGAAAGACCTGCTCCTGCACCACAGAGAGGTAGAAAATCTGGTAAATCTGAGGCTGTTGGACCATCACAGAGGCCTGCGTCTGAGCCAGCAGAGAGGCCTGACAACAGACCACCTGCCAGAAATTATGCCCTGAGAGCTCAGGAGGAGCAAGATGCCCCGGACGTCATCAGGGGTACGTTCTCCCTCTACACTACACCTGTGCATGCATTGGTGGATCCAGGATCCACTCATTCCTACATTTGCATCAACTTACCCGTAGAAAGGGGGATACTAGTAGGGGAGAGTGACCAAGATATTCTGGTCACTAATCCATTGGGCCACATTGTAGTGGTGAACAAAGTGTACAAGGGTTGCCCGTTAAGGATTCAGGGGTATGAATTCTTGGCAGACTTGATTGAGTTGCCTTTCCATGAGTTTGACGTGATTTTGGGAATGGACTGGTTGTCACGTCATCAGGCAATAGTTGATTGCAAATTGAAGGGAATTTCTCTAAAAACTTCAGAGGGTAATGAGATCACAGTTGTGGGGGAAAGGACAGATTTCTTGTCCAATGTCATCTCAGCCACAGTTGCAAGAAGAATGATGAGAAAAGGGTGTGAAGCCTACCTAGCACATGTGGTGGATACTAGGCAGGCTAAGCCAAACTTGAGTGACATACCCACAGTAATAGACTTCCCAGAGGTATTTCCTGAAGAGTTGCCTGGTTTGCCACCAGAAAGGGAAGTCGAATTTGCTATTGAGACACTGCTGGGTACAGCACCCATTTCCATCGCTCCTTATCGGATGGCACCCACTGAATTGAGGGAGTTGAAAACTCAGTTACAAGAGTTGCTTGATAAGGGGTTCATACGCCCCAGTGTGTCACCATGGGGAGCTCCAGTGCTGTTTGTGAAAAAGAAGGATGGGGCTTTGAGGCTTTGCATTGATTACCGGCAGTTAAACAAAGTGACTGTGAAGAACAAATATCCGTTGCCTAGAATTGATGATCTGTTTGATCAGTTGAAGGGAGCAGGAGTATTTTCTAAGATTGATCTCAGATCAGGGTATCATCAGTTGAGGGTGAAGGATGCAGATGTGCCAAAGACTGCATTCAGGACCCGATATGGGCATTATGAGTTCCTAGTGATGCCCTTTGGCCTAACAAATGCACCAGCAGCATTCATGGACCTTATGAACCGTATCTTCCATCCATACTTAGATCGGTTCGTAGTGGTCTTTATTGATGATATTTTGGTGTATTCCAAGACCAGGGAAGAACATGATGACCAATTGAGGATTGTTCTGCAAACCCTGAGAGAAAAGAAGCTGTATGCTAAGTTGTCCAAGTGTGACTTTTGGTTGAATGAGATTGCATTCCTTGGACACATAGTGTCAGCTGATGGTATTAGGGTGGATCCCAAGAAAATAGAAGCAGTGATGGAATGGAAGCCTCCCAGAAACACAACTGAGGTCAGAAGCTTCTTGGGGCTAGCTGGGTATTACAGGAGATTTGTGAAGGGATTTTCCTTAATAGCTGCTCCAATGACCAAGTTGTTACACAAGAATGTCAAATTTGACTGGAATGACAAGTGTCAAACCAGTTTTGAGAAGTTGAAGGCTATGTTGACAGAGGCACCAGTGTTAACACAGCCGGTGTCAGGAAAGGACTTCGTGGTCTACAGTGAGGACATAATGGGTTAGGGTGTGTATTGATGCAAGAGGGGAAGGTGGTCGCCTATGCTTCCAAGCAGTTAAGGCCACATGAACAGAATTACCCTACCCATGATCTAGAGCTTGCAGCAATTATCTTCGCGCTGAAGATATGGAGGCATTACTTCTATGGTGAAAAGTGCTACATTTACACAGACCACAAGAGTCTAAAATATTTGCCAACTCAGAGGGAGCTCAACCTTAGACAGAGGCGATGGATTGAGTTCCTGAAGGACTATGATTGTGTGATTGACTATCATCCTGGGAAGGCAAATATAGTTACTGATGCTTTGAGCAGAAAGTCCATCACAGCTTTGAGATCATTGAATGCCCGTCTAACTTTGATTCGAGATGGAACTATTTTGGCTGAGTTGCAAGTGAGGCCAAACCTGCTACAGCAGATTTTATATGGGCAAAAGGCAGATGGGAAGTTAACGGCCATTATGAGCAAAATCCCAGAAGGAAAAGCAACTAACTATGAGGTAAAAGCAGATGGGTGTCTGTATTACAAAGGAAGACTGTGTGTACCAGAAGATGGGGAAGTGAAGGCCAGTATCCTGAAAGAGGCGCACACTAGTGTATATGCTATGCACCGTGAAGTACAAAGATGTATCATGATCCAAGCTTGATATTGGTGGTCCAGTATGAAGAAAGACATAGTGACTATGTGACTAAATGCTTGACATGTCGCAAGTTAAGCGAGAACATCAAGTTCCATCGGGTTTGCTCTGACTATACGCATACCGAATGGAAATGGGATCGGGTCACCATGGATTTTGTAAGTGGTCTACCTCTCACCGGAAGAAACATGATGCGGCATGGGTGATAGTTGATAGATTGTGAAGTCGGCACACTTCTGCCAGATTAGGGTGACTACTCACTAGAGAAGTTAGCAGAATTGTATATCAGTGAGATAGTTAGACTGCATGGAATTCCACTTTCCATCATATCTGATCGAGACCCAAGGTTTACATCGAGATTTTGGAAGAAGTTGCATGAGTCCTTGGGTACACAACTTCATTTCAGTACAGCTTTCCATCCTCAGACGGATGGGCAATCAGAAAGAATAATCCAGGTAAACAATTGAAACCAATGAAATTTATACAAATATTGAATTAAAATGATAACAATAACGTGAAATACTTGTCAGGTCCTTGAGGATATGCTAATGAGTTGTGTCATTGAGTTTGAGGGAAGTTGGGATAGATACCTCCCACTGGCAGAATTTGCATACAATAATAGCTACCAAGCTAGCATCCAAATGGCTCCATATGAAGCACTGTATGGGAGAAAATGTAGAACTCCAGGTGTCTTTGGACTGAATTGGCGAACAAAGCGGTAGGGCTGACACAGTGAAACAGGCTGAGGAGAAGGTAAAATCAATCAAAGCCAACTTAAAGGTTGCCTCAGACAGACAGAAATCTTATGCCGACCTGAAGAGAAAAGAAATAGAATATGTGGTTGGCGACAAAGTGTTCCTCAAGGGGTCACCATGGAAGAAGGTATTGAGGTTTGGAAGAAAAGGTAAGTTGAGCCCTAGGTTCATTGGCCCATATGAAGTCATTGAACGTGTGGGTCCAGTGGCCTATAGGCTAGCTTTACCACCAGAGCTGGACAAGATCCACAATGTGTTCCACGTGTCCATGCTCAGAAGATACCACTCAGATCCTTCACATGTCATCTCCAGAGAAGAAATTGAAATACAACCGGATTTGACATATGAAGAAGAACCTCTACGGATCCTGGCTCGGGAAGTAAAAAAGTTGAGGAACAAGCAGATTCCACTGGTGAAAGTGCTTTGGAGGAACCACAACACCGAGGAGGCAACTTGGGAAAGTGAAGAGACGATGAGGCAACAGTTCCCTCAACTGTTTGCATCAGGTAAATTTCGAGGACGAAATTTAAATTAGAGGGGAAGAGTTGTAACACCCTCCCGGTAACTATTCCGTACATCCTACTTTATTCGGTGACGGTATCGGTCGGACAGCTAGAATGTCGGAAAAATATTTAAATTAAAGTCAGAACCATAATTAACTCAAATATTAATAAGAAAAATTTAGTAAAAATTTTAGGAATAAAATACAACCGAGTTAAGCAGTAGGTGCCCAGCGATGGGTAACGAGGAGGAAGTTGCGGTTCTGCAACGAGGAGCCCTAGACCCGGAGAAAAATTATAAAATAATTTTTGGGACTCCAGAGAAGGGTTATTGAGGTTCCCATGGCATTAGAATGCCAAGAAAATACCTAGAAAAATTTTTCAATCGGTACAAACAATTTTGACCCGTTCAGCCAAACGGAGGGCATTTTGGTCATTTCGCCTTCAGAGGTGATTTTTGGCCGACTTGTCCAGTTGAGTAAATAATTAATATGACATAAAATATGAATAAACATTACTAGAAATTAAATTGCAATTGAGTAGTGGAGGAAAGAAAAGAAATTGAGGAAAAAGGGCTATTTATGACATCATGGTGATGTCATTTATAATTACCAACCAATCACAAT
Organism: Hevea brasiliensis; assembly: GCF_030052815.1. NCBI lineage: Eukaryota > Viridiplantae > Streptophyta > Magnoliopsida > Malpighiales > Euphorbiaceae > Hevea > Hevea brasiliensis. The sequence continues at coordinate 42,364,845 of NC_079498.1, forward strand.
TAAGCCCTTATTTGACTAACTAATAAAGAGACAAATTGAAGACTAAATTCATCAAAGAACCAGTAGCCATCCTTCTCTCCTCAAGTGCAGCCGAAATCCATCTCCCTCCCTCCATTGATTTTTTTTTCAATCAAGCTCAATTTCTCCCTTGTTTCCACCACTAAACCCTAAACCCCTTCATTAAAACTTAACCACACCTCTTAGGGAAGTGTTTGGCAGCCTAGAAAGTGAAGGAAAGTGAAGTTTTGAGTGAGGAAAAATCTGCCCTAATCAAGGTTAGTGCATTAGATACTTAAAACTCCTTTTTTTCATGATTTGCAACTTGAATTGAGTAAGAATTGTAACTAAAATGAACAAGAATTTTGTGTACACATACTATGAATTTTTGGCAGCCCTTGTGAAGGAATTATTTTGATTGTTTTGATGTACTTAAAGTGGGCTATAGATCAAGTTTAAACCATGTGTGTATGTGATTATTGAAGGAGCTAATAATTAAGGTGTTGTGAAAACCTATAATGGAACTAGGGTTTTGAAGAGTGAAAAATTGGCTTGGCTTGGGAAATTGTTAGAGCACATTTTAATGGTCAATTAGTGACCATTTTAGGTAAGTTGACCATAATTAGAACTGAAAAATAGTATGGTAAAGTGAAGGTGAAATCTGCCCTAGGACAGCAGCAATGGACTGAGATTTCAGTCCAATTACACAGCTATAACTTTGGTTGTGTTGGTCCAATTGGTGTTTGGCCAATTGGACATGAAACTAGGCTTATAATGGCACATTTTTGCTGAAGAAACCATGCCCAAAAGACCAAAGCAAGAGGACCAAAACTTGGCCCCAATCCGGACACCCTGCAACTGATTCTGCAGAATTGACCAAATGAACAGTAACTGTTCATTTGGCCATAACTCACTGTAGATATGGTCAATTGACCTGAAAGTTTTAAAGCAACACGTTAAGACATAGACAAACAACTTTCATGAAGAAACCTATCCCAAATTATGGCCAGAACCTAACCCAAATGGCAGTGGCATTCACTGTTCATGTTACTGTAGATATGGTAATTTCTGCAGATTGGCAATCCGGCCAGTTTGGGTTTTTTGGCCATATCTGGAGATACAAAACTCCAAATGGAGTGATTCAAAAGAGGAAATTCAACTAGACAAAATAAGGAACAACTTTCATGTTTTACATTTCTTCAAATTTCCACAGTAACAGTATCCAATGGAACAGTGAAGTTGACTCACCAAAACTGAAAATTCTGCTTGTGTTGGTTTACACTTTGAAATGGTATTAACACTTAATGCCAACAAGTTTTAAACACAAAATGTGGTATGTTGGGAGTGCCAAAGTCAATGTATATATTTTATATCCAAAAGTCAACATTTTTGTTGACCAATGAGGTGAATAGTAACACCAAAACATGAAATTCACAAATTGAAGAATTTAAAAGTTTCAAATGCCCTAGTATACCTAACAAGATTGGTTTGGATAGTTTGGCATGCCAATAGGGTCCAGTTAGCAGTACTGCACATGGCAATATGCCATTCCGTGATTTCATGGCTTTTAGCCATTCTGACTTTGTATTGAGACTTGGCCTTGTGCCTGATATTATTCTGACTTGTTAGTTGCTCATTGCACAGGAGATGCATATGTGACCGATGGTGTGACGCCCGAGGTGCTAGGTACCCGATGCGGTTACCCGTTATCCAGTCCAGTCGTCTAGTGTAGGTTACTTGGGGCAACCAAATGAATAAAAGTGAACAACGCTAACGAAATAATGGATATACCAATACCAAACAAAGAAAGCATACACATTCTATACACATTCATTTTCTTGCTATTTTCTTCTATTATATTATTGCACCACTAAGCATTATTGCTTAGCGCGTTGCTTTTGCCACGCGTAGGTACTGGAGACACAGATCGTGAGCCCAGTAGACCACAGAATGGGTGAGTCCATCCTGCAGCTCTGCACAGTGTCCGTGTCACCTCAACTTCTGCAGTGCATTGGTAGGACACTAGGTGTCATTTTGACATTTTGTAACTTAATTTTGATTTTCTCATATGTAATTAAACTTGTTTAATGTATATTGAGGTTTATGTAAATTATGAAAATTGTATTTGTGAATGGAAAAGTAAATGGTTATTTATGATCTATATGTGATCATCACATGTGATGGATGATTGAGAATTGAAATTGAGATCTTGATATTGAGTTTTGTGATGATATTGGAGTTGAGAATAAATGAATTTGTTTATTGGAAGTGTTTTTCACAGGTTCCGAAGAACTGTTTTCTCCATTTTTAGCCGGTACTCCGCCGGATTTTCTTTAAAATTTTCGGAACCTCAAATAAATAATATTTTTGATAAATGGCTTAAATAAAGTATGTTTCATAAATTATATTCAAAGCATGATATAAATTAATTAAGGTATATTAGAGTGTGCCGGTACACTGTGTGGCATTACTTACTCGGGTATACTGTACACAGGTAAGGGGTGTCACATTTAGTGGTATCAGAGCACGGTTTAGGCGTTTCTGGGCCTAGATTGAGTCCATACCATGCATTGCATTTGTAAGAGTCGAGGTGACACTAACGCAGATCTGTTTATCTTTCTTATTTTGAATAGGATATGGACCCTTCATCTCAGAGAGCCGTTGAGGAGGAAGTGGAGAGTCATGCTCCACCGGTAGCAGCTGAGACTGGGGGTAGGGGAGAACCTACTCCGCCCGGCTCGAGCGAGCACCTGCTCACCTCCACAGCCATGTTCCAACAAATGGCCGACTTCTTCAGACAAATGGCCGGGGTAATGCCAGCACCACCACCACCACCAGCTCCACAGCAGAAATCACACCTGGAAAGGCTAAGGAAGTTTGGAGCTGTGGACTTCTATGGCAAGAGAGAAGATGACTCATGCATTGATAATTGGTTGAAGCAGAACATGCAGTACTAAAACAACTTCACCGCACTCGAGCAAAACACGAAGCTGCCATCTCTTTCTTGCAAGATGATGCATATGAGTGGTGGGACACCGTGTCGATGAAGTGCGATAGAAGTCAGAACTTGGGACTTCTTTCTTTCGAATTTAAGAAGATATATGTGGGTACTGTATATCTGGAAGAAAGAAGAAGAGAGTTTATTAACCTGAGGCAGAGTCAGCTGTCAGTGGCCGAATATGGGAAGGAGTTTGTTCGATTAAGGCGTTATGGAAGGGAGATAGTCCCTAATGAAGCTAAAAGGTGCAAGAGATTTGAAGAGGGACTGAATGACAATATCAAGATACAGACTCAACGCCTTGGGAATCACAGAATTTACCAAGTTAGTGGAAGGCTGCAATAAAGGTGGAAAAAGTAAGAATCGTGAGCGGACCCGGAAGGATAGGCAGCAGAAGAGGGCCCGGTCGATCTAGTTCAGCTCCTGCATTTGGGAAGAAGTTCAAGGGTCCTCTGCACAGAGTTCAGCTCACCACGTGGTCGTGGTCGGTCTCGGGGCCCAGCCACGATTCACCCCTAGGAGAGGTCACCCACACCATCGGTGGCAGCTCTCGAGGATGGGGTTTAGGGACCACCTCAACATCTTCGCATGTCCGCATTGCCTGAAATGGCATAAGGGGGAATGTTGGAGAGTAATCGTGCTCGCTAAGATGTGGGTCAGAGCATCGGTGAGGAACTGCCCACGCAGAACTACTACCTGTTGCTCCAACACAAGCGAAAGACACGCTCTGCACTACGAGAGGTAGAAAATCTGGTAAATCTGAGGCTGTTGGACCATTACAGAGGCCTGCGTCTGAGCCAGCAGAGAGGCCTGACAACAGACCACCTGCCAGAAATTATGCCCTGAGAGCTCAGGAGGAGCAAGATGCCCCGGACGTTATCGAGTGCGTTCTCCTCTACACTACACCTGTGCATGCATTGGTGGATCTAGGATCCACTCATTACTACATTTGCATCAACTTACCCGTAGAAAGGGGGATACTAGTAGGGGAGAGTGACCAAGATATTCTGGTCACTAATCCATTGGGCCACAGTGTAGTGGTGAACAAAGTGTACAAGGGTTGCCCGTTAAGGATTCAGGGGTATGAATTCTTGGCAGACTTGATTGAGTTGCCTTTCCATGAGTTTGACGTGATTTTGGGAATGGACTGGTTGTCACGTCATCAGGCAATAGTTGATTGCAAAATTAAGGGAATTTCTCTAAAAACATCAGAGGTTAATGAGAACAAACAACTGGGGGAAAGGACAGATTTCTTGTCCAAAGTCATCTCACGATTGCAAGAAGAATGATGAGAAAGGGTGTGAAGCCTACCTAGCACATGTGGTGGATACTAGGCGAGCTAAGCCAAACTTGAGTGACATACCCACGAATAGACTTCCCAGGTATTTCTGAAGAGTTGCACTGGTTTGCCACCGAGAAAGGGAAGTCGAATTTGCTATTGAGACACTGCTGGGTACAGCACCCATTTCCATCGCTCCTTATCGGATGGCACCCACTGAATGGAGGGAGTTGAAAACTCAGTTACAAGAGTTGCTTGATAAGGGGTTCATACGCCCCAGTGTGTCACCATGGGGAGCTCCAGTGCTGTTTGTGAAAAAGAATGAGGGGGCTTTGAGGCTTTGCATTGATTACTGGCGATTAAACAAAGTGACTGAAGAACAAATATCCGTTGCCTAGAATTGATGATCTGTTTGATCGGTTGAAGGGAGCAGAGTATTTTCTAAGATTGATCTCGATCGAGGTATCATCGATTGAGGGTGAAGGATGCAGATGTGCCAAAGATCGCATTCAGACCCGATATGGGCATTATGAGTTCCTAGTGATGCCCTTTGGCCTAACAAATGCACCAAAGATTCATGGACCTTATGAACCGTATCTTCCATCCATACTTAGATCGGTTCGTAGTGGTCTTTATTGATGATATTTTGGTGTATTCCAAGACCAGGAAGAACATGATGACCAATTGAGGATTGTTCGCAAACCACGAGAGAAAAGAAAGCGTCAGATGCTAAGTTGTCAAAGTGTGACTTTTGGTTGAATGAGATTGCATTCCTTGGACACATAGTGTCAGCTGATGGTATTAGGGTGGATCCCAAGAAAATAGAAGCAGTGATGGAATGGAAGCCTCCCAGAAACACAACTGAGGTCAGAAGCTTCTTGGGGCTAGCTGGTATTACAGAGATTTGTGAAGGGATTTTCCTTAATAGCCGCTCCAATGACCAAGTTGTTACACAAGAATGTCAAATTTGACTGAATGACAAGTGTCAAACCGTTTTGAGAAGTTGAAGGCTATGTTGACAGAGGCACGGTGTTAACACAGGTGTCGAGAAAGGACTTCGTGGTCTACAGTGAGGACATAATGGGTTAGGGTGTGTATTGATGCAAGAGGGGAAGGTGGTCGCCTATGCTTCCAGGCAGTTAAGGCCACATGAACAGAATTACCCTACCCATGATCTAGAGCTTGCAGCAATTATCTTCGCACTGAAGATATGGAGGCATTACTTCTATGGTGAAAAGTGCTACATTTACACAGACCACAAGAGTCTAAAATATTTGCCAACTCAGAGGGAGCTCAACCTTAGACAGAGGCGATGGATTGAGTTCCTGAAGGACTATGATTGTGTGATTGACTATCATCCTGGGAAGGCAAATATAGTTACTGATGCTTTGAGCAGAAAGTCCATCACAGCTTTGAGATCATTGAATGCCCGTCTAACTTTGATTCGAGATGGAACTATTTTGGCTGAGTTGCAAGTGAGGCCAAACCTGCTACAGCAGATTTTATATGGGCAAAAGGCAGATGGGAAGTTAACGACCATTATGAGCAAAATCCCAGAAGGAAAAGCAACTAACTATGAGGTAAAAGCAGATGGGTGTCTGTATTACAAAGGAAGACTGTGTGTACCAGAAGATGGGGAAGTGAAGGCCAGTATCCTGAAAGAGGCGCACACTAGTGTATATGCTATGCACCCAGGAAGTACAAAGATGTATCATGATCTGAAGCTTCAGTATTGGTGGTCTGGTATGAAGAAAGACATAGCTGACTATGTGACTAAATGCTTGACATGTCAGCAAGTTAAGGCAGAACATCAAGTTCCATCAGGTTTGCTACAGCCTATACGCATACCTGAATGGAAATGGGATCGGGTCACCATGGATTTTGTAAGTGGTCTACCTCTCACCCGGAAGAAACATGATGCAGCATGGGTGATAGTTGATAGATTGACGGTCAAGACACTTTCTGCCGATTAGGACCGACTACTCACTAGAGAAGTTAGCGATTGTATATCGCTGAGATAGTTAGACTGCATGGAATTCCACTTTCCATCATATCTGATCGAGACCCAAGGTTTACATCGAGATTTTGGAAGAAGTTGCATGAGTCCTTGGGTACACAACTTCATTTCAGTACAGCTTTCCATCCTCAGACGGATGGGCAATCAGAAAGTGTAATCCAGGTAAACAATTGAAACCAATGAAATTTATACAAATATTGAATTAAAATGATAACAATAACGTGAAATACTTGTCGTGTCCTTGAGGATATCGAGGAGTTGTGTCATTGAGTTTGAGGGAAGTTGGGATAGATACCTCCCAGCGCGTAATTTGCATACAACAATAGCTACCAAGCTAGCATCCAAATGGCTCCATATGAAGCCTTTCGTATGGGAGAAAATGTAGAACTCCGGTGTCTTTGGACTGAATTGGACGAAGACAAACTGGTAGGGCGGACACAGTGAAACAGCCGAGGAGAAGGTAAAATCAATCAAAGCCAACTTAAAGGTTGCCTCGCATGCATGTAAATCTTATGCCGACCTGAAGAGAAAAGAAATAGAATATGTGGTTGGCGACAAAGTGTTCCTCAAGGTGTCACCGTGGAAGAAGGTATTGAGGTTTGGAAGAAAAGGTAAGTTGAGCCCTAGGTTCATTGGCCCATATGAAGTCATTGAACGTGTGGGTAAAGTGGCCTATAGGCTAGCTTTACCACTGAGTGGACAAGATCCACAATGTGTTCCACGTGTCCATGCTCAGAAGATACCGCTCAGATCCTTCACATGTCATCTCCAGAGAAGAAATTGAAATACAACCGGATTTGACATATGAAGAAGAACCTCTACGGATCCTGGCTCGGGAAGTAAAAGAGTTGAGGAACAAGCAGATTCCACTGGTGAAAGTGCTTTGGAGGCACCACAACACCGAGGAGGCAACTTGGGAAAGTGAAGAGACGATGAGGCAACAGTTCCCTCAACTGTTTGCATCAGGTAAATTTCGAGGACGAAATTTAAATTAGAGGGGAAGAGTTGTAACACCCTCCCGGTAACTATTCCGTACATCCTACTGTTCCGGTGACCGGTGTCGGTCCGGACAGCTAGAATGTCCGGAAAAATATTTAAATTAAAGTCAGAAACCATAATTAACTCAAATATTAATAAGAAAAATTTAGTAAAAATTTTAGGAATAAAATACAACCGAGTTAAACGAGCCGGTGCCCAAGCGATGGGTAACCAGAGGGAAGTTGCGGTTCTCGCAACGAGGAGCCCTAGACCCCAGAGAAAAATTATAAAATAATTTTTGGAACTCCAGAGAAGGGTTATTGAGGTTCCCATGGCATTAGAATGCCAAGAAAATACCTAGAAAAATTTTTCAATCGGTACAGACAATTTTGACCCGTTCAGCCAAACGGAGGGCATTTTGGTCATTTTGCCTTCAGAGGTGATTTTTGGCCGACTTGTCCAGTTGAGTAAATAATTAATATGACATAAAATATGAATAAACATTACTAGAAATTAAATTGAAATTGAGTAGTGGAGGAAAGAAAAGAAATTGAGGAAAAAGGGCTATTTATGACATCATGGTGATGTCATTTATAATTACCAACCAATCACAATTAAGCCCTTATTTGACTAACTAATAAAGAGACAAATTGAAGACTAAATTCATCAAAGAACCAGCAGCCATCCTTCTCTCCTCAAGTGCAGCCGAAATCCATCTCCCTCCCTCCATTGTTTTTTTTTTCAATCAAGCTCAATTTCTCCCTTGTTTCCACCACTAAACCCTAAACCCCTTCATTAAAACTTAACCACACCTCTTAGGGAAGTGTTTGGAAGCCTAGAAAGTGAAGGAAAGTGAAGTTTTGAGTGAGGAAAAATCTGCCCTAATCAAGGTTAGTGCATTAGATACTTAAAACTCCTTTTTTTCTTGATTTGCAACTTGAATTGAGTAAGAATTGTAACTAAAATGAACAAGAATTTTGTGTACACATACTATGAATTTTTGGCAGCCTTTGTGAAGGAATTATTTTGATTGTTTTGATGTACTTAAGGTGGGCTATAGATCAAGTTTAAACCATGTGTGTATGTGATTATTGAAGGAGCTAATAATTAAGGTGTTGTGAAAACCTATAATGGAACTAGGGTTTTGAAGAGTGAAAAATTGGCTTGGCTTGGGAAATTGTTAGAGCACATTTTATTGGTCAATTTGTGACCATTTTAGGTAAGTTGACCATAATTAGAACTGAAAAATAGTATGGTAAAGTGAAGGTGAAATCTGCCCTAGGACAGCAGCAATGGACTGAGATTTCAGTCCAATTACACAGCCATAACTTTGGTTGTGTTGGTCCAATTGGTGTTTGGCCAATTGGACATGAAACTAGGCTTATAATGGCACATTTTTGCTGAAGAAACCATGCCCAAAAGACCAAAGCAAGAGGACCAAAACTTGGCCCCAATCCGTACACCCTGCAACTGATTCTGCAGAATTGACCAAATGAACAGTAACTGTTCATTTGGCCATAACTCACTGTAGATATAGTCAATTGACCTGAAAGTTTTACAGCAACAAGTTAAGACATAGAAAAACAACTTTCATGAAGAAACCTACCCCAAATTATGGCCAGAACCTAACCCAAATGGTAGTGGCATTCACTGTTCATGTTACTGTAGATATGGTAATTTCTGCAGATTGGCAATCCGGCCAGTTTGCGTTTTTGGGCCATATCTGGAGCTACAAAACTCCAAATGGAGTGATTCAAAAAAGGAAATTCAACTAGACAAAATAAGGAACAACTTTCATGTTTTACATTTCTTCAAATTTCCACAGTAACAGTGTCCAATGGAACAGTGAAGTTGACTCACCAAAACTGAAAATTCTGCTTGTGTTGGTTTACACTTTGAAATGGTATTAACACTTAATGCCAACAAGTTTTAAACACAAAATGTGGTATGTTGGGAGTGCCAAAGTCAATGTACATATTTTCTATCCAAAAGTCAACATTTTTGTTGACCAATGAGGTGAATAGTAACACCAAAACATGAAATTCACAAATTGAAGAATTTAAAAGTTTCAAATGCCCTAGTATACCTAACAAGATTGGTTTGGATAGTTTGGCATGCCAATAGGGTCCAGTTAGCAGTACTGCACATGGCAATATGCCATTCTATGATTTCATGGCTTTTAGCCATTCTGACTTTGTATTGAGACTTGGCCTTGTGCCTGATATTATTCTGACTTGTTGTTACATTACATTTGCACCGGGAGATGCATATGTGACCGATGGTGTGACGGCCCGAGGTGCTAGGTACCCAGTGCCAGTTTACCCGTTATCCAGTCCAGTCGTCTAGTGTAGGTTACTTGGGGCAACCAAATGAATAAAAGTGAACAACGCTAACGAAATAATGGATATACCAATACAAAACAAAGAAAGCATACACATTCTATACACATTCATTTTCTTGCTATTTTCTTCTATTATATTATTGCACCACTAAGCATTATTGCTTAGCGCGTTGCTTTTGCCACGCGTAGGTACTGGAGACACAGATTGTGAGCCCAGTAGACCACAGACTGGGTGAGTCCATCCTGTAGCTCTGCACAGTGTCCGTGTCACCTCAACTTCTGCAGTGCATTAGTAGGACACTAGGTGTCATTTTGACATTTTGTAACTTAATTTTGATTTTCTCATATGTAATTAAACTTGTGTAATGTATATTGAGGTTTATGTAAATTATGAAAATTGTATTTGTGAATGGAAAAGTAAATGGTTATTTATGATTTATATGTGATCATCACATGTGATGGATGATTGAGAATTGAAATTGAAATGTTGAGATCTTGATATTGAGTTTTGTGATGATATTGGAGTTGAGAATAAATGAATTTGTTTATTGGAAGTGTTTTTCACAGGTTCCGAAGAACTGTTTTCTCCATTTTTAGCCGATACTCCGCCGGATTTTCTTTAAAATTTTCGGAACCTCAAATAAATAATATTTTTGATAAATGGCTTAAATAAAGTATGTTTCATAAATTATATTCAAAGCATGATATAAATTAATTAAGGTATATTAGAGTGTGCCGGTACACCATGTGGCATTACTTACTCGGGTATACTGTACACGGGTAAGGGGTGTCACACTACAGCTGCATATATAAAATCCAAACAAATTGCCATTATTCAAACAAAATTCAATTTACTCAAAATTCAAATAGGAATTATCACTTAATGTAAAACACTAACCTATGTTAGTGCTTATGTAATTGGAAAAGATGATTGAAATCACTATGAACAATACAAATTTTAATGAAATTCAAATTTATGTAGTATCTACACAATTCAAACATTATAAACTCTTGAAAATCAGCTATAAACATCTGCATTAATAATTAAATTAAAGATTCACATTCACAAACTCAAATTCACTCAAACATCAAAGACTAATATTTCTATTCTCATTCAATCAACATCAAATAAAGACAAATCCACTCATTAAATTTAAATAAAAATAATAATGGTTATAAAAATGCTTCCCTATGCAGTTTTGCTCTCCCCCAACTTAAAATCAAATTTCAACACCAAGAATTCAACTAGGCTTGAATTTCATTTATTCACCATATGCACCAAACTCTACAAAAAGAATAAACAACATCAATTTTGAGTATTGAGGGAAACAAAAATAACATAATCAGGAAAATAAACTTGGGTTTCCTCGCAATTTGTGATTATCAGCTTGAACCCCCTTTTAGAATTGCTAATCAAATAGTGGCTTCCGTTCATAATGGACATCATGTAAAATCACAAATGGGTCTTGATGTAAAGTACCCTCAAGATTGGCCAAATATGAAACAAGTTTACATGTAGCACAAACAATACTTGTAGTGGAATCATATGCTTAGGATGAAGAATGCTAAAGCTTATAAGGGATACATAATGGTGAAGATGGTATCCATACGAGAAAAAGGTCTTTTTGGTAGTGAATGTGTAAACACCATCAGTGAGCTAAAATTGATGGTTTTATCAATTGCCTCAACTACCAATTTCATTTATGATTTATCTTCATGTTAGCGCTCTTCCAATGACCATCCAATTACAAAGGAGTTGTTTTCTTCAACTTTAGATTCCACTTCTTCAAGTAACTCTTTTTCTTGTTCGAGCTGTACTGGCAACTCATCTTTAAAGGAATTTTATTCTTCCAATTAAGGCTCCACTTTTTTTATAGGTTCAAGTTCTGATGAAGCTTTTTGGTCATTCAACTCATTATCCCCACCTTGATTAATTAGTTCATCCTCATAAAGTATACTTATCATCTTGATTGATAGCTCATTTTTCTTCATTAATGTTTGAGGATCTTCCACTTCAGTGGCCAACTCTTTAAGTTTCATTCTTATGTCTTCTTGATTTTCCAATAGTTGTACAAAAGATTAGGCATGTGAGGTGGATAATGGTGACTCCAATTTGCAATTCAAGATCCTAATGCCAAAAATAATCGAAGTCCACCATGTCATTGAATAAGTATATGGCATCCTCAATACTTCTTTGAAGAATGTGATGACTAGTTGCCCAAGATCCATTATCTACTTAGTTCCTTGTAGCTTCATCCAAACAATTATAGATATAGAGTGTCAGATTTAGATTTAAAAGATCAAAATCTACAAATTTCAATACCAAGTCATTCAGCCATCCCCAAACAGCATAAAATAGTTCACTGTGTTGTTGAGCACAAATTATGAAACATTGTTGAATACACTTCTCAAAATTCATCTTAAAAGAAAAACAAGTAAAAAGAAAATTAAAAATATAGAAGAATAAAGATGAAAGATAATATAAATGAAATAAAAAAAATCTAAATTAACCAAATTACCAATCATCTAATATCAAGCACTGATTCCCAGTAACAATGCTAAAATCTTGTTATTTGCAAAATTTGTAAATGTGCGGATCATACAAGTAGTATAGAAAAATATTGTTCCCGTGAGGATTGTGTTTATTACCAAATTATGGCTAAATTGATTATCTAGACTATCGAAAATTGAAATAGTAATTAAAAGTGAAGTACATGCAAAATTAACTAATTTCAACATATTAGACTAAACAAAAAAAATCAATTAATTAAAAGATGATTCCAGAGTTGTGGTTTTCACACTCTTATTAATCAAGCTTTAATCTAATACATCCAACAATTGGGTATTTATGACTTTGGAGGAGATTAATAGTAAATCACTTAGATTCCTTTTTAAGATATCAAAGATGTGTTTTAATTAAACCAATTTCTACTTTTGTGGCCCTTAATTTAATTAAAACCCATTAGGCTCTTTAATTAATCTATAAAACGCTTTTATAGTTATAGTTTATTTCTAAATCTAAAGTTATAAGTTCAAATCCTTGGTTTTCCACCATTAACTTTCACCTTATAGTCCATCAATCAACGATTTAAATCAATACTTAATGGGGCACCAACACTAGGCAAGCATTAAGGCACAAGAAAATGAATCAAAGCATAAAATCCATATCATTAAACAAATATTAGACCAAATCCATTGATTAAATTAGAGTATTACAATATTCAACACTGAAATATAAGAAATTACTCACTAATGTTCATACTAACAAAAAAATCTATGAAGTAAACATGAAAACAAGCAAAGGAATAGAAGAACCTAGGTGAAGAATAAGCATTAATGATGAAATCTAGATTGAAATTCATTAGGTGTAGTGAGGAATTGAAGAAATCCTTGTTGTTGTCCTCTTTCTTCCAAAAAATCTAAAGTTTTTGTCTAAGTTTATTCTCTTGCTTCCTACTTGCTACTAATTGTGGCAAAAACTAAAGAAAGAGATGCTTTTATACTGCTGAAATAGAATCCCTAATAGGTTAAAATGAAGTAAATAAATCCTAGAGAAGAAATCTATATCAACAATGCTAATTTAGTGTGACTTTTAATTCACACAACTTGACAATTTTCTGCTTTTTCCATAAAACTTGCAATTTTCCAATTTTTTTCTGTGACTCCAACTTGGACTTTCAAATCAAAGTAGATCTCTATATAATCACTCAAAAGACCTTGAAATTAACCTACAAAGCAAGAAAATAAATAAATAAATCCAAAATTATAAAAATAAAACAAATTAAACTAAAACTTAAATAAAAGAGCTCAAAATAACTATTCAAAGGGCAAAATGGATGCAAAATGGCTCTAAATATCTATATAATATGAATGCAACACTAAATCTTATCAAAACAAATTGCATAAAAGCAAATAAAATTACAAGCCATTATTCAATTACTAAAAATTTAAAATTGACACCAAATCTTTTAGGAGTGGTTTAAATTGTCAATATATGCATTAATAATCATCCCTACATTAACCAATTAAGATGAACCAAATAAACGGGTAAAATTGTCTCAATTCAAAGTATAAGGACAGTTTAAATTGTCCCTATCTTAAATATAGAGGCAGTTTAAACTGCCTTTGTCTAACTAAATAAGCTAGTAAAATTGCCTCAATTCAAAGTGCAGGGGTGGTTTAAACGATCCCTATCTTAAGTGTAGGGGTGATTAAACTGACCCTATCCAGCTGGGCTTATGGGATGGTTACCCCAGTGGTCATTGAAAATGCCACTACGTTGTAAAGACGATGGCTACGAAGGCTGTTTTGCGGTGATTAATGAAAATGCCTCTATATAGCGTAATGAAAATTAAGATAGCCTCTAGGAAGAAAAAAAAAAGGCCTTTAAAACTCATACTTGGTGTAGTGATGTAGTTATTTATAATGGCCCCATGGACTTATTTCCACGTTCATGACATTCATACTATAAGTTTTAACTCTTATTATTATCATTTAGATAATATAAACTTATAATTGTCTCATCTCTATTCACAACTAAGGTAATAGAGCCAACTATCTATGTGAGAAGGCCAACTTTTTTATTTGTCCAACATACTTTTTAGGTTTTGAAATATGTATTAAACATAAACCTAACATTTCCAATTTATATACTAAACATAAATATGTATGAATATTTCACAACTAATGCAATTAGGCATCAATAATACTAACATTAATAATGTAATATATATATATATATATAAACTTTATGGGAAATAAAATTGTGTATAAGTACATTAACATCTATGTACACACTAGTGAATCCAAAAATATTATGTGTGTGCTGCTGGGGGGAGGGGATAAATTTAAAAATTCATTGGAGACAAATTAAAAATTTTAGTGTGGTAAAATATTATTAAAGTAAAACATCTATAAAATGGGTGGAATTAGAGGCAATATTACTTTGGGAGTACAAACCTAAAATTTTAGTAAGGGAAAATACTATTAATGTGAAATATCTAAGATTGTCAATGGGACAAGATTATGTTGGGGGGAAATTTAAAAATTCAATGAGGCAAACTTAAAATTTGGTGAAGCAAAACACTATTAAAATCACATATCTAAAGAAATAAATGGGTCAATGGAGTGTTGCCTCCACTGCTCCAACTGTGGATCTGCAGGTGCCTTCGCAAATCTAATAACTTAACATGACTATTAAAAAGGTCTTTCAATAGGTTTCGTTAATGGATTTGCTAACAATTTTATGAGTCAAGATATACTTTATACTCACTTCTTTATTTATATGCAATTATGACTCAAACAAATGTATTTGATGTCTTTGTCTTTGGTGTCTCCATAACACTTTAAACTTTTTTATAATTATTGGCATTTGACTATCACAATTAATTGGTATGGACCAATAACATTGTTAGACATTTTTCCTTGAGGGCTAAAATGAGCTATTTACCTTTTATATATTTAACTATAAAATGAATGAATGTGCAAAAATTAAAAAGAAATATGAAAATATCAACATGATTAATTTATTGAAACTAACTATTCAAATTTAAAAATGATGTAATCATTATAAGTTTATATATATATATATATATATATATATATATATATATAAAGGAGTTTAATAACTTTTAAATCAAGTATTTATTATGAGATTCATGTAATGTAACATATTAACTATTTTAATTATAAATATGTATACCCTTATTTTTTTATGAGTATGTGCATTGAGACTGTGAGAAACCTGATGATAAAAAATTATATGACTGTAATATGTAATTGGAGGTATGGAGCTGAATTATTAATTCTGTGGCATGATCTTAAAAAAAATAATAATATGTTTTTTTGAAAAATTAATTTAATTAAATTTAAATAAAATTTTGTTTTATTTAAATTTAATATGAGTAGTTTTCAAATGGACCTAATTAAGTTTAATTGGACCCTATGGATCTAAGAAAGCCTAATTAGGAATTTTAAATAGGGCCTATTTAATTTATTTTCTGAAAATTAAAATAAGAAAATATCATTTTTTTTCTATCCCTCTCCCATACAAACTCTCTCTCCCCCTTGGCCCCAGTCTCTTCCTCACTCCCTATTGGTGCTGCCCCCCTCTCCCTGTCTTCCTATTGGTTGAAACACCTCACCCATATCCCAGTCTCATCCAAATTTTGCAATCCTAATTGTTTAAGTCATTTGAATCTTATCACTTTAGGATTCTAAATTCTATCACACCTCTCTCCCAAAACCCTATAAATACCTTACTGGGGTAGAGAAAAAAAGGAGGAGGAAGAGAAAAAAGGGGAGAAGAAAAAAAAGAAAAAGAGAAAAGAAAAAGAAAGAGAAAAAAAGAGAGGAAAAAGAAAAAAAAAATGAAGGATTTAGAAAATTCAGAGCTATTTAGAGATATTTTAGAGCTATATGAAATTTAAAGATGTTCAAAACTCTTTTAGTTCTTTCTTCTTCTTTTTTTTCTTTTCTTCAAAAAGATTTTTATGTAAGATTTTTTTGAAAGTTAGTTTTTGTTATTTTCTTTTCAAGATCTATGCCACGTAATATTTAATTCTATGTTCTTTGTCTTTTAATTTATCTTATATGTTCATGTAGATCATATAATCATATTTAATTTGAGGAGATACACAACTCTACACATATTGAGTTTTCTATCTTTCATGTTTTTATTATTTTTTGTTATTTTATGAATCTATAAAAATTTTAGTAAAATTATATTCATATTCTTCATGAAATTATATTAATTTTAGGGTCAAGAATCACTAAAAAAGCTTTTGTATTTTGTAAGTTATGGCTGTTTGAAGTTAGGGTTGCTGTAAAATCGGATTTGCAACATACCTGAATTTTGAAGCCTATATCTCCCTTGTTTATTGATATTTTTGTATGAATCTAGCATCTAAAATTAATTTCAGAATCTTATGAATATTTTCTAATTAATTTTGCGTTCATATCTATTGAAGTTGATGAGTTATGAATTTTATAAAAAAGTAGTGTGATTCTATCACTTAGAAAAGTTACGATTTGTATAGACCATTTGGCTAGGGTTTCGTTTGGTTTATAAATTTTATGATCTTGTATGATGTGTTAGCTGCCTTTTGTAATTTTTTTATGATTTTTAGGCATGTCTAACTATTTTTCAAAAATTGAATTCTTACTACTGTCAATCTACCAAAATTTAAAAATTGTATATTTATGCATGTTCTTGTATTTTCTTGGGTTCCAATTGATATTTGATCTATTTTTCTGTGTTTTTTTTTAATTCAAAAAGTATTATGAAGTGTTTGGAATATGTTAGAAGACCTGGACCTTTAGGTAGTTGTAACTAATTAGAAATCTTAACCCTTTGGGAGACCAGAGTTAGAATCCAATGTGAATTGTTATTAGTATTTTCTTATTTTCTTTGCTTCCTTTATTTTCTTTAAGTTTTCTTTATTTTCTTATAACAAATAAAATTGGTAAGTAGCCTTAAGATAAGTACCAAAGAGGGCATTTACGTGAAGCTAAACAGGAGTAAGCCAGGGATATCATTGTCATACTAGAAGAGAATGCCTTTTCTTAAGGGTAGCTTTTCCCAATGGCAACTACAATTATCAACAAGTAAGTAGCCCTAAATTCCTAAAATAATTGTTAGCATGAAAATTCAGTAATAATAGGATTTTTATTTGATAAATTAAAATTAACTTTGTTTTTAATTTCACTGACTTTTGCATGTAATTAATTTAAATAAATACTTGGTAAATTAAAATTAATCTTGTTTGTAAATTAAACTAACATTGGCATATAAAATAAATTTAATTTAATACTTGGTAATTGTAAAATAAATTTACACATTAGAAATCTTTATTAGGTTGTGATTGTTTAGGCCTTATGTGATATTAGAATAAATTACACATGTATATAATTAATTTAGTTTAATTATCCTTATGGTAACTTAGTAAAAAAATTAATTAATTAGGTTAAATAGAAACTTAGGGTTGTTTGAAATTGAATTTATTTGTAAATTAAATTATCAATAATAAATTAATTTTAGTCATCCAGTAAATATCATTTATATAATTAGCAATCCCATAGATAGGAATTACTTGTGCATGAAAACTATTTGTAAACAACAACCTTTTTATGAATTACTTGTGTGTGTAGGACTAGAATTGCATTTTTAGGATAAAGTTTAATTGAAGAATAATAAACAAAACTTCTAAAAACATTAGTAGAGGACTGACACTCGAATTAATGAGGTTAGACCAGGCATAAGGGGTGCCTAACACCTTCCCCTTACGTACCCACTATCCCGAATATGGACATTAGGCTATGATAATGATGGTTGTGGAAACTCTGTAAGGAGTAAATTGCCATCCATGACCCTCAAAATAAACACTAAATATGACCTGGTTATTACCTGGGTGGCGACTCTTGTCTATCTATGCCTTCATGACATAAATCCTTAGTATCGTGGTAGTGTTATGGGAAGACAGTACTTACCAGTGGTTTGATTCTATTAGGATTATATGAAATGCATGCCTAGGAAATGCTGTCTAAGGAGGTGGTACTTAAGTGAGACCATTGTGACTTCACCATCTTTCCTAGGCATTATTTGGTGCATTTTATATAGCCTCACGTCTTACTATGATCCCCCACTCTCTTACAATACACATATTAATTGACATTGTACAAATTTCATAATAAATATTTAATTTAAAATTATTAAACTTATTCTTATATAATATTATGAATTTACCTTTTTTAAGAAATTGGATTCATTATAAAAATAATGTTAAAAAAATTATTTACTAAAATAATGTGAATTTGAAATTATTCACAAAAATAGTGTTAACCAAAGAAAATGCTAATTAGAAAAAAAGTTTTTTTTTTTTTGAGAAGGCATTTAAATAAGAAAATGCCATTTTAATGAACGTTTTCAATTACTAATGGGCATTAAAGTCTCTACTGTAGGAGGACATACATTGCTTTGGAAAATGCTAGTCAAACTATCGTTTTTAAGAGTTGTCAAATCATGCATACTTTGCCGTAGACACCCGAGTAAATGCCAAGCTGATTGGCATTTTTAGAGGCAGTGTAGGAACATCTTTGACAACTCAACGTAGGAAATGAATGGAGAATTTATTCTCTATTTGTGAGTTATTGAGCATTGAATGCAAATTTAAAGAGAGAGGAGGTAGGTGAAAAATTAAGATCTTTTCCCTACTTACCCGAAGTTCTTTCCTTAAATTTTGGATGATAAAAATTAGAAACAAACATTTTATGATAATTTTAGATGTGTATTGACAAAAATGTTAGTAATATAAATGAAAATAATACTTTTTATAATATAATTAATATAAATTGCCTTTTTTGTAATTATTGGGAACTAAAAATTAGATGTACAAATTTTTAATTAGAACTTACTATGTTATATTTGTTAATTTCATACATATTTGTTGTAATAAATATATATGTATTTTTTTTAATTGATCTTTAGAATGAAAATTAAAAAAATGAAAAAAATACGTTATTAATGTAAGTTGATTTTTTTTATTATTGAAAAGTAAAAAATAATTTAGAAAGCTTTAAATTATATTAAAAAAATTAAATTATTTATCGTTGATAAATTATATGTTGATTAAACTGAATGTCTGATTGTTTAATTTATGTGATATTGTTTTAAAATTTTAATATATTGTGCGATTATTTATTAAATTGTAACTTTCTTTGAATCCTAAATAAATAATGAGTCACTTTCCATTGATCAAAAACTCATAGTGCATAACGCTTATTATCTCACTCCACTAATAAAAAAACTCAAGGCGCAATTTTTTTTTTTATCTTGACTCTTTTTTTATGAACGTTAATGATGATATAAAAGCAAAGCTATCAAGTGTATACTTCCATGTTAAGATCTAAGTAATAATTAATTCCTTATTTGATAAAACTATATCTTTCACCATAGACAACTGCAATTCTAGATTATTTTTTCTCAAGCAACATTAATGATAAATAAACAACCTGAAGATCACAGCCAAACCATTTAAAACACAATTTAAGACAAGATAAAACATTACTGATAGTAAGGCACAAAAGTTGAACCAAATCAATAAAACATAAAGTTGCAATATATATTTAAAAAGCTCTTAAAATAAATAACATACCCAACAACCAGTGCCAATGCGGCAATGGATAAACAAAAGATAAAAGGGAAAAAGTTAATGCCAATATATTATAAAACAAATTAATGGCATTTAAAACTGTAATAAACTTTGGTGGGAAAAACGACAAAAACAGTGCAATAACAAAATTGTAACAAAAGAAACAATCCTAAACTTTTAAAGTAAGCAACAACTTACAATACTTATAGGAGCACAAGCCAAACAAAAAAGGGAAGTTAGGAACATTAATTTAACACATAGGATAATTTCAAATTAAGTTGTAAAAAAAGATAGTAGTTGTAAAATAACTAAAAAAAAAATTGAAACTTTAGAGGAAACGAAAGAAGAGCAATAAATGAAGCTACTTTGGTCCTCATCTATTTAAAGTGCAAGTTATTGGCAAGAATCATAGCTATCAGCTAAAAACTCAGAAATACTTAGTTGAATGCAAAACTAAAATAAATAAGTCAATCTCTCCACATACGGTGAAGCACAATCGAGCATCTATGGGTTGGAAGATGAGTTAAAACTCATGTTGATTAGCTAGAGACAGCCAATTGGCCTCATTTGATCAGCTAAGGGCAGCCAAATGCCCTTGGCAAATGACTAAGACCAATTGACACAATAAAATTGTAGTAATTTAGCAAAGATCTTAAAATCTTAGATCGAATGCTGAAAGATCTCTAGGATTTGTTGGGCCAAAAGACTAAACAATCCTTTGCTCATTAGATTCATACTTGTTGAAATATAGAGAAAGGCTTTCTTTCAAGCAAGTAACAATGGAATGCAGCATCATAATCTGGACCTATGAACTAATATCCTCATTTCTTTTCCTTTATGGTGTCAAAATGAGCACGTTGCCAAGGAAGGAAGCAAACAAAATGGATGAATGAGAAGCAAACAGTGTGCAAAACATGCTACAACAGGGTGAAGGAATTAATGGAGTATTTGATGCCACAATTTTGACAAAAAGTGAGGGTAAAGATGTGAGGAACACATGGGCAAAAAAGCCAAGTAGGGCCAAGGGTCAAAAAGCCAAGCAGAGCCAATTGACACAACAAAATTTATAGTAGATATAGTAAAGATCTCAAAATCTTAGATCTGATGCTGATAGATCTTCATGATTTGCTGGGCCAAAAGACTAAACAATCATCTATTTACATTATAGTCATACTAGTTGAAATATAAAGAAAGTATTCTCTTTCAAACAAATGCAACAATAAGATGACAGGTGTGGGTAAAGTTGCAAAGAACAAACAGACAAAAAAGCCAAGTAAAACCCTCACGTATATTTACACATTCGCCCCACATTATGCAGCATAGCAAGCCAAAAGTGTGAGTGAGAGTATAATTGAAGATAAGCAAAGTCAATGGCATTGTACTATTGCTTTTACTATTTCACTAGCTAAATATATGTGCTTTTGCACATGAATTTGTTAATATTTAATTTTTAGTACTGATATGATTAATATATTTATATTTAATGTAATGCCCCAAATTTTTAGACTATATTCATTATATTTTAGCAAGCATATCAACTATTGAATATGGTATGTAAATTTGATTAAATGAGTGGTTAAATTAAAAAGCTTGTAAAAGCATTTATGGACTTTATTACAAAGTTAATAAAGTTTGGGGGAGGAAATTAAAATTTTTCAACTTAATACATAATTGAGTTTAATTAGAATCATTAAGTATGATTTATTAAGTTAATTAATCACTAATTAAACTAATCAAAGAGGGGACTAATGGCAAGCCAACACATGTAAAGGAGACAGAAAAAAAAATCTAGGCATATAAAATAAAATGGTCTTCTTCTTCTCTCCTTATTCAGTCGGTCATACTTATCTTTATTCCTCCATTTTCTTTCACCTAAGCTCATATACAAACCCTAACTCAACCATCTAAGATGATGTTTTGTGTGGGAATTGAAGGATTTAATGATCAAAGCATGAAAACAAAGTGAAAGTGAAGAAAGAGTGCAAGATTGGTTAGGCAAAATTTTGGTGTGACTGATCAAGGTCCATACACTAATTTGGCTTAAGGATTTTTTGTGAAAACTGGTTGCAAGTGGAAGTATATTGCGAGAACTAGGTTAAGGTAAGTGCTTGTCTAAGCTTATTATAGAAATTTGTTACTTTATGAGTCCTTGGTTGGTGGCTGCCAGTATAGTATATCCAGTAAGCATTTTGTGTTAATTTGGTTATAAGTTGAGCTATAGAGCTCTAATTGAGATGTAATTTATACCAAAATTTTTTAAGACATAGACCTACAAATTCTATATTTTGTCTTAGGGCAAAGTAGTTTAAATTTTAGAGTAAATTAGAGTTGCAAAATTGGAATTCCTAGAACTCTAGCAATTAGTCTTATGACCTCCGTGTAGTAAACAGGGCTTATCTTCCTCTGTACAACTCCAATTGAGATGATATAAGATGATTTGAAAACTTAAAGCATAGGCCTAAAACTTTGCTTCAGAGGCCTAAAACTTAAAACATAGGCCTAAAACCCTATACAAATTCTGGATGTAGATTATTTGAATGTTGAGTGAAATTCTGAGTTAGAAATCTGAAACCCTAGAATTTTCAGGACTCTGTATCTATGAATAGTAGGTGGTAATTTACCTATAACTCATAATTTAGGCCTCCAAATTAGGTGATTCTTGATTTAAATGAAAGGTAAGATATAATACAAAAGCTTTCATGAAGATAAGTTGCTTTACTTCTGTGTATAAATACCTTGAACAATTGCTAGAAGTTGGGTCACAAAACCTGAAATCTGGATAAAGTGCATCTAAACATATTCTGCTTATTTGGACATAACTCACTATATATGTAACACCCTCCCGATAACCACTTCGTACATCCTACTGTTCCGGTGACCGGTGTCGGTCCGGACAGCTAGAATGTCCGGAAAAATATTTAAACTAAAGTCAGGAACCATAATTAACTCAAATATTAACAAGAAAAATTTAGTAAAAATTTTAGAAATAAAATACAATCAAGTTAAACGAGCCGGTGCCCTAGCGATGGGTAACCGGAGGGAAGTTACGGTTCTCGCAACGAGGAGCCCTAGACCCGGGGGAAAAATTATAAAATAATTTTTGGGACTCCAGAGAAGGGTAATTGAGGTTCCCATGGCATTAGAATGCCAAGAAAATACCTAGAAAAATTTTTCAATCAGACATACCAATTTTGACCCGTTAAGCCAAACGGAGGGCATTTTGGTCATTTCGCCTTCAGAGGTGAATTTTGGCCGACTTGTCCAGTTAAGTAAATAATTATTATGACTCAAAATATGAATAAATATTGCTAAAAATTAAATTGAAATGTGGTAGAAAAGAAAAGAAAAGAAAAATGAAATAAAAAGCAAATTATGACAAATTATGATGTCATTTAAAAATTTCCTCCAATCACAATAAAATAACCAATTAGTTAACCAATAAAAGAGACTAAAAATGGGCTAAAGGAATTAAAAACCAGCTGCTCTTCTTCTCCTTCTTCTCCACCAAAATGTGAACCCTTCCCTTCCACCCTCCATTGGAGCTCAACCAAGCAAGCTTGATTTCCTACCTTGTCTCACCATAAAATCCTAACCTAGCTTCACTAAAACTTGCCCTAGCACCTTGCTAAAGCCTTTGGCAGCCAAGAAAAGCCAAGAAAGTGAAGGAATTGCTTGGGAAAATTCTTCCCAAACAAGGTTAGTGCATATATACATCTAAAGCTTTTTAAATTCTATGTTAGAGACTTGGAATAAGTAGGAATTTGTGACTAAAATGAATGAAATCTATGTCTATCCATGCCCTAGGTTTCCGCAGCCCTATTGAATAAAAAGGAATGAGTGTTTTGATGGACTTAAAGTGAACTAGAGATCAAGATTAAACCATGTATGCATGTGATTATGGAATGAGATAGTTAATTAAAGCATGTTGTAAAAATTCATATGGAAATTAGGGTTTGGAAAGGTGAAAGTGTGACTTGGCTTAGGAAATTGTTAGGGCACATTGTAATGGTCAATTAGTGACCATTTTAGATGTGTTGACCATAAATGGGACTGAAAAACACTATGGCAAGGTGAGGTTGCAGTCGCCCTATGGATACAGACATAGGGACTGAAATTTCAGTCCCTTTGCACTGCCATAACTTGGGCAGTGGTAGTCCAATTGAAATTTGGCCAATTGGACATGAAACTAGGCTTATAATGGCACATTTTTGCTGAAGAAACCATGCCCAAAAGACCAAAGCAAAAGGGTCAAAACTCAGCCACAATCCGGATGCCCTGCACTGAATTCTGCAGAATTTGCCAAATGAACAGTAAGGCCATAACTCACTGTAGATTTGGTCAATTGGCCTGAAATTTTTACAACAACAAGTTAAGACATAGACAAACAACTTTCATGAAGGAACCTACCCCAAATTATGGCCAGAACCCATTCAACCAAGTGACTCAAGTTACTGTTCATGCAATCAGAGATATGGTAAATTTCTGCAGAATGCATATCCGGACACTTGGGTTTCGAGCCATATCTGAGCTACAAAACTCCAAATGGAGTGATTCAAAAAGGAAATTCAACTAGACAAAATAAGGAACACTTTCATGTTTTACATTTCCTCAAATTCCAACAGTAATAAAGTGTCCAATGGAATAGTGAAGTTGACTCACCAAACCGAAAAATCTGCTTGTGTTGAGTTACACTTTGGAATGGCAAAAACACTTAATGCCAACAAGTTTTAAACACCAAATGTGGTATGTTGAGAGTGCCAAAGTTGATGTACACATTTTTATTCTAAAAGTCAACATTTTTGTTGACCAATGATGAATAGTGACACCAAAAAAGTTGAAATTCACAAATTGACAAATTTAAGAGTTTCAAATGCCCTAGTATACCTAACACGATGGGGTGTGATAGTTTGGCATGCCAATAGGGTTCAGATAGCAGTACTGCACATGGCAAAAATGCCATTCTGTGATTTCATGGCTTTTAGCCATTCTGACTTTGTATAGAGACTTGGCCTTGTGCCGGATATTATTCTGACATTGTTAGCCGCTCGCTGCACACCGGGAGATACGTATGTGACCGATGGTGTGACGGCCCGAGGTACTAGGTACCCAGTGCCAGTTTACCCGTTATCCAGTCCAGTCATCTAGTGTAGGTTACTTGGGACAACCAAATGAATAAAAGTGAACAACGTAAATGAAACAATGAATATATCAATACCAAACAAAGAAAGCATACACATTCTATACACATTTATTTTCTTGCTATTTTCTTTTATTATATTATTGCACCACTAAGCATTATTGCTTAGCGCGTTGCTTTGCCACGCGTAGGTACCGAGATCCCGATCGCGAGCCCAGTAGACCACGTGACCGGGTGAGTCCATCCGCGATTCGCTCGATGTCCGTGTCACCTCGTCACTGCATTGCATTGGTAGGACACTAGATGTCATTTTGTCATTTTGTAATTAAATTTTTATTTCTCATATGTATTTGGGATTTATGTAATGTATTTTGAGCTTATTGTAAATAATAAAGATTTATGGTCATGTATGGTATTAATTTGAGTATTTAATGGTTGTTTATATATGAGAACCCTGAGAAAGGGATGTTTTGAGCAATGAAAAGGTTGTTGAGACCTGAAATTGAAAAATTGTTGATATCTTGATATTGAGTTTTGTGATGATATTGGAGTTGAGAATGAATGAAATTATATATTGGAAGTGTTTTTAAAGTTCAAGAACGATTTTCCATTTTTAGCAGACTCACTGGATTTTCTTTAAAATTTTCGGAACCTTAAATGAATAATACTTTTGATAAATGGCTTAAACAAATTGTATTTCATAAATTATATGCAAAAGCATTGTCTAAATTAATTGAGGAATATTAGAGTGTGCCGGTACACCAGGTGGCATTACTTACTCGGGTATACTGTACACGGGTAAGGGGTGTCACAATATAAAAATCCATAGGAGGTGAATCTTACCTTGTTGGAAAGCTAAGACACAGAGGAACAACTTTCATGAAGACTATTATAACAAATTATAACTGAAACTTGATTGAAATTGAGTTCTTAAACCAGTTCAGAATTTGCCTTGTATTCTAAAAGAAAAGGCAGATATGACCAGATCCTACTTATTTAGTCATAATTTGTGATCAATAAATCAGAATCAAGTGATTCAAACACCAAATGAAAGTTAAGACATAAATCTAAAAATCTTATGAAGAAAGCATAAGCTAATTCTTGCATTTACTTAGTCTGATTTTGGATTGAAGACAGTATACACATTCAGAAATTTGCAAGATTTTGCCATGTTCTTCATTAATGCAAATCATACATGTATTTAGTATGCTTGAATGCAAAGGCTATGCAAATAAGGAAATGACATGAGGATGTTGGCACACATATCTTGACAATTATGGGAACAAAGAATATTAAATTAATGTTAAATAGGAAAGTTGAGCCCAAGTAAGCCTAGACAGTGAGTATAGGATTGGATATGTGGGCATGCTACCAGTCAAGCCACCGAGTGGTCAGTACCGAGAATGAAAGCCAGTATTATACTGATCAGAATTACTAAGTGGTCAGTACCGAAAATGTAAGCCTGTATCATACCCATCAGAACCACCTAGTGGTCAGTGTCGCGAATCCCATTATCCAATCTATATACTGTTTGTCATAGGTTACTATGGGCACCAAAGTAAAGCTTCTAATTGTGATCATAAAGAAAAAAAATTTTAAATAAAATATGATAAAAGCTGACTGGTGAACATAAAGGACTATCGAGTTAATAAAGTGCATTTAACTTCATTAAATGGTATGATTAACAATTGTGGATTTATTAGCCTATATTTATGTCATGATGTTATATGATTGCTAATAAATTTTTGAATACTCTTGTATGAATATTATGAGCATATTATGTGCTAATGTGTATAAAGGAAATTATTTTATTTTAAATTAAAAGTGCACCGCTAAGCTATTTAGCTTAGTGCGAAGATTTATTTCCTTGCGCAGGTAAAGTAGATAAAGAGTAAATTTTGGCTGACAGGACGTAGATTGGATCTCCAGAAAAGTCTAAAGTCATCTTACCTCAGACTTTTGGGTAGATGCATCGTCGTCGTCATCATCATCATCATCATCCTCATTGTATATTTTTACTCATATGTGTGTGTGCACATTTATGTTGTAATAAATATTATGGAAATTTTATTTTGAAAATTGTAATCATAAGTATATAAGTTTAATTTAGCCACGTGAATTGGTTAATAAAATTGTAAATTAAAGATATTTCTTGTGTAATGCAACTTGGGTGAAGAATTGATCTGGATGAAATTTGATGATTATTATGTGATGATAATGATAAGGAAATTGAGGATTTAATAGGTTATGAATAATATTTTAACAGGTGAATGGCTAAAATTTAGGAGAAGTTCTTGCAGTTTCTCCATTTAATAAAAATAAATAAATTATTGTAAATAAATTTGTAAGAATTGAAGGATAATAAATAATGGCACAAAGATAGGTGCTCCAAGTACCGAATGTAACATCTTTTTCTCGATTTCACCGTAGACTGAGTAAGAGAGTGTCACTTTAAATTTAATATTAACCAATAATAATAGAAGAAATATAAATTTAATATTATAAAAATGATTAGAAAACATATCTATAAAACGAATTTAGAATACATAAAATATTAATGAAATAAGTATTAGTATAAACCTAGATTAATATCTCAAATAATTATAAAAAGTTATTATGAATAGATATAAAATAAAATATAAAAAAAACTTTCATTTAAAAAATTAAAATTAAGTCATTTGAGATGTAATAGTATCAATTAATACATTTTATTATTTTTTAATTTTAATATTTAAATTTGATTGTGAAAATTGAGAGTTAGATAAGCAATGAAATAATATTTTTGAGTGAAATAATATAAGGTTATTTAAATAATATGATGTATACTAATTATATATAAATAGGTTTAATATAAGTGAATTTATGAGGAAAATTATATAATAATGATGAGAAGTTCTCTCTAAAAGTCAATTTATATTTGAAGGGACAACAATAATATAAAGTAAGCATTTATTATTTAATTAATATAAAATAAATTATATTAATTAAATTTTTTTATAAAAAAATATTGAATTAACTAGAAATAAATATAAAAATAAAATATAAAATATATATTATATTTTTATATGAATAAAATTATAAAAAATAATAATATTTAAGAGAAAAATAAAAAGAGAATGATCTAATTAGTAAATATTATTTTTTATAATAAAATATTATTTTATTTATTTTTAATAATTTTAATATTAAATAATTTTTATTTATCATATTCTTAAATTTTTTTTAAATTTTATTTTAACTAAAAATAATATATAATTTTTAATGTTGAAAATATAGGGGCTATTTATTATTATTATTATTTTTGTACCTAAAAAGGTCCGAGAACCACCCCAATTACAGTAGCTGTCCTCCACTCTTAATGCCTCTTACGTCAGCGAGAGCATGCAATCAAAGCGCCCTTCACAAGCTCCTCATCTTCCAGTTCCGGGCCTCTAATCGCCTTCACGAGCTTTCATTACTGCTCCAACTTCAGTCTGCTCGTGAGTGTTATTTTTTGTTGCTGTGTCTTCTGTAGTAAAGAAGTCTCCTTCTCCGATTGCTCTCGTTCCGATTGATTTCACGCCTCAAAGCTGTGTAAGCTGTGGTTATCATCTCACTGGGTAATTTTCCAAACTGTTCTTTACTCATTCATTCTATTTTGTTTGATTTTGTTTTGCGTTTTTTTTTAAGAAAAAAAAATTAATTTTCACCAGTGGTTAACACAATCTCAAATGTCGTGAGCCGATGATGGGACTCTGATGAGCTAATGAAGAAACTTCCTAGTTCAACTGGCCTCCCTAGGTTTTGCAAATCATAGCTTGGAAGCTGGATTCACTGGTGTTGGGATGGGGAAATTTGTTTGCAAAAAAAAAATGAATTTTTATACGGAATTGTGTTTTCTTGATATCTAATTAAGGGTAAGAGATGGATGTATGGACTGTTTGTGTGTGAGTTCCTTGGATTTAATTTGTAAATTCTTGTTTAGCTTGTGATGACAAATTGTACATTTTTTTTATTCCGTTAAAGAATGTTTGATTTGAGGTTTGGCATTTGATAGTGTGTGTTTGATTGAATGCTAATTCTGGTGGTTTATGTATA
The DNA here is from genome assembly GCF_030052815.1 of Hevea brasiliensis. Lineage (NCBI taxonomy): Eukaryota > Viridiplantae > Streptophyta > Magnoliopsida > Malpighiales > Euphorbiaceae > Hevea > Hevea brasiliensis. The sequence goes on from NC_079498.1 coordinate 42,393,817, forward strand.
ATTTAATTGTCGAGATTTGATTGATAAACCCTTAATATGATATTTTAAAGTTGAGGGTTGAAACCTCTTGTTGAGATTCCTAAATTGATGTTTGTAGCGTAGATGGATACATTTGGATATGTGATTCTTCTTTATCGATGGTGAGAAAACATGGAAGTATGCATTTGTGACTCTGAGAATATGTAAATGATGAAACATGTTCTTATTGAGTTGATTTGGAAATAAATATCCATGCATTTGGAGAATGGGACTGAAATGAATACCCTTTGCTTATGGAGAATTGGACTATCATAAGTGGGGGAGAGCAGTTGTAGGCTTGGATTGAGCAGTTGTGTTTTGTTGCATTGAGTGTTGCTTTTGTGTGCTGGCTTGAAAAATTTGGGAATGTTCATTTCTAACTTGGAATGCTTGGAAATTTAGATAGCATTTTTTTTTTTAAATTTCAATTTCAGACATATTTCTGAGGTCATTTAAAAAAAAAAAATGGTAAACGTACAAAAATGATTTTGAGGAACAAGGAAAAGAAAATTTTAAGAAAAATTAAAATTGATTTTTTATTTTTTCGATAAAAATTGGTTTTATCATTTCCTCATATCTTATCTTCCTAAGAAGGACAACATATCTTTAATTTTCATAAAGTATATAACTTGAGAGATTTTGAAAAATAAAGCTGTTGATGTTAAACAAGGATTTTTACAAAAACAAAATAAATATAAAAATAAAATAATCTTTTTTTTCCCTCTCAAATAAGATGTGCTTCAGTTTTTGACAGAATCAAAATTGGGAAGAAGAGAATGGAAGAAGAGGGACATTGGGAAGCAGGAACAATAGGGAAGATAAATCTGAGCAAAAATCACAACTTAGCATCATCAGAGCAACTCCCAAATCTCACTGGTCATCTCCATCACCTCCCTTGCTGCATCAAATATGACGGCCCTTGTGCCGTTTCCCAATATTTCAAACCCAAGCCCACAGGTACCTCTCTCTCTTTCTAAATTCATTTACATTTTTTTTTTTTGTAATTTTTTCTCTTATCAATTGGGTTATTTATGTAGGGATCGAAGTGGAAGGACTGGTAGTGGAAGAAGCCTATTTCAGAGGCAGAAATTTGCTAGGTGCTACACTTCCTCTTCCACCTGGCTATTCTGGTATGCGATTTTTTTTTTTTTTAAAGATTTCATCAATTGCGTTGGATCATGGAGTATGAATTAGGGTTAGAAGAGGGTTTTTTCTGATTGTTGTTTTTGCAGGTTTTGTCCTAGGGAAGAAGAATGATAAAAAAAGAAAAGGGTCTGATTTGTTAGAACAGGATTCTAATTGTTGGGAGTTGAATGCAAAATTTGAAAATTTAATGTATTGGAATCATGACAGCTTACCTTCACAAGATGATACTTTTTTGCGTTCCTTTCATTGGTTGTCTGTTGCACATGCAGTAAGTCACTTTTGTCCTGATCATAACTTCTGTACCAGTGATATATGTGTGTTTGTTGTTCTATACTTTGATCTCAGTGTACATGTATTCTTGCGATTAGTTTGCGTGTGAATCTTGATTTCTAGTAATCCAACATCCCTTCATGTGGAAGGAATGTGATTTCTTTGTTGAATTTGTGGAATAAACTTGCACTTATCATCTGTAGGGCATCTTTAGTTTCTTGCTATCTTACTTAAGAATTCTGTTTATGAATTGTGACTGCAGCTGCACAAGCCAGTAACAGCTGAAGATTTGGCTTCTGCATCTGTCACTTTGGAGAAAAAGGGATGAATTGCTTAAGAAATTTGGGGACTTTCTTGCTGGATATGTTGCTACTTCAGTGTTCTAATCTCAAAGTAGCTTTACTATATTTAGTTTTTATAGCAGAATTCTCTCTGCAGTTATGCAAACACGGGGACATGTGGATGCATCTGAGAGATTCAGATTTATGTTTCTCTATCACATTCTATTCAAACTAGACTGCCTGCAAGGTTAGCCTTGGACATGAAAATGGACTATTGGTCCACTTAATTGTAGCTTACTGTTGGCGATTGTGCATGATGATGTCCTGTAGATATCATTGACAAACTAGCATTTGTCCTTTGGACAGTAATGACTAATGTCCATCTTTTTGTACTTTTTCTATCAAATTTCCTCTTTAAGCTAGGAAAGTAGAGTAAAATAGATTTTCCAAAATGTTAAACTCGTTGTGAAGTTTATTAATTCAACTTCATTTTATGCTATGTGAATTTTGTTGTGGAGTATTGCTTCTTTAAATTGTCAAAATATTTTGCATCTTTCTTTTGGGATAAATTAAAAAATGTACCATTTGGTTTAACATTTTATCACTTAAAGGAGCAAAGTTCAATTTTATCAAAATGGTATTCCGAGCTATTCGCCTTTGCATTGCCTCTGGAAGCTGTTAATGGTATGCTGACATGGGAATGTTTCTGAAATTGCACACCGATGCAAACATTGAATGTCTCTGGGTGTACCATTTTGATGAGAAGTGAACTTTTGTCCCATAAGAGATAGAACGCTAAACCACAATGTATTTTCGGGAAATTATCCCTGTTCTTTATATTGAACTTATAACTTCTGAATTCTAAAGTTTCCTTCTAATATTGACTTGCCACTCCACTGTTATTTACATTACATGTATAGCCTTTTGTTATTGCTTGAACAAACTGATCATCATAAATTCACCACAAAACCAAAACTTGGTATGTTGGATTTGACAATGGAAGCATTCATTTGGTCAAAACTCATATCCCATGCAAGGTGAATATTAAACAATTACAATGGCAAAAAAACCAGAATATTAAACTAAAAAACCACCAATGTCACGACCCAACCTATGGGCCGGACCGGCACTAGGACCTGGGCCGGCATAAAGCCCCCGAGGCCCGTAGTAAGCCTTACTATTCTCAAATCCATAACCAAGGCCCAAAAATTTAGGTCCAACATGTAAATACAATTAAATAAAATATTTTTATTCGGGGTCAACCCAACCCAATAGCCATCGAAAACTGAAATAAGGGGAGCCTCGCTCAACCTTGTTACCTTATTTACAATCTGTTTAAATCTCATAAAATTTTTTCTTTTCATTTATTAATATGAAAACTTGAATTCATACAGTCCCTGACAGGCTTAATACTACTACTAGCACATGCGGAGTCCTAAATTTACAAATTTAGAGAATAATAATACAATTAAGTAATCTTTTCATAACCTGAGAGGAAAGGGACAGGTTATTATGAAAAATGTCTCCTCCTGTAGCCTGGAAAAATATGGTGAACAGGAGTGAGCGTTCAACTCAGAGAGTAAAATATCAATTTTAACCATAATCTCTATAACTATCTAAAACTAATGCACCATGTAGAGTGAAATGCAACATCAACAACATTTTCACATCATAACATCAAAAAGGTAATTTGGAGCACTCACACACCCTGTAGTATCAATCATAACATATGGGAGCTGATCCCATACACTCTCTTAAATCCAACCCGTGCCGTAATTACTCAGCTCGGACTTCCACTTAATAATCAAATCGAGGGTCCCAGCGAATTACTCAAGCCGTGACTACCCCTCGAAGGATCGGGTCCCAGCGAATTACTCAAGCCGTGACTACCCCGTCCTATCCATAGTCCACTCCACATCACACGCACGCCAACGCACGCACACTGCTCCAAATTACCACAATAACATCCATGGCACATCAACAGTTATGAATGCAACATAAATCGTGCCTAGAGTTTAACTACATAAATATATGCATATAAGTGATGCATGGGCTTGCTTGAACATATAATAATATCGAAATTACAATTAAAATTAATATTCTACTCACGATAATCGATGACTATTGTGGTCTTTGGATGCAAAAATAGTGACCTCGATCACCTAATAATTAAATTATAAATTTATTAGTACTAAGTTAAGATAAAACTCTAAAGAGGCAATAGATGACCTAATTCATGCCAAAATCCTACAGTCTCCTCTATACCGGGACCTACCCAACCCGCAAAAATGCTCAAATAACACTTCTAAATTCTCAATTCCACGATCACATCTCATCAATATCACATGGCCCTCCCGCCCTCCAAATCGCACAATACTCAAAATCTTAAAATTACGTTTTAGTCCCTATAATTGACATTTTTCAAAAATCCACTCAAACAAGCTCTAAAAATTCTAAAATTTGGCTCATGATCCTTAATAATATTATAAGGCTATTGCAAAATGAATTGTAATTTTCTAGTCACCCATGAATATTTTATTCAAGAATTTTACTCAATTCCATAAGTTTCCAACAGCTAACATATTATTAATTCAACCCAATTTAATATTCACATATTTAAACCTCCATCCTCAAGCTTCAACCAATCATATAAAATTTAAACATCTTAATTTCAAACAATCTTATATGCCTATATGCTAAAAATTTAACTAAAATCCATCCATATTTCTCAAAAATATTCTACGATCACCAAAAAATTCAACTAACACCATAGAATATCTCCAAATAATTTTACTTTCATCATATATTTTTCTTAGAATTTTTCTCCAATTTTTCCTGTTTAAGAAACATCAGATTTATGCTCTGCATGCAGAAATAATAAAAATTGTCTTACCCGAAGTTTATCTGTGTCTCAAAAATTCCGAAAATTTATGAGGAAGCCTCTGGAAGTTGAACCATCTCCATAGCTCACCGGAGCCACCGCCGGCACCACCGCGCACGGTGGCCGGCCGCCGGTCGCCGGCGACATTTGCCGGGTCTGATCATACCACCATGTTCCTCTCCTCTTCCTCAGTCCATATGTGGTCTCGGATCGTCGATCCAACGGTCGGATCGTCGTAGATCTGACGAAAAAGCTTGAAAAACCCGAAACTTCTCTCCTCCATATCTCACTCATCCGACCTCCATTTGCTTCAAAATTGGTATCAAAAGAAAGCTCTCGGAACAAGCTTTCCAACGCCACCGGAATCGCCTCGATCGGACGTCGGATGAAGCCGGAATCGCGCCGAAAAGCCGCTGCCCACTGTGCGCGCGTTTTCTCTCTCCTCTCCCTCTCTTGCCGCCGTTTCTGGTGGTCCTGGACGTCGCCGGAGGGTCGCCGGCCGGTGGGGAGCTGCTTGGGACGTCGCCGGCCGGTCACCGGAGAAAGGAAGAAGAAGAAGAGAGGGAAGGAAAGGGAGAGAAGAGAAAATTGGGGGGGGGGGGGCTTCCTCCTCTCGTTTTTTATTTTGATATATATATATATATATATATATATTTTTTTTTTAATTTCTGGGTTGTTACAACCAAGCCAACGACCTTCGGAGGAACAAATCAAACTCCGACCATTAACGGAATCTGACGCTCGGACCAAGCTCCCATTAACATTAATCTTCACAGCATCCAACGAAGAATGGATTTAACCATGAGCCTAAAAATCTTTGCCAACGAAGGGTGAGTATCAGTTGTTTTGGTCTGAAAATGGAAAATCAAGTAAATCAAAATTTTTAGTATATCAAATTGAATTTAACTGAATTATAGAGAAAAACAACTTCAATCAAACTGAATAAATTGAAAATTTTAGTAGACTAAACCAAATTGAACTGAATTAGTTTGGTTTTGTTTGGTTTGATTCAGTTTGATTTATTAATTTGAGCTTCAATTCATCTTAGGCTTGTTTTTTAAACTTATTTTGAACTCGTTTTTATTTTTAGTCATATTTCTTATTTTTAATTTTAATTTAAGATCTAATAATAAAATAATAAATTATTCTGTTCATTTTTTTTCAGAAATTTGAATTAAATCGAATAGATTGAATTTTTAAAATAAAAAATAACAAACTGAATTATTAAAAATCAAATTGAATTCATTCAGTTATTTTTTTTTTTAAATTTAAACTGAATTTTGCTCGCTGCCATTACCAATCACCAGGATTGCTAAACTCGGCAGATTGCACATTAGAAAGAGAAATAGCAAGCTTGAAAATTGGTTTCAACAATTACATTTGAACCAATGTTGCTGTTGTCAATAACAATTTACAACTCCATTTCCAAATGGTCCAAACTGCAACTAAGAAGACGCAAGGGTTGTCGAGAAGTTCATCTTAGCTAGGGAAATGGAGATTAAATTACCTTTTTTCTAATTACTTCCCAAAATATATTTATATTCATATAATAGGAATATTTTTTCTAGTAAATCGAACTTAAAAAAAGTATATTTTCTAAAAATGAATGAATCAAAAGCTAATAAATGTTACTTCATGGCAAGTAATTTCCTATGAAGCATACATATTTAAATCAAATAATTTTGATGATCGATACACATTGTTCCTCACTTTGATCTAAGGAGATGGAGGGACCAAAATTTGGTTATGGGTAAGAATTTGTATGGTTTTATCATTGGATAGAGTTTATAGCTATAATTTAAAATTAATTATAATTAATATATTATAAGCGTTTAGTAAAATTATGTCAGATGTTACGG